>NC_133510.1:6685000-6988030 GCF_049354715.1 Callithrix jacchus
ACACACACACACACACACACACACTGGGGTGTTTTCAGAGTGGCTCTAGCACAGAGGTGGGGTAGAACAGCGGGGACCTGTGCGGATGGCTGAAGTGCATGTATGCCTGCTTAGACGGGCCAGAAAAGCCAAACTTAAGAAATCTGCCTATGTACAGAACAAGTCAGCTAAGGGGTTCTCATTAACCTGCCGTCTGTGAATATCGTTATTTTTCAGGTTAGTTCTGAGTTCTGTTGCCTTTTAAAGGGAAAGGAAAGCAAACCACATGCTATTTTATTACGAGCCTTCAAAAGGGAGGGGGTAAAAAGTAGTGATCAGTGTTGTGCCTTTATTCTTTATGAAGAAAAACATAATTTAGCTTAAATACTCATGGGGGGGTGCTTTTATTTTTTTTCTTTTAAACTAGAACTAGATCAAAATTGATGATCCAGAGAAGATAAAAAAGCTTTTTTGTAGTTGGACAATTGAATCTTTCTTGGTTCTTAAAACGTTTCAGTGAGTGTCATTCAAATGTGGACCATTTTTAAGCTTGACCTCTGAGGAAGCTTTGTAAAATCTGGTGAGGGTACTTTAAGAGCAGCCCAAAGAGAGGATGACTTTGAAGTCTGAAAACTTAGAAAAATAATAAGATATTTTAAAGCTACCAGTAGCCTCTATAGATGTTACGTAAAGTTAAGAGGAGAGGAGGTTAGAGAGAAGGGGACCTATGTGAAGACAAAAATATCTGTCGAGGCCTTCAAACAAGCTTATGAGGACAAAGAGGTAATGGTGGAGAAACTATGGCTCTTTGACCAAGTTAGTCCTGAAAACATGTTTCTCGGTTTTCTGGGGTGTTTTTCATTGGAGCATGTGTGTTTTAAATGGTAAGGAATTCAAGTAATTGCAGGAAGTGTGTTTCGGGGCGGTGGTGGGTGGAGGAGTCAGCGTTAGTGAATGGAGAACAAGTTCACAGTTTGGGTCCTGGGCCACTAGAGGAAGGGAGGACGGGGAGTGTGTGTGTGATCTCCTGAGCCAGGCTTGTGTGGCTGACTCGCGGAGCAGCGACTTCAGAGAGTTCATGAATGGGAGTCACAGAGAGACCGGCCACTGCGGCCACCTCCAGACAGTTCCTAAAGGGAAGGGTCGTGTGCTGGTAGCAGTTTCATTCTCTTGCTTTTATTTTAATTTCCATAATTGGTAGCTGCAGAGATGGCTTTGGAAGGCAATTTGCTTTAAACGTAGCCACCTATTCCAAAATGCCCTGGTTATTTTAGGAACCCTACCCCTTTCCTCCGGAGCTGTCTCGCAGGAGTTCCTGTGGACGGGTCCAGGAGGTAGGGTCCTTCCTCAGTCGACTCCTGCAGAGGTCACATTTTGTGTGCGGGGTTGTCCCCAGCGTTTGTGAGTAGCATATGCATGTGGTTGTGCTGACTGCACTCGCAGGCTTGTAAATTTTCACCCTGGGAAATTAGCAACAAAGCCCGATCTGTCTCGTGGCTGCTTTGCACTTTCCGAGGGCGGCTGTACTTGACTGAGCTGCAGAACGAACAGGCACACGAGAGCGAGCGAGGGAGCCAGCGGGAGAGGGAGGGAGAGAAGGAGAGAGGGGAGGGGTGGGGGTGAGAGGTAAATAGTCTTAAATCGGAAGGGAGCTGCTTCTCTGTGGTCTTGACAAGCGCTGCCTGGGCTCCGCCGGCTCAGTAATAACTGAGTGACCTTTTCTTTGGCTGTATTATGTCTGGCTGGGAAGGGATTGCATTTTGCAGCTGAGAGCCGGAGCTTCCTTCAGCTCGGCTCCTGGCACGCTGCTGGGGTAAGTTGTCTTGAACCAGGACGCAGAGAGACAGCCTCGGACTGCAGTTGCCTAAAAGGAGGACACCTGTGGCTCAGATGCGGTCAACACCATTGCTTGGCGGATCCTTGAGGACCTCATTATTTTAAACTTAAAAAAAAATAGACATTCCCTCCCCCGTCTTTTTTTTTTTTTTTTTTTTTTTCAAACAATGCTTCTTTTTGACCTTTCCCAAGGAGAAGCGCTACAAAGCAGCCACTGTGCTTACTGAACGGCCTCCCCCTGTATCGCTTAATTGAGAAGGTAAGTGCAGCAACTGTGTACACACGCGTCGGCTTATTTGTGGTGTGTGTGTCTGCGGGTGCGCGCGTGCGTGTGCGGATGTGGGTATTTTTTTCTTCCCCAGCCTCTGCTAATGAGGCATAAACTGAAGCTGCAACCCAGCTCCGCACTGCAACTTTCACTCGGGCTGCAGCTCTACTGAGACGGTTTCGCTTAAATCATGTGAGGCTTCATTATTTTTATGATGAGACATGAAATAGATGCAGGCGGAAGACGTTGATGGAAGGACGGAGAGCGGCTGCGGCGCGAACGTCTCAAGTACGACTCGAGTGGATAATAGTCAAAGTTCACCAGGAACTGCAGTATTTCCACACCCCTGACTCCGGGGGAGAGAGGGGCAGGGAGAGTTTGGAATTAGGAAGTGTTTGCTCCCAGCCCGCTGGAAACGAATTCGGTCCTGGGTGGGTTTCCGGACCCCTCCCCCTTACTTGCTGGAATTCATACCCACCCCAGCCCCCCACTTCTTAAAGAGTTGAAATTACAGTCTTTTGGTCCTGATTGACACTCCTGCCTGTCCCCACGCAGCCATAATAACAAAATGTTCTTTTGGGGTGGAAAAGTGACTGTGTTTTGGGGTAGGGGTGTGGGGGCAGAAGTGGCCAGGAGAGGGGAAGGTCCCTGGACCGAGGTGTCTGTGTCCTACTAAGGATGAGATTGAAACTGATGTAGCACATTTTTTACGGGGGCTACCCAGATTGCTGTTATGAAATACTAGTCAGATTTATGATCTATTTCATATTGAACATGCTATGCTATGCTAACGCTGCATGTGACACTTTAATCAAATCCATTTGTTACCAGGAAGCTAAAAGGGGCCGCTGGGATTTTAGGATTACGGGCAGAGTTAGGGAAGCATGTGGCTTTGTCATTCGCCATCATTTTGCACACTGAGAGGGGCTCCGGGTGTGCGCCCTGTCTTGTCTGGCCGTTCTCATCCCTTCCCCCACCCCCTGCCGCCACTCCGACCCGCTCCCAAAGTGGCTTCACAATAGTCGGTCCTCGGCGGTGTAGGCTGCGCACCAGGTCCACACTTAAGCGAAATCAAGGAGACCCCCTTCTACTTCTACCTTTGGGCTTGGTGCTCAATGCGAAGCTGCTGCAACTCAGGCACGCCTAAGTCAACTCATGCAGAAAAAGGAGAAAAGTTTTGGTAAGGTTATAATCTATCATCGATGCACTTTGCCGGCGCTCTGCACTCTTGGCTGCTCAAATGCCTTTCTGCTCTTCCGCTGCTTTTGTGTCTTTCTGAAAGATCCGAAATATTATTGTTGTAACTGCTTTGAAAGACTGCTGCTTAAACCAATTAATCATGCTAGATGCAACAAATACTGCTACATTCTTTGCGAACCATCCCTGTGTGGCTGCAAAGACACAACCACAAAAGGCTGGAGCATAAACTCCGCAAGGGATTCTTTGTTAGAGTGTATGTATGTTTCTTATTTTTTTTTTTTTTTATTTTGCATGTGAGCTGCATCAAAATTGAACTCAGTCTTGCAAATCTCTTGTTGGCCTTTGCCAAGCACTAGCACTTTGCTGCCATGGTAACTGTAATTAAACTGATAAGAGTGGAAAAATGTCAGTATCTCTGAGCCTTGCAGCTGCATTGGAGAAAAAGGGAATCAAATTGGTTCCCAGCTCCATTGCTCAAAAAGGGGAGGGGGGGGGGTGAAGGGTAGGGAGGGAGACTGGGAGTTGAAGGGGCAGAACTGAGTTAAGCAGCTCCAGTGCCTGAGATCTGGGGACATCTATTTGCATTGTTGTCCCTTAGGGGGCTGCAGCCTGTAGGGATGCTCTGGGCCAGTGAACAGAGAGAAACAAGCTTTTAGGCCCAATCCAGTTTTCCAACCTGTGTTGGGGGCTGGGAAGAGGATGAAGATGGGCAGGAGGAGAGAAAACCTTTTGTCTGATACCTCTTGGCAATTGAATAGCCATGTTGGCCAAATTCTTTTAATCTGTGTCAATGCTCCCAGCTGCAGAACCTGCATTCCCATTTTAGCATCTTTCTGAAGCACCTCATCTCTTCCAACCCCCTTTATGTATTCCCTCTTCCTGCTCCCTCTCCCAAATTGTTCTCTGTGAATTTTCCGACAGGGACAAAATGTTTTCTATTCACTCTGTGTAGTTAGCCCAAAAATATTAAAAACTGTGTCTAAGTGCTGCTAATCTTTGATTATGGTTATTATTATTTTGCAAACCCCTGTGTGTTGTGGAGTTGTGGTTACTTTGTTGTGTTAACTACTGAAGCTGAGACTGTGCGGATGAATGGCACAGAACAAGGGAGCATAATGGAGGCAATCAACCGTTAGGCCGCCTCACAATGCAATCCAGGCAATTAAAAGCTCACCAGAGTTTAAATGAAATGGTTCTACTTATTTCTGCACACCACACTGCACAGGCTATTATTTATGTCTTTTTTTTAATTATGATTTCCTTTAAACTGTCAAATAACTCAGAATGGCAGGGTCTCAGAGGCAATAAGAATTTCCCTCAGAACAATTTACGTGCCAATCTGAAACTAGTTATGAGTTCTGATGTGCTATGAGCAACTTGTGAAATGTTTCTTAGCTACGAACACGTTACTCTACACAGACATGTTCTGGAGGAAGGGGGAGGCCTCTGACTGCTTTATGCCTTTTAACTACACAGTAACATGGTGACTACAAAATAGTTCTTTTGCTACAATTGTTAACTGGCATGGAATTCATGAGATTCCATTTTCAAGAGAAATGCCATGATGTTCTCTAAAAGAAGGTACCAGGATGAAGTGTAAAATATCAAACTCCTTTTATGCCCAAGGCCAAACAGAATGTAAGAGTTTCAAATATTAATTGGCCTCTGAGTGCTAAATTAAAATGTCAGCACAACAAAAACACTTTGTGAAGACAAGTAGGTAGTGTTACTTGTGCCAAATGTGGGTATCCCCTGTCTTGGTTGCAAAGCATTTTGAATAAAATAGCTGACCTTCTATGCTTGATGACAGAAACACAGCTATGGGAAACATAGCTTAGCTGCTGCTAAGAAGGTTTTTCTGGGATTTTATTTTTTAGTTTTTCATCTTTGAGTCTTGTGATAAATAAAAACAATGGCCTTATAAATTTAATAGAATGGCCATTAATTAGGATGGCTAATGGCTTCTCTTAATATTTATTATCTGGATGTTTTCAGTAACAGCATCCAGAATTGCACTGAGTAAATCAAAACTTTCCGCTCCCCGCCGCCCAGGTATATGGTTAACGGGCACTTGGGTCTGTTGTTCTCTGTAATTAATGGGATTCATTCCTTGTGGAACCTTGCTAGAAGAGGAAAACTAGTTCTGATCAAAGAAACTTCATTTCTTAGAAGTTCTGGAGAGTGAGATTTAGCAGAGCTATCAAGGGTTATGATTAATCTACACTAGGCCCTTAGCTCCTTCAAAGGAAAGGAACAGAAAGCAGACTATGGGAATACCACCTGCTCTTCTTGCAAATCCAGCTGTTAGTCTGCAGCTCCGGTGACTACAGCTATGCTTATGATGCAGAAAGAAAGAATAGCTACCCTACGCAACTCTACCAGACAAGTTATTTTCTAAGGAAAGTTCGACATCCTAACAATATTTTGTGCAACTCATGTATTATTTGTAGTTAGAAAAGTTATTCTGCTCTGTGGAAGCCTTGATGTCTCTTATCAGTGCGATTCTTTTTTTAAAAAAAGGTTGTGATGGGGTTGGAAGCCTTCATCATAAGGTATTAGAGGAAACTGGAGGAGGTTTAGCTGTTTGGGAAAACAAAAATGCACAAAGCTGCAGATTATAGATTGGCATTTCTTTTCCGGTAACGTATGCACATTTGGTGTTTTGTATCCATCTACAAGCAAGTTTAAAACTTTCTGCCTAGAAGAGCAAACATAATTCAGAAGAGGGGTCTCTGGCCTGTAAGAAGACCATTTGACCGGAGTCTACAGCTTAACTGTCTTTCAGCTTCGAACAAGTCTGTGAACCTCTCTTGGGCCTCTGTAACACAATTTGGAAAATGAGGGAATTTGAAATTGATGACGTCTGCAGTACTTTATGCTGCTTAGAATGAGTGATTTGATAAATATGAGGCGTTGGATAGTTGGTCCAGCTTCTTGCTAAAGCTGGGTGTTTAATACCTAGGAAATAAGAAGACATTCAAAGGTGAATATTCATTCATTCAAAAGCTTTCAATCAAACTGGAAAACCCATAGAACCCAGCTGGATTCCTTATTTATGATGGATATGCATCTTTAAAATACATAAATATTCCTATGTTTAGCATAATACACATATAATATGTATATATTTACTTATATATGTTTGTATAATTGTATATATATTTAGATCTTGCATTCTATTGTTTTTTCTTTCCTCTATAAAACAAATGTGTGTGTTTATGGTAATAAATTATATAATCATATACTTTAGGTTTATGTAAAAACATATAGTATATAGTTAAGTAATCTGTCATTGATATAGGTGCTGACTGATGCTTGTGAGTATAAATATTCTATTTGAACACAACGAATACTTTGAAATATCAAGGACCTAGAAGGAAGTATTTGGATGCAAGCAAGCAATACTGGATTGGTGAGCTTTTCGGGTAGCTGTTCTGTGTACTGACTATAAACACCTCCACTGCTGAATAAGGGTAGTGTCATCCCACGCCAGGTGCACTCCCCTTCCACCATCAAGCACATATTAAGTGAAATTTTTAAACAGTTAAGCAAAACTCATTTTTTCCTTCTGTGGACTGTGCGTAGATTAATTTCTTCAGTAGCTTTCTTTTCAGATGGTTATTTACTCACATTTTCTTTCTAAAGGAACTGCTCTATGGGGAGAATGAGAACACTATAAAATTATTTAATATTACTGAACTTCATGTTTATAATGTCAGTTTACCATGGTCAACGTGAATTCATTGTGATTACCACTTGGCATTTGTAACTTCTGAATGATTTAATAAGCACTTGACAAAGTTTGAGCCGTTTTGTTTCCAAAATTTAGTTTGATTTCAGGATAGCCCTAACCAAGAAAAGCCAACACTCCTAGAAAAAGGAAATACTAAATATTTAACTTGTTTGAGGTCTTTTGACATCTTTTTATTCTGTCGGGTAGTCTCAGCTCTCTGTTTTGCTTTTGTCCTCCTTTAGGTATACAAATGCTCTCAGTCCAGCCAGACACCAAGCCGAAAGGTTGTGCTGGCTGCAACCGAAAGATCAAGGACCGGTATCTTCTAAAGGCACTGGACAAATACTGGCATGAGGACTGCCTGAAGTGTGCCTGCTGTGACTGTCGCTTGGGAGAGGTGGGCTCCACCCTGTACACTAAAGCTAATCTTATCCTTTGTCGCAGAGACTATCTGAGGTAGGAATTATCCTTGCACACCAGTGATGACTGGATGCCTTTTAAAGTACTTTTGTAAGTGTATTTTTTTGTTTGTTTGTTTGTTTCATTGCCTTCCTGCCAGCTTATATTGCTGAAAAAGGTTGACCTGTCAGCCTTCAAAACGTTGCCTTGTGTGTGTTACTCAAATCAATGCTTAAGGAATAGCCAACAACCCACAATATTTAAAGTATTTCTATTTGGCTTGCCCGTACACTCCTATTTAGGAATTGGTTATGGCATTGCCTATATTGAAACTACCAGTTAGTGTCAAGGATGGATGTAGAAGCCAGCATTCAAGTTGATTTATTTATTTATTTTTCCTTTTTTTTTTTTTTAGAGCTTAAGGGGGAATGTAGGCTGAGCATAACACAAAGAAATGAGTCAGACATTTGGCAAAATATCTTAACTCTTTATTTTCAAAAAGTTTAACTTGAAAAAAGATGGATTATGTAAAATAGTGTAATTGTTGCCTGTTAGTTGGACCTGAATTTATTCTTCTAAAGTTATTCAGCTGTCCTTTCTGTTTCAGGTTTGTCAGAGGAAGTCAGGTGCAAATCCTTGAGTAATATTTATTAGTGCATTTATTGCAGAGTTGTGAAAACTTTCCTCTTGTGTAGAGACATCTGCCCCTTCCCCACCCCATCCCATGACATTCTAAATGGTAATCTCAAAAATATAACTAAGCACTGAATCCCCTCAGACTTTATGGATAATAGCAAAGTAAAGACTTCCATCATTACAGGGAAATGACAGCCACTCTCCAACCTGTAAACATCTGAACGTTTTCAGGACAAGGCAGGTATTCTTGGTGATGAAGCCGCGAGGCTGACTAAAGCTTGTTTTCCAGCATTAAGTACTCAACACAGAAATTCTACTGAAGAAAAATTATTTTGCTTTTCAGGCCACTTTGTGACTTACTTCAGCTGCGAATTACTTATATTAATAAAGTGGGATCTATCAAATTACAGATGATATATAGCATCATTGGGTTTTCATATTTAATACAATTAATCATTTTTCTAGTCTGACATTAAGCGATTTATTTGGCATTTTTTTCCTTTCTGACAAAATTTATCAATCAACAGTAACTTCTTAAGTACCTTGATCATTTGGTGAGGTGTTTTCTAGGGAATTTGGTTCTTCTTAGTATATAATTCTGCTATTTTTAGTCAGATCCAATCTTTAGATATAAAATATATATATCGTTTGATTAATGGTAGTTACAAGAGGGTGAAAGCAGTACTGTTTATCAGATTCTGCTCTTTCTCGCTCTTAGGACGGCCTCATCTGACAGCCTCCTGACTAATTATGGCCACTTGTTACTACTTCTTGTGTTCCAAGTGCATAAAACACACGCAAGGTGCCAACAATGAGAAGTCACTCTCTCCAGCCAGGATTTCTCTCATTGTGTTGGCACAACTAATCAGAATTAATGTCTTATGTGCATTATTTTAGAACTCTCTAGTCTTTGAACTTTTCTCTTTGAAATAAAAATTTCTTTTCTGCTCATTTGTATTTGCTTTTAGTGATTTAATACTGCTTTTTGGTTTCGCTTTATCTGTATTAACCAACAGTTACAGCTTTTTGACTCCATTTGACTTTTCCATTGGTTTGTAATTTCAGTATCTCAAGTGGATTTATGTTACCCTTTCAAATAAGGAGTTCGTATAGCCCGGGCAATGTTAAGGTGTTTTAATAAACCAAAGGACAGACATTAAGTAAACTTGAAAGAATGTCAGTTGAAGTATCTGGGGGTTTTTGAAAACCAAAAATAAAAATTTGCCAAGGAAATACCTATATTGTGAGTATAACATGCTTTGTAGTGGTCAGCATACTAGCAAGCAGAGACAGTGATGTTAGATTTGTTTTGCTTGATTTTTCCTTATGGTAGTAAAAGTATATGATTTTAAACTGGTGTTTGATAGTCTCAAGTGTTTTGCTAAAGAGCATTTATCCAAATAGTTTTCATATCAGAAGTTTTTATATCTCTATAAGAGTGTGTGTAGCTTTTGTAGAATAACTTTTACATTACTTCCTCGCAGGCTCAAACTTTCGATGCTAGTTAACTTATTAAAAGTATATAATATTCTTTCAAATATAAACCCTGGTCCTGATTGGCAATATATTCATTTCTCAGAGTACAATTTCCTCTTAAATTGGTCATTACCACATTAATGGCGGTTGTTATGTTAACAGCCTAAGGGCTGTTAACGTTTCAAACTGAGTTGTTAACAGGAATCTTATCCCTTATTTAAACTGAAGGTTTGTTGTATATAATGTGACTTGTTTGGCAACTGCATAAACACTTGCAGTCGCAGAAGTGAAATGGGGAATTGCTGTGTGTAAAATACTGTGCTACATGTTATAGATTATGACGCAGATGTGGTGTTTAGTTTTATGTGGAAAGCATGTGTTTCAGTGAAATTTTGTAGATGTTCAGCAGCCCGTGTCTGTGATTGGCAAATTAAAATTGCCTGATTCTGTATGTTAAATCAACAAATATAGTCAAGCAGATTTTATTTATAAATTAATTTCTTTGATTATGTATAGACATTCAAAAATGTATATTAAATGCTTACTGTGTGAGAGGTATGATTTCAGGCAGTGGATGAAATTAAGGGAAAAAGGGAGGCACACCTAAAATTCTTACTATCTACTTGTTATTTAATTACATAGAATCTGCAGTGTAATCAGTGAACAAGTAGTATTCTGTGGCTATTTTCCTGAGCTTTCAAAGTAATTTTTCTCATTTCCCTCCAAACTCAGCAGATTTCCATTTTGTATGTTATACAACCAATGTTTAATCACTTAAGTTCTATTTTAAAAGTTTTTTTTTTTATTTTTGGCTTTTGTATATTATGTAATATCTCTGAGGCACTGAACTGAACATAAATAACTTGCATATTTGTATTTCCCTGTCTAAATTACTGAGAACATAATTAAAGTAAGTAAAGCAATAAAGAAAACAGTAATTTGCCTGTACACGTAAATTGTTGGTTACAGGTATTGTCCTGGGCCAGGTAATTTTTTACATAAGATCAAAGTAAAATATTTTTGCCTGTTGTGTTTGGCTTCCTAACACTCTTCTCCCTCCATAAACAGAAAGCAAGAAAAAAACACTCCTAATTATGAGCAATGAGTCTTAAAGATCTGTGTTTTATTTGTATTACTTTGAGTAGTGATAATGATGATGTGCTTTGTAAGTTCTTTGAATGATGATTTGAGATGTTAGATAATATGAAAATATAATAATTTATTTATTTATTTTTTTAACTCCCTAAGTTCCTTAGCCTCCCAAAGTGTTGTGATTATAGGCATGAGCCACTGTGACTAGCCATCTTTTTTTCTGAAATCTACCTCCTTCTAGCCTGTGCATAAAATTTTCTAACATTGCAAGCTCTAGTGAAAGAATGCAATTTTCAATTAATAAAAAACCTGAAACTTCAATAAGTTCTTTACAAAAAGACAAACCCACAAAGAGAAACCTACAGAGGGGCAGTGCTGACTGGAACACAGTGATGTGTAATATAATAATTTAGACTGTAAGATATTTTCTTAAGACTTACAGAAACTATTATTGTGAAAAATTTATTTCCAGTTATTTTTTTCTCCTTTATGGCACTATTAGCTATATTGAAGCGGGGGGTGAGGTGGGGTGGGAAGAAATGTCTTCCATAGTTTGAATATCAAATCTTAACAGTGGAATTTTTCAGTTTCCATAACTGGGCTAGTATATCATTCATTTAGCTGTGGAACAGAAAATGCACATATCTGATGAGACAGAACTTGCCCATTTTGGGGATTACTTTTCTCCTTTGGAAACTCATTAGCTAAAGAAAGAGAAGGACTGACTTTTTAAAACTTCCTCTAACGTGTTTTCTGACTGAAATTATGAAGTCTACCCATTCAATATTTATATGCCAGGCAGACCAAGAAATGTATCTGTTAAAAATCTATCCAATGCATTTATAAATATTTTTATATTTTAAAGATTAGCTCATGACAAATTAGATATAGAAGCATCTTTGTACTTTAAGTTGGAGCTTAAAACTGATATTGTCTAATGTAGATTAAAAATGACTGTGTAAAACAGCAAAGTTTTAGTGCTGATGTTTAAGGCACTCATCCCTGCAATCTATCAGCCTTATTTCAGTTTGAAGAATAGAATAAAGTAGCCAGTCAGTGCATAATCAGAGTTTAGAATTAGGAATTCTGCATGCTTTTTTTTAAAGCTCTGCAACAATCATTAAATAGAACTAGAAGAAATACCAACATACTTTCCTTTTCAACTTGAAGGCAGTAAAGAATGTCAGAATGTAACCAGAACTCAACTTCTGGGCAGTTTTTTGTTGCTTTTTCTTTGAACCTTCAACTTCTTGTGACATACTTTAAGCATGAAGTTGACATAGGCTGTATGCATCTTGTATCTCTGTGAACGGTGTCTTGCCAGCGTTTATTCAAAGCTGTTTGCTGTGGTATGTGCCACGGAAGCTGCTTATAGCTTTTCCTATATGAGAAGCTGTAAAATGTCTTATATAAAATTTAATGCAATTTGCTATTTTTATATGTGAGGATGATTTGTTTAAAATGAAACTACGGGAAAGAGTGATGCTTCATGCTTCACCATAGTTGCTAATTAACTAAAATGATTTGAGGCTTGCTATGCTGACTACACGTTTTATATGCTCTAATATAATAATATAATAACTCTATAAGAGAAAATAAAAATAAAATGCCACATAGAGCATATATTTAGCTGTAACTTTATCTCACATTGATCAAACCTGGTGCTTCTCAATTTTTATGTAAGTTCAACTTTATATTGGTACATAATTATAAGTATGAAGATACATAGGAATATCTTGCTAGTATTATTTCATCTGGTAATTTATCACAGATGTTTTTAATGTTGAATATAATATTCTTTTTATTTCATTGTCATATTTTTAATATTAATCATTTGGAAGTATTTTTCCTGTAAAGCAATGTATTCTCATTATTTGAAAAATCACCTTTTACTGTTCTAAATTCTGAAAGCGTAAGCTTTTCTATGAAATGGAACTCTACAAATAAACTTTATTTCTGTAAGCTTCACTTGAGCTTTTAAAGACTATATTATTATCGTCATTTTTATCATATTTAAATGTCTATGTTAACTTTAGTATTATGAAATATTTTGACATATGAGCATATCGAACTCCATATCTGTTAAGAAATACTGTTACATTCCTTATACATTATCTTATTTGTGGCTTTATAAAAAGTTACAATTTTAAGTTCACTTTTCCCTTTATTGTAGGAAAACGTTATAGAATTCTGTTTTAAACATTTTAATATTAATACTACTCCTGAAGCAGTGCAAATCAGGAGTGACCATTTTTTTTAATAATACTTCAGAAGAGTGCCCCTCACTCTAGGAAATATTTGGTGGATGGATTCACACTAGACTTCCTAAGCACCAACTGCCCCCAAACAATTTCTATTAAAAATATTTACTGCACATACAGCATTTCTTCTCATTGGTAAATTTATCTACAGTATCTTTCTATCCTTAATTCTATAATGCATTCATTTTCAGTAAATGAGCATTTACTAATATAATAATTTTAGTTTTGTGGCTTTTTGTCTTAGTTTGTTTTGTAGACTTAAGATATTTTCACTGGAAATTTCACCGCCCCCCAGAGGAATTAAAAATATTTTACAATGTTTCTATGTATTTACAGTTTTTTTAATCTCTTTACAAGTATGAAATACTTCAGTCAGGATAGTTTTTATACATAAGGAGGATAAGTTAGACATACCTGACTTAGCAGAAAAATATTCTGTTTCTACAAGTATATTTAGGATTAAATGCATCTGGAAAAACTACTTTGAGAATTGCTAAAATTGCTTATTTTGCACCTTATAAATACACAGAATTCTGGGAAATACTTTCTATTTTTGGTTGCTATTAGACTATGTCAGAGTAAGCCAGCACTTCATTTAGAAAGTCATCATTAACTTCCATTAAGTGACTAATAATAAATTTTAATGCTGTGTTTTGACTACATAAACATAATTTGTTAAGGAATCTCATTTTTAAAATATGCTGAAAGTAGTAATTTTGTAAATGGTTTTGATGAATATATAAATTGTAGAAATGTATTATGTAGTTCCGTTTTCTGCCTCACATAAAAATGAAATAGCCTAAAAATAGAATTGCACCAACCTAAATGGCCATTGTATTTCTCTTCATTACACTGTGAGGCATTGAAGCCTTATTTTGGTATTTGGTTTGAAAACATTTTTCCTATTCATATGAGAATGTCTTCTATTATTGAGAATCATATACTGCATCCTCATCCCATCTTCAAAAAAAATAAAAAAATTTTTATCAATAAAAATTACAACATATGAAGTGTAAATGCCAGACAAGACCTGGAAAACAAGGGGAATAAAAATAAAAATAGCAATACTCTGTTCAATTTGCTAGGTATTTTTATAAAACTGCATTTGTCTCTATAAAAGGCCTTTTTCTGTCTCCTTTTTAGTTTAATTGGCTTATAAAATTTGGTTTCTGTAAGTGATTACTTCTGCTGATACACGGCACTTACCCTTGTTAAGAATTTGAAGAGGTGTGGATCTATCTATATACATGTGGCACATACAGAGATTGGAATCTATGTAATCTTAGACTGGACATTACTTTTGTCATCATTGACTTTAGCCAACAAATCACCATAGTTGGGTAAGCTTTAAAACTTGTAAAATTCAAACACTTGGCACCAGCTAATTCTTTGGAATTGCAAACGATAGCACTCACCTATTCTTACAGGATTTTAATCAGTCTAAGATGTAAGATAACTTTTATAAAACTAAGGAATGCCTAAATTCATTTTCTTGTGATTTTAATTATTCTATTCTGTTTTTCTTAGCTCTGATGGAGTTCGATACTGCCTTTTCTAGTTCTGTTTTTACTATCATAATATACTTGTTTTGATGATTAACCATGTATTTGCCTTTTCAAGGTACTTACAAGAAGCTTATTTTGAAGCGGAAGTTTATACTGTGAAGCAAGAAATGTGGCATTTAGGTTTTCATTTCTTACTTTAAAACAACATCTTTGGCTTACAGCTTTTCCCCCTTTATCATTAGTATTAATGAACAACTTTCTCTAAAGGAATTAAGACCTAAGCATATTCTTTTATTATGGCAATCAAACATGTTTCCTGTATTCACAAACTAACCACATCAGCCACGTGCATTTGTTTCTGCAATATTTTGTTTCTGTGCTGTATTATGAAATCTTCTTGAGAAACCTTTTTCTTCTCAACAGTATTTTTGTAGTTATGTAATGATTCTCTTTTCTCTGAATTCCTTCGTGCTGTCATGTGAGTGTTTTCTGATGCAAAAATTTCTAGTTACGGACTTTACAAGTTTAAAATGAAATCACACTTGAGATGAATAATCATCTCGGAATAGTCAGATCCCTGATTTGAAGTTGGAAAATTAACATGAAACTGCATGTATTAAGTTAGACTCTAATCAGCATGTGTTGTTAAGATTCAATTTAATATTAAAAACTCTCCAACTGGGCCACTGGGAAAAGAAAAGACTCTTAGGAATTGAAAGAGTATTTGCAGAAGAGCACACCAAAGCAATATTTAAGTAAAATTGTTATTACTAATGCAGTAAAGTATCACCCGCATTAAACCATCCTATTAATAAAAAGAGAAAATCAACTTGAGTAAACATAATATCAGGTATGACAAGGACTAGTGAGCAGGTATGGAACTTCCTGACATGTGCTAATGCTAACAGTTAACACTACTTCAGCTGTCACAGAGAAAAAATAAATTTCTGTCTCATTTATGCTATAGGATCCCAGCAAGCAACAAGGGGGAAAAGCTAATTTTAGATGTCATTAGTTTATTCCTATTTCCTAAAACTTTTAAAACAACATCCTGTTTTTATTTTAGCAGTTCTAAAAGAGATGCATATTTACCCGTTTTTGAAATTATTTTATTCTTTTTGTTTTTAAAAGATTTTGAAATCTCTTTAGTAATTATTTTTAATTTTTAAAAAAATTTTCCATTTCTAGGATAATGTTTTTTC
The DNA here is from genome assembly GCF_049354715.1 of Callithrix jacchus. NCBI lineage: Eukaryota > Metazoa > Chordata > Mammalia > Primates > Cebidae > Callithrix > Callithrix jacchus. The sequence continues at coordinate 6,700,588 of NC_133510.1, forward strand.
ACACATTGCTCACATTTCGCCAAAAATAGAAGAATCTAAACTGTTACATTTTAAAATACTTGACAACGTTGAGCATACTACTTATTTTTCATTTATCGTCTGCTCAATAAAAATATACTCTTTCCAACATCTAGGTATAAAGATGGTACCATGAGTGGATTAGTACCTGTTCATTTACCTGGGTAGGTAAGATAAGGGAAGTGAGTGGAAAAAGCAGTCATAAGTTCATACAAGTGTTAGTTTCAACGAGTAGGTTTATTTGCTGATGCTCACCTATACTGTGAATATAATTTTAGAGCCCATAAATATTGCATGTGAATATCCACTGAGGACCATTTGCACTTTGGGAGATACAAAGAAATTATAAGTAACTGCATTGCCTTAAAATGTATAAAGCAATATATTCTGTGACCATTTATTAGGAGAAATATTAGAAAGGTCCTGAGCTGGAAGAATCTCTTTTCACAGTGCACCCTCGCTGAGAGGCAGTATTGGAGTCTATAATTACTGGCTTTGCTATCTCTTTAACAGTTTTACAATGAAACCATTTAGTCACTTGACAAATATTTGAGTGCCAATACTTAATTATTATAAATAATGTGATATACTATATTTCTAATTAATTTTACATAATATATTAAGTACAAAATTATAAATACTTTATTTTGTGAAGAATAGGCTATCCAGTCTGGGAAATTTGGAAGAATTTAAAAGCAAGTTATTTTTCAAATTTTCTACACCTGATAAACATCACTATTTTTGTTAAATAACTTAGTAGAGTATACAGGGTTTCACTCGAGTTAAGTCCCATGGAGCAAGTATAGAGAATGACAAGAGGTATAATCAGGAGAGATTAAAACAGTTTCTGAAAAAGGAGTAATCAAGTATCTGGACTTTGTAAACCGTCTTTTGTAAGCCAGTGGTCTTCATAAAAGCTTAGCTTTGAGCTTCGGGTTATATTTTGGGTGCAAAGCCAAGACAGAGTCAGATTGTAACTCTCATGCTATTTGTATTGTTCCATCTCTTACCACAGATATCAGTAAGTTATCAACAATTGACTCCCCTTGCAAAATGCTTATCATTCCTTGTACAACTGATACCTCTTGCGAAACAATCAACCCGTCCCCATGCTTTTCATTCAATAAATGTGATTATTCTGTATGTTCTACGTACTGTAAAAGGCCTTGAGATACAGCACTAAATAAAACAAAAATACCTGCTCCCCTTGTCGAGTTGATATTCTACTTAGGGGAAATAGTTAAACATTAAGTAAGTATAGGACATCAGGAAATATAAACACAATGAGGAGGAAATGAAGCAGCAAAAGAGGTTTGTAGAATTTTGTTTTGTGTGGAGGGGTGCAGACAGCCTCACTGAGATGGTGTCTTGAGTAATGACCTGGTGAAAGTGAAGGAGCTAGCCATGCTTATGTGCGGGAAGGACATTCCGGACTCAGGAACATCCAGTACAGAGGCGCTGAGATGGGAGTTTTTCTCATATGTTTAAAGGACATCACAGATACTAGTGCAGCTGGGGTGAGTGAGCAGGAGGGGCGAGAATGAGAGGTAGCCACCGTGTGGGTCTATGGTATCACCTATCACTGTTGCAACCCAGAATGCACCATACACATTTCTAAATGTCGCCTAGAACAGTGATAATGCTTCCATTTGAAAACCACTGTAAAGTTTATTGAGTGAGGCAGTTGTGAAACCAATTTCATTAGGGACTACAGAACTCATCTGCTGAATTGAATGAGATTATTTTCATTTTGTATTTATTGGAGGTTTTTGGATGTCTTTTTATTTGACCTCATTGTTGACCCTGTGTGATTATGTAATAGTTGTGAAACATGAATTTAAAAATAGACCTCAGGATTTGGCCCCTTGACTATCTGTAGCCAATCTAAGGGGGATGATATAGTCACGTTTGATTTTTAAGGTGATGCATCTACATTCATCTGTTAACGTGGAGAATGGACTATCTATACATCCTAGTATTTCAATGTGAAATACAAGGAAATGCCTATATTGATGAGCTAGGGCTGCCAACACAGCATTCATGAGAGTACCATTAACATCTTGGCCAAAGAACTCATCAAACTGTCCTGATCACAATGATACTAATTTTTTAAAAAATCTTAGGTAATAAAAATTGCAAAGATGTGGATTTTTCAAAGGCCATTAATTTTCTACTCTTGAAGTCAGTTATTCTAGGGCTGATGTGATTTTCTTATCTTCTTTTTTTTTTTCACTTTTTAAAGTCAAGCGAAGCCCTAATTAATTATTTTCTAGTTAAAAAACATTTAAAATAACAATAATAAATGTTTCTAAATCCAGCATTTAGAGAAGATACATTAAGGACATATTGTTATTTAAAACAATTTAGTGAATCACATTCTTGATGAGACAAATGTTATGAGTTTGTTCCTCACTACTTATATTTCTCACTATAAGAAACACTTATGCATGTGTTTCTCACTACTAATCTAACCCACTAACCTTAATCCTAGTTCAGTAATGTTAGTTTCGCTTCAAGAAGAGCTAAGCATCAATCCTCAAAACCAAAAGTTTAATATTCATTTCTATTTACAACAGTGGGATTTGTATGTACAAAGCGTCTTTTAAAAATGTTTAAGTTAACTTTAAATTTTAGGTACAAATCAAAGTTCTCGAGCTTGTATTTATATTTTTAAAATGTGTTGGGATGTCTTCATGGGTCCTTGGCTGAGAAGCTATGCAAATGGGCTTTGAATCTTACAAGGAGGTGGAGGATGAATGGGTGGGATTTCAAAAACGGTGGCATTTATACTTCATGCACACACAAAACAAATCCAACACCTACTTTTCAGAAAGCTAGACAGACATAGCAGCCAAAGAGCTTTACAGGCCTTAATAAATACTGTGGTCTGCTTCCTGGGGACCTTTTGTCTGTTACAATTTCTAACAGTCCCCCTGTTCTTCCCGGCAGATGCTTGTCTTGCTCTGATTGAGTTGAGGAACCTATATTCCTAACCACGTTGTGATCCTCGTCTTCCAAGGCAGATCAATTTGAGCTTGATTTTCAAGAAAAGTTGCTTGATCTTGACCTGATAGTTTGCTTGGTGTTTAAATAATCTGAAAGAATCTCGTCGGTGATAGTTATTAAACAAACCACTCTCTTTAGCATAGCGATCAGGTGCTTATTTGATTAAATAGGTTCCATGCTTTGTCTTCCTGGTTAGTTCTTGATTTCTGCAGCAACCTAAAAAAGATACAAATTTTCAGGAGATTTGAAGTTAATATTTCTTAAATTTTTCTTTCCAAATTTATACAGAGCCTTTCATCTGCACTACAACCCAATTTTTCTCTGTGAAGTCACAAGTAAAAGTAAAGCCGCAAGCTTATACTGCATTCATCGTAATATGTACAGCATATTTTAAATGTCTCACAGAATTATTCTACCACATTAGGTACTGCCCCTCCTCCATCAGTGGTCATCAGTGGCAGATAACTCATGTATTCCTTTTAGACCCCATCCATCTACTGTCGTTTTAATCTTCTGTGAATATCACTTCATTGAATAAAATAAAACGTCACATGTGTTCTTGTCACTTCCCTACGATCTTCCAAACTGGGTGAGGTTAGATCGAATTCCTGGCTCTCAGAGGCATGGCAGGTGGCATCATGGTAAAGTATCCAGATCTGAAGTCGGCCCTCTTCTGCTGCATCCCAACTGCATGTTCCTAGTCCAGTTAGTCAACTTCTCCAAGTCTCAGATTTCTTCTCCAGAAATAGGAATCCTATTCATAAAATAGTTAGGGGTGACAGTGGAACACGGTAGGGAAAGAGTTGTTCACACCGGCTGACACGCCTCCGACCTCAGCTTCAGTTGTTATGAAGGGAGAATGGCACTGAGTTATGAAGATAAGATAGGAGAGAAATTAAACATGAGGAGAAGATTAACATGAGGAGTGATTAATAATCGAGAATATGAAAGGCTACTACTATAATAAGATCGTTTACCAACTTCTCACATACAAAGGAGATGGGTGGGGAAATGTCTAAATAGGTGCACTGTAGGCTGCATGGAAAAATATCTCAACACTGGAGATGACTGGGATTTGGAATGGATTGTTCAATTAAGATTGTACTTTATGTAAATTAGGGTGAATTCGGATCTTTGGGAGAATTACTGAAAATTCTATTTCCTTCATAACTGAGGTGATAGTTTTCTAAAATATCTTAAATGCCCATGATCTCTCTATTTTAGCTTGTAAAAGTTCTATGGTCTTGTAAAGCCTGATATTTAATACTCCATAGAGGAGAATTATATTATAAAATTTTAGGTTTTCTTTATAGTGTTGATTTTGTATCTTTTTCTCAGGTGGCAAGGAAATTGAATACCAACTTCTTTCACTCGTATTATTTTTCACAGTGTTCTCTAAACATTTTGATTATATATTCTTAAAGAAATTTGAGGGCACACTTTCAATTTATATATATTTATATACCGTAAATACTTTATTATACCTTTTTTAAAATTATGGAAACAATGCTTAATGGAAAAAGTAGAAAATGCATGGAAATGCTAATCATTTTTTAAGAACTTATTCGAGTTTTGCACCTTAAATTTGCAGAGCACTATATCTTAGTAGTTTTTATGTTTAAATGAAAGTTGTTATGTAATGAGACTTGTGCATGAAAGGGGGAAAGTATCAGAGCTTGGGAAAGAAGTCATAAGAGAGAGATAGGGTAATTATCTGAAAGAAAGGAATTTTTTAAGCATGAATTAATATTCCTTGTTCATTTAAAATTAAATCAAGGTTGTCTTTCATGAGACCCGTGGCAATGCTTGTGGACTTGTCCTAATGCTATACCACAGCCACTGGCAACATTAATATGAGACAAGGTTCCTCTCCTTCCCCCTGAAACCCCCTTCAGGACACAGTGAGATTTCAGACAGATAAATGCTAAGAGAACCCTGTGTACCAAAGGCAGTGTTTACTGCATGTAATACATATCATTGTTTGTCTCCTGTAGTGAAAAATACTTGTGTCGTGCTGTTAAAATGCACTCCTGACAGACCAGTGCTTGCTATTATAGGGTCCATTGCTTAAAAAAATGATACACTGACAGAAATACAATTTAAGAAAATTTAACACCAAGGGTAGTCAACCATGTAGGCTACTATTAAGGGGCCAAAACTCAAGGCCAGGGGTTTATTTAAAAAAAGAGGCACAGTTTATTTGCTAGTAGTAGGCAAAGTTAAAGGAAAAAAAATAAGACTTGAATTCCTTGCTCTCTAGTCTGTAGAAAATTAATGAAAGCAACAGTTCAATAAGATTTTATTGCAAAAATGTTTAAGTGAAACATTTTAAGAATGCTTTGGAATTTTTAAACAGTTTTACCATTTAGAAAGCTAACACTGCAGTGCGTAACAAATTGTTAGCAGTGGATCCTAGGCACACCCAGTGATTTTCTTAAAATGGGTAGTCAGAGCTGTTTCATCTGAATCACTTTGTTCATTTCATTTTTATGTGTGTAGCTTATGAATATATTTGAGATTGACAGGTCAGCAGCACCCACAATTGCTATAATTTAGAATGTAAGCCATTGTCCAAGTATCCTTGCGGGCAGAGTTCGGTAGTTAAATGCATTAGATTTGTAACAAGACCTTTTGAGAAGGAAAATAACCAAATAGGAGATGTGATGAGATATGTTGGATTTTTAGAGGAGTACAGAATGTTCTAATGAATGAACTGCTACTGAATGATGATAAAGCATGTGTTTTTAAGCTATCACATGACTCTATTATTAGAGGGGAGAATTCCATGAATTTAGATGAGATGTATTGTCTAATTTTACCGTTTTAAAAACAAATCTGTCATGCAGTAATATTTGATGCCAACTGTGTACGGCTTACATGTTCCTTCGGGAGAAAGGTTACAAAAGTACTGCAATAAATAACCTGAGCCCAGCTTAGCTCGAGTGCCAGAGAAATGGAAAAAACATCACCTACAGGGATGGGGAGGCAAAAGAAGTATATCTGGAATTCTCTACCCTGAGAGTGTAGCCTTATTGCCACCTCCTAGGACAGGCTTTGGGGGGCAAGTGTTCCTGCCAGGAAAGGACGTCCAAGGACTAAATGCAGTGTTTTGCAGATGTCCTCCAGAATTCAGTTGGCCTGTATCTGACAACGTTATAACACAGATTTTCCTATGGATATAGAAGATAATGTCCAGTGTGAGATTGGTCCAGACGCATTGTCCAGAGCCTCCGTGGCTCAGCTGTGTGTTGGAGGAGACCCAGAAAGGCTCGCTGAGGAAGGTTAGGGCTTCCGCTCTCCTCACACAGCCACATGGTGATTCTCCATTCATGCACGTGTGTTAGTTGTTTCGTAATTGTTCCATATGTGGACTTAGTCATATCATGACATCTCAGCACTCGGTGTATGTTAGTTGACTCTCCAGACTTTTGTAATTTCTCACCCATATTTTCCGTTTACTATTGTATTTGGAACTGTTTACATCACCTGAGGATTATTTATGACATCATTCAAATGAAATCACTTAAGTAACTGGAATGGGTGGACTGCAACAGAAAGAAAATACAGGTGAGGCGTAGGGCCTGAGGCATGAAAGATGCTCAGACAGCTGAGTGAGAGGAATTTAGGAAAGGGGAGCTGTGATGAAATTATTTTTCTAATCTGCAATGATATGGAAAATTAGGTGAACTTGAATAATATATGGGAGCAATATTTGAAACAACATTTTTGCGTACTGTATAGAATGAAGATGACAGCAAATATAACCTTTCGTACAGGTTAATAATGTTTGTGGCCAAGTGATTGTTTAGCATGAAGTTCATCCATTTTTTAAAAATATATACATAAAAATGCAAATCATTTTTTTGAAGCAATAATAACCTGTTTTCTACCATGATACTTTAATGTAAATAAGATAGGCTGACTTATTTATCTCACCAAGGACTAAGACAAGAATAACAAACTCAAATGCCACCAGGTTCCAGGGTCTTGCAAGAAAAGTAACATTGTAAACTGGGGCTTGCATTGCCTCACCCAAGGGGGAAGCCAGGACTTAATTCCAGCACAGTGTAGGAGTATGGGCCGAATGTTGCTGATTTTTCTGGATAAACCAGATTTTTTTTCTGGATGTTTTAGTAAAATCTCTTGGATATAAGACATTGGCAACTAATTCTAATGTGGTACACAGCTACTAGTATATAACCTTTTGGTCAGGACCATAAAATTCTAGTTTCAAATAACTGATCAGGCCCTTTAATATGTACAACTAAGGTATTTGAAAATGTTTCCTCACATCCTGAATTCTTGAAGGAGGGAATCACAGCCTTTCATCCCATATATACCAGTTATACACTTGCTTCAGAAACCTCCTGGGAGCCTTCAGCCTAACAGGGAGGATTGGCACCACTTGTACAGTGGGAAGCAGCCCACCCTGAGACAAGAAATCTCCTGGGAGCCTTCAGCCTAACAGGGAGGATTGGCACCACTTGTACAGTGGGGAGCAGCCCACCCTGAGACAAGAAATATCCGGCTTGAACTTCATGGCAGCCATTACAATTTGTTTGGAATTAAGTGGGATATATTTTGGACCCCTTACTGTGCCAAAGCTAAGATACTTAAGGCTATCTACTACCTGTAAACAGGCCTCTTAACCTGATAACTATTCAAATTCCTGAATGAAAAGAAAATCCACTCCTCCATCCACCAACGTTCATCCAAAACTTCTTGTTTCCATTCCTTTCCTCGTTCTCTGGATATTTCTGCTGTTACCGTCACTCAACACTTTTCCACTGGGTCCTCCAGAAACCTCACGTCCTTGTCAATAACTTTTGCTATGTCCACCATCTTTTGGCCAGATGCTTTTCCCATCAAAATATTATTTTAACTGAATTTCATCTCTTGCCTTACTTGGAACTAGGCAACTTTTCTTTCAGCTGTCAACAGGAGCAAGGTATTACTAACTCACGGAAATCCCACTTTCCACGAAGCCAAGAGGAGAAACTGGCCATCTTAGATGCACACAACACTCCCCACTCACTAATAAAAAAAATACATCCTCCAACAAAACCTATACATCTCATTATACTACCTTTTATCCCTTCTCACTGCTGTCATTTCCCTTTTCCCATAATTCTAGGAGATTCTAAAAGGCTTAGCGCTGACTCATTGGAAACCAGGCCCTAACTTGTTGAGCCTCCCTACTGAACACCAGCCCAGCATCCCAGAATCATATACAGTGTCTTTTCCTTATGGAAAAGTATTTTATCTCAGGATTTTTCCACTCCACACTGTAGTCCTGTTTCACTTGCAATATCACTGCTCTTCTATTTCAGACATTCAGCTCTGCCATCATGTCTTTTTCTCCTAATTTGGTCACACCTTTGAGGCTTCTATCTTTCCTGCCCAGTATGAACCCAGCTGTCGCTCCAGCAAGTCCTCTTCACTTCCATCTTCTGTGTCCCCTGACATGCCTGTGCTAGCTCGGTTTTCACCACTGCTCAAATCTAACAACTTAACATGGGTATGCCACCCCCTTTTAATCCATTCGTATAGTGTGGCTAAGCATTGCTAGAAACAACCAAATAATGTACAGATTGATACTCCCTGATGTTTTAGATCAGGTTTGATATAAATCAGCCTCATATTTTATCGGCTTTTCCATTTATTTTTAAGGTCTTCTATCTCATCTATGGGGATGAGATCTTCCTATTCCTTCTAAGGCCAATTTTATGTCCTTAACTGCATTCCCTCCAACACTCTGTGGGTCTTCCTTTGATGAGGAATCTTGTTTTTCTTCAGTCTTTAGTATCTTCTTTTCTACCGTCACGTGACCTGGAACATATGGCTGTACCCAAGATTCTTCTGTTCTGAAAAAATACTCTTATCCCTCAAATTTCTGTTAGTGTTATCAATTCCTCTCTTGTCTAATTTTTTGAAAAAAAGAATAGTCTGTTGTTGTGATCCATACACCTTCAACCTCCTTTGCCCTCTTCACCAACTTGTGAGCTGGCTTCTTTCTCACCACTCTGCTGTTACTGGCATCCAATTGCTAAAGCCAATGTGCATTTTATCAGGAATCATCTTACAGTATTTCTCTCATCTTTTAAATGTTGATTATTTCTTCTCTTTAAAAGCGTTCTACTGTCTTGGATGCCATGACCCCACATAGTTCTAATTTTTTTCTTTTTTTTTTTTTGAGATGGAGTTTCGCTCTTGTTCCCCGGGCTAGAATGCAATGGCGTGATCTTGGCTCACCGCAACCTCCGCCTCCTGGGTTCAGGCAATTCTCCTGCCTCAGCCTCCTGAGTAGCTGTGATTACAGGCACGCACCACCATGCCCGGCTGATTTTTTGTATTTTTAGTAGAGACGGGGTTTCACCATGTTGACCAGGATGGTCTCGATCTCATGACCTCATACCCACCTTGGCCTCCCAAAGTGCTAGGATTACAGGCTTGAGCCACCGTGCCTGGCTCTCTTTCTTTTTGGTGGGGGGATGGAGTCTCCCTCTGTTGCCCAGGCTGCATTGCAGTCTCGGCTCACTGCAACCTCTGTCTCCTAGGTTCAAGAGATTTTCCTGCCTCAGCCTCCCAAGTAGCTGGGATTACAAGTTCATGCCACCACATCTGTCTAGTTTTTTAATTTTATTAGAGACAAGGTTTTGTCATGTTGGCCAGGCTGGTCTCAAACTCCTGACCTCAGGTGATCCTCTCACCTCAGCCTCCCAAAGCGCTGGGATTACAGGTGTGAGTCACTGCGCCGGGCCTAGTTCTGATTCTTTTCTGAGCATCTCATCCCTATCAGTTACTTAGAAGAGTGAAGGACCATACCTAGGAACTGTGATCTTGTTGTGATATACTTATTTTTCCCAGGAGATGTTATCTGTCCTCATGGTTTCAATCCCTCCTCATGTTGTGATGACTGAATCTCTACCTGCAGCCCATTACTCTCCAACAAGCTTAAGCAATGTCTAGCAACTTCCTAAGTATCTACAATTAAATGTTACACAAGAAACTTAAGTTCAAAATATGTAAAGCAGCATATACAAAACATAACTCTATTATAGTGCCTTGATCTGATAAATACAATATAAAATATATAAAATTAATGCTATTTTTGAATATAGATATAAAAACTTGAAAGGTATTAGCAAATAATCTGTCACTGTCTAAAATGGATAATACTGTAGGAACAGGTAAGATTATTTCTAGACTTCAGGAAGTGAACACCAGGACATATCTCAATCTAATTCATGATATTGGCAAAGAAGCACCATGGTTATGGCAGTGTGTACCAAAAAGGCAATCGATAAAATTCAGCCATTTCAAAATTTCCGATTAAAGAGAAACAGAGGAAACTAGTTAAATATGATTCAGAAAATTTACTGAAACTTAACTGCAAACTTATAAAACAGCTAAATAGCTAAATACTACTGTCCTTTCCATTAAAGTCAAGAAAAAGCCAGGGATACTCATTATTGTCACTGATATTTAATATTTTAAAGGGTCTAGCCCATGTAATAAGATAAGAAAATGAAGTAAATCAATATAAATAGTAAAGAGATAATTATTTTATTTGCAGAAAATTGAAAAAGACTCAAGAAATAAGTGAATTTAGCATAGCAGCTAAATAAAAAACAAAGTAAATCAAATTTATAGTTTTATTCTATGCCAAAAATAGCTTGTTAGAAATATAAAAGAAATTAATAAAAAGTAGTAATAAAATTGTTAAAATACATATGCTTTAGAGTTCACCATTCATATGAAAAATTATTTAAAAAAAAAACTCTGCTGAAAAAAAACCATCCTCTATTTTTCTGTTCTTACCTACTAGATAAGTGTCACAGAAAAAATCTCAATGAGCCTGAGGGTAAGCCTGTTATAATAGCAATGGAATTTTGAGAGTTTGTCTTAACACTGTGAAATAAAGTCAACAGAATGAAACTCAGATTATGGCAAATATTTCTTGAGGATTTGCTCTATAACAGGTAGTGTTATAGGAACTGAAGCTCCAGCAGTCAAAAAATGGGCAAAAATATTTGCCTTTATGTATCTTACATTATAGTACTATTTATCAGATATTCTCAATGAGTTACATGGTGTGCTAAGTGCTTTACAGATAGATCTCCTCTAGCCCTTGGGAGCTACAGTATTATTAAACCCATTTTAGAGAAGAAAGCACTGAGGCCGAGGGTAATTAAGTCATTTAGTCAGTGTTCCCAGGGTTCAAGTGATGGAGCTAGGATTCAAATCGAGACTGTGTGACTCTAGAACCCATCCTCATGAGCTGTACTCTAGTGTGTTGTGACTGAGGACATGGCTTCAGGGACTTACTCCTGGGTCCGCATAAATTGGGCCTGTCATCTCTAATTGAATTTTCAATCATTCAAACTCAAGCACTGATGAACTTCCTTTGTTTCTCTCCAGATAACCAATTGTTTTCTTACCCTAACTACTTATAATGTTGATTAATTGTAGATGAGAAAAAAATGTGTTAGTGGCTACAGTTTCATCAAAACATTGATTATAAAATAGCACAACAAATATACACTTGAAAGATGCCCAAATGTCTGTGATATATGTAACATGTCCAGTACGCAATGTACTTATTCATAATAGATTTAAACCAAATAAAACAAAGTGTTAACAGTGGTCAATTCTGGATGGTCAATTCTCCTTCTTTGTATAATTAAATTTAATAAAATGTTTTCTTGCAAAAAAAGTATAAACATTGTATCATGTTAACAATATAGATTAGCAAAAATGCAGTAACAAAAGCAGCATGATTCTACCAGAACCTACTAATGTTTACTCTGATTGTTCATCATTCCAAATCTTTTTCTACTTGTATTTAGGTACATGTATCTATTTTAATCAAATTGAGATTGTATTTACCTACCGTCTGTGATCTAATTTTTTAGACTATGATCTACATTTTTCCATGCAAGTGAATTTTTATATAATCTACTACCTGATCCTTGTTCAGATTTCTCAAGTTGTCCCCAGAAATGTCCTCCAAAGATTTTGCAAATCAAGATCCAATCCAAGACTTCACTTTACATCTGATTGTTATGTCTTGTTAAGTCTCTCTTCATCTTGAACATTGTCATTTTTTATGACATTCACTTATTAAAGAGACTATAGCAGTCGTCCTCTAAAATCTTTCACCTTCTTCATTTGGTTGGCTGTATCCTTATGGTGTCTTTGCTCTTGTTGCTTCTATTCCTAGTGTTCCCAGGAAAACAGAAGTTGCTTTAAAGCCTTGTTAAATTCAGATACTGCCAGAAGCAGTGGTACCCACCTGTAGTCTCAGTTACTAGGGAGACTGAGGCAGGAGGACCACTGGAGCCCAGGGGTTTGAGGCCAGCCTGTGCCACATAGAGGAGATCCCATCTCTATTAAAAAATAAAAATAATTTAGGTGCATATTTTGTTTTAGAATACATGACAAATTATGTCATATGGTATAATGTCAGGAAATACATAATATCTCTTATGTCACTATTCATAACACATAACTTGATCATGGGGTGATAAACTGAGCCTGCATTTTTACAGTTATACCTTTCTCATTGTGACTAGAAAGTATCCTGTGCAACTTTACTTAAATACCAACAGATGTCTGGTTCTCTGTTGACCATTAAACCTAGTGGGTATAAATAGCAATGGATGATCATTGTCTAAATCAGGATGGGTTGAAAGATTAGATTATTATCCTATCACTTCTATATTTATTAGCTGGTATTTTTCTGTAAAGTATAGCATTCACTTTGTCACTCAATCTATTGGTCATTCTGAAATACAATTTCTACTGGGAAAACAAGATAAAAATTTTCTGACCTTACTGAGTGCCTGCTAGGCTAGATGGGGTTGAGAGACAAGAGGCAGCCTAAGCCTTCCTACTAAGGTTTCCTACTAGAAGATTCCACCAATGTGGTCTTTTTTTACTTAGAGTCATTACCCTGCCTAAGATTCTAAAACCTTTTTTTTCTTCAAATTATTGGGCCATAATGCTGACAAATAAGAAGCAAGGAACGAGTCACTCATGCATCTGAGTTACCTTTGTAAGCTGCTGATATACCATCACTAAATTGTTAAGTCAATTAAATGTAAACTTGGGAGGTTATGTAAATCCTACCAAAAAAAATTGTTTCTCATCAGTGCCATCAGGTACATTCGATTTTACTTGTTTTCTGAGGCTCACCAAAGACCTCCTTGTGAAATACAGCTATTGGTTTTCTGGTAATAATTATCTGAACAAATTTGGACAATTTTTGTTCTTGGTTTCCTAATTCTGCTGCAAAACAGCCAAACCATTTAATGAAGGTTACCGTAAATATCTAAATTATGTGTATCTGAGGGAATACACACACACACACACACACACACACACACACACACACATAATTTAATGCTAGAAGAGCAAACATTTTGTTCTCTTTAAAAAAATCCCTATGGAAGTTTATGACCTTTATAATCAATGCCTTTTTTAAAACACTAGGCTCTAGAGAGTGTTTGGGTTGGAAAAGGTCACCTATTGGCAATGATATAGTCTGTCCAGAGTGTGTATAAATGTGGTACACTAGACCTTAACAATGCAATACATTTCATTCGAATAAAGAACTTTTTGTTTTGCTTTTTATTTCACATGAAACGTTGTTAACTATATAACTATGAATTATTACTCCTTGAATATATTCTTCTAGTGAATTAATGTGATTTTTTTTTGAGACAGAGTCTCACTCTGTCACCCAGGATGAGTACAGTGGCTCAATCTTAGCTCACTGCAACCTCTGCCTCCCAGGTTCAAGTGATTCTCCTGCCTCAGCCTTCCAAGTAACTGGGATTACAGGCGCACACCACTGCGCCCAGCTGCTGATTTTTGTATTTTTAGTAGAGATGGGGTTTCACCATGTTGGCCAATTGGTCTCGAACTCCTGACCCCAAGTGATCTGCCCACCTTGGCCTCCCAAAGTGCTGTGATTACAGTCATGAACCACTGTGATCAGCTTAATGTGATTTTTATTTTAGTACTTTGAAACTTTTAGACATAAGTCAGACCTAAGCATGAGCCAGCCTGAGACAGTCCAAAGATAACACAGCTACTCCAGCTACTTTCTCCCTTCCCTGCTCCTCCATCCCTTCTAACTGACCCCTCCTCTTTCTCCTTCCAACCCAGGTAAAGTTAAAAGTAGGAAGTTATTTTTAGTTTATATTGTTCAGGTGAGCTAAGTAAAATACAATTCTCAAACTTGAGTAGTTTATACAAGCCTTGGAAGAAAAAAAAAAAATCTCTTAGAATTCCCCTAAACATTCATTGTGCATGAATTTGAGAAAATTAAAGTACTGTTAGTTAACGTTTTCTAAGTTTTATGAAACTATGAGTTCAAAGGAAAGCCCAATCTTTGCTGCCTGGCAGGACTTCTGGGAGGTGACGAGATTGCCATGAATGCTGAGGAGAGAATAGACTCCTACTGAGGACTGGAGTCCATTGTACATCTAATTCCAAAGGAGATCGTGGAATTAGAGGTAGTGTTGTGTCGCTAGACAAAACAGAGGATACCCAGTTACACGCAAATTTCTGATAAATAATGGATAAATTTTTTAGTCTAAAAATGTCCCATGAAATAGTTGGCAATCCTAAATCTGGCAACCATAATTAGCTGGCACATTCAGAAGAAAGAAAGAATTGTGGCCCTGTTAAACTCATCCAGAGAACCATCATGGGCAACCTGAATATTATTATGTTGGTGAGATGGAGCCATTGTAAGTTATTGAACAGATGAGTGAAATGAGAAAATTAATGCCTTAAGGAAAAAAAGTTCTCTTCTAGATGTGTGCGGAATGATTTGTTATGAGATGCAAATGTCCTTTCTGTTTGTTTGTAATTATTCTCACTTGTCTGTCTCCTCCAATATTATACCACAAACATTTTGTGAACAGGGAAAATTTTGTTTGTTTTATTATATCCAACATCTATTAGAAAATCTGGCTGATAATAGGTAGTCAACAAATATTAACTAGCATATTAACTAGCAGGTAGAAGGAGGGAGTGGGGTAGAATAATATATTTAGAAATCCTGAAATAAATGCAGTAAGATGACAACATATATGATGAAAATAATGAAGAATAATTGCCAACTACTTAGGAAAATGTGATTGTAGTAATTGAGCTTATTCAGGAGGACTTCATGGAAGAATTGTGATAAGAGATAGTCCTGGAAGCTGAAAAGGAAATTTGGGAGATGATTCTAAAAAGAAGCAAGTTTCCTTCCTCGCAGAATTCAGGTGAATGTTGGTGCACCCTCTGAGCTGCCTGCATAAGTCAGGTGTATAATATCACAGCCTATGCTGTTTGTTAACTCTTTAGAGTAATGGGGTAATGATGGTAAAGAAATATTACTAGATATGATGGATACAGATGTTGCTAGTCGTCTGTATCTGCTATTAGTAGGGTTCTGATGTGTTGGCACCTAAGCCATCTTGAGTGCGATCAAAGACAGATGGAAATGGTGCTGAGTTTCAGCAAGTAGATTCTGATGTTGCCTAGCAAGCTTCTAGTGTAGTTTTACTCGTGTCGTTTTGCCCTTATTGGGTTATTTCTAAAATAGATAGTTCAGGAAAGAACATGGGGAGGGTGGTGTGATCATTTCTTTGTAACAGCTTTTAAATGGTTTGTTTTTCACTTCCACCTACAGGTCTTCTGTCCGTTGTGCACTGAATTTAAAATGGTATTTAAAATGGTGGCACTAATCTAGGGGGCATAAGTAAAATCCCTGGATGCAGTCTATATAGTTGGACAATGCAAGAATGTTAATTTCCAGTTATATCCCTACATTCGAATTCAGCAGTTTTGGAGCATGTGAATATCACATGTGGTAGGTGCAGAGTAAAGGAGAAGGCAAGTTTTCAGGGAGCTTATGATCTACAAACATACATAACTGATGCAGGTTCTAAAAGATGAAGTCGTTTATGAAAACAAATGCTTAAATGTCTAAAGAAGGGTGTTACTTATTCTTCCTCAAGGAAATCAGAGAGGCTTTATAGATCCACGGACGTTTGACCTGAATATGGGAAAGGAGCAGTAAACTTCCAGAATGAATTGATTTAGTAGGAACTTAGCAGGCAGGAGTGGGAGGACATCGGGTGAAAGTGGATGATGAGTCCAGGCGGTAGAGAGCATGTCGGACGTGAGGCTCGGTGGTGGGATATAAGACAGAAAGGAAGACAGACAGGGTGGAACTTTCAGGCTTCCCTGCATTTATCCTGCGTACAGTGGGGAGCCACAGAAGGTTATAAGCAGGATTGACGGGTTGGATCTGTGTGAAACGCTACTGGCTGCAGAGTGGAAGGCGGAGAGCAGGGCAGGGCAGGCTGGTGGAAAGATGTTCAGTGTTCAGCTGGGACGTTGTAGCATGAGCACAAGGGAGAAGTGATGTGCACTAGAGGACGCTTACTGAGAAAAAAGAGGACAGATCCCCTTTTAACAGTGGCAGGGCTAGATTTGGGGGTCTGAGGAGAGGAGGCACGTTCAAAGGTGAGTTCAAGACCTCCGGCTTGAGGGACTTGCAGATGTTCCGACGTTCATTTCTACATGCATTTGAACATGGGGAGAGGGAGGATAAAATAGTCTGCAGAGGAGGATGTCATGTGTAGGGGGAACTAAACTTACTCTGTAACACCCTGGTGAGTAGAAAGTCTAAGGAGACAGAATTTAGCTTTATGGATAAGCAGTTCCTACAAGTCAGGACATGAAAAGCCATCTCTAAGAGGCAGTAGTGAATTGCCTCTGAGGTTCCTCCTGTTGCTCTCTTGAGACAAGAGGGGACACCCTAAATGGCTGAGGGTGTGGAGCCCAGCTCTCCTATTATCTGTCTGTGTGACCCCAGGTGTGTTACATATTTCTGCATGCCTCATTTTCCTCATCCATAAAATGGAAGAATAAACTGCCACCTGCCTCATTTGGTTGTCCTGAGGATTAATGAGGTAGCCTGTGTGAAATGCTTCGAACAGTGTCTGATGCAGAGACAGGGCCAATCAACATTAGCTCTTATACTCTAAGGCCTTACATAATTGACCAAATTTCATATTGTATTGATTTCAGATGCTTCTCTAAAATGTAAGCAGAGGGAACTCTTTGGATTAATTTGTCTAATTTGCAGAGGTATAATTATCAGAGAGGACTTAGACTTTTAGTTGCTTTTTTCCATTAAAAATGCTTCATAGACAATATTACCTTGAGTGTGTGCAAATGGACCTCATGCCTACATTTCTGAAGATAAAGCCTCCAGTTTAGTAGGATTTTATTCATGTGGGCTTGTTTATGAATTCCGAGCTGCAAAAGAGACTGTGGAGCTTTTCATGAAAACGCGATGGACATCCTGATGTTAGGTTCAGATTTCACCTTGGAAGTCAGCACTAGGTTACATAATACTGTAATGTTTCGCTAGGTGAAAAAACAAAACAAACAAGAAAACATTTCCTCTTGTGTGTTTTGTATTTGTTTCTTTTGGTTCCTAGTGCGTCATACTACGCATCATACTTCAGGGGACAGTAGGAAAGGAAGTGCCTTATGTAGGGAGCACCCTTCTAGGTATCAGAACACACAGAGCCAGCCAGATTTCGATCGCTGCTGTTAATGACTGTGAGATCCTAGACGTGTCACTGCTGCCTCTGTACTTCGGTTTCCCAAGTCACAGAAGGGATGCCACCTACCCCCTCCCAAAATGTGTGGTAAGGATTCATTTTTCTATTACAGATTTATATAAGACTTTCTTTTCTAATGGCCAATAAATCCTTTGCAGTCAGAAACAAGCCATTTTTTTCTCTATGTGTCTTATAGTTAACAGAGCACAGATAGGAATTACCTCCATTGTGTCAGTAAGAGAACTGAGATTTAAAATTTTTAAAGTGTGACAAAGAGGGGGGAAGTTCCTAAGTCACCTTTCATCCCCTACCTAAAACACATCATTGGTTAAGTGCTTTGAATCTGTCAGAAAGCGTCTAGGAAAAAAAATACCGAATAATATCAGCCTGCTAGTCTGGGCTGTTGGGAATATCTGTTATGCCATCTGTCACAGGAGACTGTAGGTTGGAGAGCGGCAAATCCATGACTAGGGCCTCAAAGTTCAAAAGCAGAAGGTCTCTCCTCTCTACACATCCTGTGGTGTCTAAATCACTCTCCGAGAGCCAGGCGTTTTCATCGATCAGACAGGCTGCATCTGCAACTTCATTTAAAAATAAACGGTATAAAAAGCCATCGTTTATAAGTTGTTCACTGTGATTGAGATCATACAAAATTCCTCACCCTACTGTCTTCCTCTAACTTACTCTGGGTCTTGGTGGTGCATTTTTATCATGGAGCACGTCGGCAGAGTAGGTGGAGGAAGGCTGGTTTCCAGAGGGATCAGGTAAGCTGCAGGTCCACATTTGTTACTTCTGGGAAGCGCAGAAGCAGCAATTAGGCGGTGGCGTAATGCTCTTAAGAGCACGGACTCCAGTTCCATAATGCATTCCTTTCTTAATGCGACTTGATGTAGATAGAGTGAGGGCCTATCAGGTGTGAAAAGTCCTCCTGCTCCTGGCGTGGAGTGGCCTCCAGACGGTGCTTTGGCGACGTCAATCTAGTCATGCTTGATTTCGACACTTAACGTGGTAAAGCAGGATTTCTCTACCCCCGATCAACTTCTCAATTAGCAAGCTGCCTTGTGTAACGGCCGTGTTTTGCAATCCCTCAGGGCTGCTTCAGGGGTCATTAGGGTGAGAAAACTTGAGCACTCGCTCCAGCTCGAGCAGAGCAGGACGGGAGCCTCAGAGATTTCCTAAATACATATAACGCTTTTTCAAGTTGTTTGCTTTCATGGGATTGATTCTTGGCACATTAAGAAGCTTAAGGCTCCAGTATCTTCTTTTAACTGCCCCCCTTATCGCCTTTGCAGCTGACAGGTTTTTTTGACAGGCTGAGAGTAAAAGAGATAACTAGTAGGTTAGTACTTTATTTATGCATGTGGACACACAAGCACATAGACACACACACACACACGAGTTCAAATATCTTCTAAGTTGTCTTTTCAGGGCTGCTGGTTACCACTGAATATCAGCTGTCAAATGATTCCAGCGCCTCATGTTTTTAATATTCAATATGTCTGAGTTCAAAATCTTTGTTTCAACTATATCTGACTTTATTCACTAATGATTTTAAATTGCACCTGCCTTATTCAATAGTCTCTCTAAACCCCCAAATAATATTTATGTGAGTAATATGTTAATATGAGGTTTTTGTCCTGGGCACTTATGAATAGACATTGAAATATGTTTATTTAATGTTTCTTCCTATCTGGGATTTGACTGAGTGGCTTATTCCTAACTTTCAAAGAAAAAAGGGTATTTTCTTTCATTTCATCAAACGTATCTGGTTATAGAAACACATAAGAAAAACAGGAAAGTTTTGAGAATTGCTCTATTTTAAAAAGTCTCTACTTGAAAGCATTGTGGGTTTCATATTTATGATTTCCTATTCTGATGGTCAATTTTACATCTACTTGCTATTATCACACTGTGAAAAATTCGATGAATAAATTCATACCAATATCTTAGCAGATTTGGCCTTAACGTAGTGTCCATACAGCAAATTACTATATAACCTGTATTTTGTGAACAGATTTTCCACAAGTGATTGGCCTCTGTTTCTGACAAAAATACTAAGTTTATTAACAGTGAGCAGAGGTTTAGAATCTATGCATGGTTCTACAGGTAACTGACTTAAGTATATTTTACAGGTGGGAAGTTGGATGTATATGCATGGTACACACCCTAATGCATACTGCATTTGAGAAGGGTTGGACATCCAGTTTTAGATCTGTTTGAGAAACAGTTAAAATTTTAGCCACTTTGGCATAGCAATGTCTAGGAAGTACTTCAAATAATAAGTCCTGAAGGTGGCACAATGAAGGAAATAGCTTAGCAGCTCTATTTTTTTAATAAAGAAAATAGATATACATTCCAAAGTCATTACTTAAAGTCAGCGCTGTAGAAACAACTCTTTACAAAAAAAAAGTTTGAACAACTATGCAGAAAACATAGAAAATGTTTATGAAAACTGTTGTGTGTATGTATAAATATGTAATCTACAGGTTTTATTGTAATGCCTTCTGTAGAGTTTTACTACATAAAAGTACAACTTTAATATTTCTCCTTAATACTGTATTGAGAGTTGTGCTAATTTATTACGAAAAGTATCAAGTTTTAACAAATTAATATTAATGACTTGTACCTTTTCTTTCCACAAAACCATTTTGTCTTTTTGAATCTCTTTCCTTTTGTTAATTTCTTATTCCAAAAAGGAGTTCATCTAATCTTACAAATAATTGCTTTCATGGCTTTATTTTGGTAACGTGGGATTTTTATCTTGAATCCCACTTTAAGGCAATGCAAAAATCCTTTTAAGGATTCACAAATTTTAAAAATGTGTATTTATTTTAAGACTAACCTATGTTAAATAAAAGTTATATACCTTCCCTTTTCAGTGAGTTTTAAGAGACTGTTACAAATTCAGTCTGAAAACTAAGTCAAATTTTCTACATCAGTTTCATCTGAATGATTCAGTTACACTTTGATTAGAACAAAGAACCACAGAATTTTATAATTATATGAATATCTTGAGAGGGTATTTAATTCAATCTGCATATTTGAGTCAATGATGGAACCGAAGAACAGAAATTTCGAAACCTTTGAATTCTCATTGATGTTTGGTTATTATTAAGGTTGCCATATAATTTTCTACCCAACCTGGGATTTTTGATAAAGATAAGATGACTGGATAGACTAGGCAACAGGTTTATAGCCAGGATCGTCATAGAAGAATTGTGACTTATCAATACCCTTGCTTTTACAGATATCAAATCCATATTTTTAACTGTGTTTAGAGTACCTTCTTAAAGACTTTGAAAAAATATATTTATACTGTTTATACTCATGAAATAAATGGTGTCAAGTATTAAATTTGCTTTGCAGAAAGTGCTTTAACAAAAGTGGCCAAATAGGATATACTTCATGAATCTCAGGTGATTATGTCAAAGGAAGGGAGTTCAGTGCAATGAAATACTGATGCCTTCATAACGTAACAGACTTAGTTAAAAACAAGGATCAATATCTGTGATAACACTTCCTTTTGGAAAATTTAACTTATAAAATAGGCGACACAATATCCTGAACCCTGCTACTTACCTTAAAAGAAAGCATTAGTAATTATGTTGTTTTTTCCAAGAGGTAAGGTAAAATATTAAGTAAAATTTCAAACTAAACTCTAGATAATAGATTCTTATCTAGGTTGCTGTTATTCTTCTACATGGCACTTTTTCTTTGAAGTAAATCATATAATTAACCCTAGAAGAAATGTTTGATTCTCTGAAATTTTCCTGGCTAGCTGCAAGAATTAAATAATGCCTTACCTATTCAAGGTAAGTGATTTTTTTTTACTTTTATGAATAATTAGGTGATTACTGCCAGTCCATCTGACAATATCTGGATTTAAAAATATCCTTCACATCAGAACAAGTGATTTTTGCGCGGCAGTCAAGATTATACCAGTCACTAGTTCATGTTCACAGTGGAGCTTTGCTGTGCAGTATCTTAGTGAATAAGCCGCTCTTGGAAAGATGGTAAAATTGACACATGAAAACATTAAATGGCTTATTTGACAAAGATCTAAGAAAAGGTCTGTCCCAGGATTATTTTCCAACTGTTTACAAAATGACCATTATCATTTTTCCATATGCTTCTTTCCATTTTCTTATTTTTTTCTGTTGAAAATTTCACTATTTGAAGTTTCTTAATTATGAGATGACAACTCATAATTCAAAAATATTTTCAAACCAGATACCTCTCCACTTAATTTCTTGTTCACTTTTATATTTAGTGTTTGGAAAGAAAAGGATGAAAAAGAAGGTAATTATGGGTCCCTAGGAATTCTGTAAAGGCATCGAAAGACTTCAGTGCTAGTTTTTTAGGAAAGTCTTACTTACTTAAAAAGTTTCCCCTAGAAAACCCTATTCAGCTTCAAGTAGACAAAGCTTTCTGAAACTCATTATAGAATAGACTATCACAAAAAAATTCTTAAAAGCTTTTATTATGACATTGTATAAAGCATATTCCAATTAGCATTTATTGTACTGTGACTGAAACTAGCAGCTTCCTGAGCTGTATCAAGGGAGAGATGTGTAGTACCTAAATTGCCCACAGTTTCTAAAATAGTTGTAGATTTTTATGCTTGTATAATTGTGGCTGATTGGCCATCCCTTCGTTATAAACTTACCTTGAAATTGGAACAAGGAGCTATAGTGATTAGATAAAATATCTGTTTCTACTACTTCAAAAAATCTAGTTAAAATATTTCTGTTTTAAAACATATGTGTTATTCTTTATTTTACTGTTTTTTCTCTTCTCCCTTGTAATATTCTAGTTCTTTCCATAACTATGTCTAAAAGTTTGAAAAATCCTGTCTTTTAAATATCACAACAATAAATAGTAAGCTTGACACATTTCTTTTGTTCTAGCAACAAAAGATTCTTTCCAGATCTAAGATTTTGTGATTCTATGAAATGTTGGTACAATTGCCATATTTGCCTGGAAATATTATTCTTATCAAATGTTAAGGGAAAAACATTCTATTTTACTTTTCTCTGAATAGCTTCTCCCCGTAGGCTGCTGTGCTGATCATAAATAGCAGTAACACCTGCTCGTAAGACTTTGAAAAATAGGTATGAGAAGAAATTGACAATTATTTGTTGAAAGTGAAAGTATAATGTTTAAATAGTGTTTGCAACATTTAAGAGTCAGGAATAGAAAGAGACATGATGATTCTATGTAGATCAGCCATTACCCTCTGTCAGTCCAAAACCTAGAGACTTTTGTCCAAAGCAACCCCTTCTTGCCCTATTTTTTCAGGGAAAAACAGAGACGTATAATGAGAAGATAAAACAAATTTGAATAAGGGATATAGGTTCTCATGTTATCTGTGACACTAAATAATTATGTAAGGTTCTGTGTGTAGACATGGGCTATTTTCTGCTCTCTGTAGCAGAGCTAAGACAGGGCCAATTAGCCCAAGCATCAACCCATTTTGCTTTGCATATTGCTCAGTTGCTGTCTTCATGGAGCAGAAAATGGCAAGTTTAGAAGGGAATTAACACTGAGTAAGCCTGAAACTGGAACAATAGGTGGGGCATTGTCATCTATTTCAGATTATGAGTGAGCTATAATGATTCACACTATTAGCATACATATTTTTAAGTTTCAAGTTAGAAAAAAAAAATGTCTCTGGCCTGTATTTTTTTCTCATCTTTAAGCTTAGAACATTATAAGAGATTTCTAGGATGGATTTCAGTTAGAAAATTCTGGATCTCCGTTTGTTTGAAAGTTTTAATTGCCATATATCTAGGGAGGTAAGGAAAGCTGAGGCTATAGACCAGCACTGTCCGATAGAAATATAATGTGATCCACATATTAATTTTAATATTTCTAGTACCCAAAGTAGCCAAGGAAGGTTTTTAAAGGTGAAATTAGTTTTTTAAACAACGTATTTAATACAGTGTATCCAAAGATTATCATCTCAATGTGTCGTCAGTATTTTCAAAAATTATTCAAATATTTTTTTTTTCTGTGCTAAGTTTTGGAAACTGGTACCATACCTCATTGAGAGCATCTCAATTCAGACTCACTGCATGTCAAGTCATCATGGCCAGTGGCCGACATGCCAGTCAGCACAGCTACACACAGTAAGTGAATGGGTGCTCAGCTTGTATTATGAATGGATTGGAAGTGGGGAAGAAACCAGCCATTTGGTGAAACTGAAAAGTATACATCCACAGTATGGAGGGTATCACTGTTCTCTTTTTTATGTTTTCCTGACTATCTCAAGACTAAAACAATCTATTTTGAATCACAGTCTTCAAATTGGAATGGATTCCGTAGATTCCGTCATTGTTTATGGCAGGTATTTTATACAGATTATTCATGGAGTTTGACGTGATCCTTCTGTCATGCCAGGTTCTTACAAGTCTAGTGTAGTTTTAATGGGAAATCAGGTTTCCGTTAACATGCAATACCCAGAGACCGATGACAATGATTTCACCAAGATCTCTTTCTTCACCTTTAGCACTCCTTTTTAATTCTGTTGTTGCCAGTGTAGTTCCAAGTCTAGATCTCAAGAATTCCAAAAAATCAAAAAGTTAAATCTTCTTTCTCCCTCCTCTTCAGGGATAATTTTTTCCTGTGATTTTATTGCCCTCACCATGTTGTCTAAATGGGTCAGATCATGATTGCTACTCAGTAAGTCCAACCGGTGGTTGGCGGATCTTAGAGGAGTGAGCCCTCTGAGTGGGCTTGAGCACCCACTGCTGCCTGGCGGTATTCTGCCTGATTGAAGGAAGCATGGAGTTTTGCCTGAGTGTAGGAGAGGGACGATATTCTGAGGATTCTCTTAAAATACCAACGCACCAAACATGAAGCTTCTATCATCCAAGCTGTCATCAGCCATCCAAGCCGTGTAGGTTTCTCTACCTACTCCACCTAATCTCTGCCAAGCAGAGTACTACCATATTGGTCATTTAAAAGAAATAGTGTTTCAATAAACCTTGATTTTGACCATGCTGAGGTCAAACCCTCTAACATCAGCCCACGATGACCTTCTTTCAGCTCCCGGAAGATCTCTACTGTGAAATGCCATCTGTCATTCAAATCCTGCTTTAGCCGATTTGTCTTCCCTGGTCCTGCAGCACAAGCCTACCAAGCCCCTTTATGACAGAGCGCTTCTGTACTCTGTCCCTGGGCTGTCCTTATCACTGGTTCATCTGAACGATACTCTCATTGGTTCATCTGAACCATATTCATCTGAACATTTCCCACAAAGTACCTTGCACATAGTAGGCATCTACTTTCATTAAAAAAGATTCATTGAACCTCAGCTTTCTCTCAGTACCATGAATTGTTGCTGGGATTTCAGGTACCAAATTGTAGTTCTTAACATACATATGACTATGTAGCATGAGCTTTTGGTATTTTTTTTTACAGAAATTTTAGTTAGGCACTTAGTAAGTTTAACTTATTTTTTCTTCTCACGGTTTCGCTTTTGTTTTTTTTTTTTTTCAGTTTAACTGCGCATTTGGAGAGAGAATGAATATATATATGTGTGCTATACATGTATATTTTTATATATTAAGCTTTCAGCAAATGGCTTTTATATTTCTGTTTTTGCATGATTTGTATATGTTAATAAACAAAAATTTTATTTACAAATGCTGAGCTAAATAAGCTAATTTAGAGTTAATATAAAATTAATTATGAAATAATCTCTAACGTTTTTAAAATAGAAACTGCATCTCTTTCCTTTAATATATGGTCAATTTTTAAGTTTTTTTGAAAATTTCTTTTTTTAATTAGCACATTGTGATGGTAAATATTTATGAGGTACAGTTTGATGTTTTAATATATATATATATATATATATATATATATATATATATATATATATATGTTGTATAGTGATCTAATCAGGGTAGTTCAAATACTCATCACCTCATTTATTATTTATCACTTTTTCATGTTAAAAACATTCAAAATCCTCTCTTCACCGATTCTGTAATATGCAGTACTTGACTGTTGACCATAGTTACCCTACTGTGCAAAAGAATACCAGAACTTACTTCTCCTGACTGCCATTTTGGCCCCATTGACCAGTTTCTCCTCTTCCTCCTCCCCTTTTTGTTCCCTTCCCCCAGTCTCTGGTAACCACTATGCTACTTTCCCCTTCTATGATGTTGACTTTTTATCTTAGCTTTCCCATGACTGAGATCATGAGGCATTTTTCCTTCTATGCCTGGCTTATTTCATTTAAGATGATGTCCTCCAGGTTCATCCAGGTGGTCACAAATGACAGGATTTCTTTCTTTTCATGGCTGGATAGTGCTCCATTGTATATGTATGCCACATTCTCTTCAACCATTCATCCATTGATGGACATGTAGATTGATTCCATAGCTTGACTATTGTAAATAGTGCTGTAATAAACATGAGAGTCCATATATCTCCTTTTTTTTTGGAGATGGAGTCTCACTCTGTAATCAGGCTGGAGTGCAGTGGAGCGATCTTGGCTCACTGCAACCTCGACCTCCTGGGTTCAAGCTATTCTCCCATCTCAGCCTCCCAAGTAACTGAGATTACAGGCATGTGCTACCACACCTAGCAAATTTTTGTATTTTTAGTAGAGAAGGAGTTTCATGATGTTGGCCAGGATGGTCTTGATCTCCTGACCTCATGATCTGCCCACATCTGCCTCCCAAAGTGCTGGGATTACAGGCATGAGTCACCATGCCCCGCCAAATGTCTCTTCAACATACTGATTTTGTTTCATTTTAATCCAGTAATGGGATTGCTAGATCATATGGTAGTTCTGTTTTTAATTTTTAAAGAAACCTCCCTTTGGGAGGCTGAGGCGGATGGATCATGAGGTCAAGAGATCGAGACCATCCTGGTCAACATGGTGAAACCCCATCTCTACTAAAAGTACAAAAAATTAGCTGGGCATGGTGGTGCGTGCCTGTAATCCCAGCTACTCAGGAGGCTGAGGCAGGAGAATTGCCTGAACCCAGGAGGCGAAGGTTGCGGTGAGCCAAGATCGCGCCATTGCACTCCAGCCTGGGCAACAAGAGCGAAACTCCGTCTCAGAAAAAAAAAAGAGAAAAAAGAAAAGAAAAGAAACCTCTGTACTGTTTTCTATAATGGCTGCGCTCATTTACAGTCTCACCAACAGTGTGTCAGTGTTCAGCCTCTTAATCTTAACTTCAGGAAAGTTCAGAATCATCAATGAAAATATTTAAGGTATGATAGACCTAACTGCAACAATTAGAAACATAATTCAAAATAATGTTAGACCTTTATATTTGTATTTGTACATTCTAAAATGTTCGGTGTTTTCTTTTTTACATTTCTTTAACTCTTACCATAACTTTATGTGTCTGACAGTGGAGCACATGCTGAGAACCCAATAAGAGAAAGAACAGTAGACTCAACTCTCTACGGCCTGCAGTGGGTTAACTTTTTAAGTTTAAAACAAAAGAATTGAAGGTTCAAAGTGTTTTCATTTTCTATCACTACCTTTCTTAGTTGAAAAAGTAAAAGAGGAAAGGAGATGAGAAGCATGTTTGTAATAGACAAAAAAGCAATTGTCCTTCTCAATGTGAAAGTGTTCCTTCCTTCCCACAAGACATGTTCAATGAAACTTTTCCATCCAACAGTCAAAAGTTAAAGATCTTTTCAACTGATTACAATTTCATATTCTGAAAGCCAAACTTTTTTTTCCTCTGTTCATCTCTAGTTATTCTATAGAGTTTATTTTTAGATAGGATTATAACTAAATTAGTCTTCTCCTCAATATTTTAAAAAATATTAGACCAGGCATAGTGGCTCACACCTGTAATTCCAGCACTTTGGGAAGCCGAGTTGGGAGGATCGCTTCCACCCAAGAGTTCCAGTTCAGCATGGGCAACATAGGGAGATCCCAACTCTACAATTTTTTTAAAAAAAATTAGCCAAGTTTCTTGGTGTGCACCTGTGGTTTCAGCTACTTGGGAAGCTGAGGTAGGAGGACCACTTAAGCCCAGGAGGTTGAGGCTGCAGTGACTTGTGTTCACACCACTGTATTCCAGCCTAGGTGAGAGAGTGAGACTGTATAAAATAAGTGAAATAACTGCTAAATTCATGCATATTCATCTTACTAAATGAGGATTGCTTGAGTACTGATCCGATCTTTGTTTAGAATTAAGGTTTACTGCGGTGACATATATTTGTGCATTTTCCTCAAATATTAAATTAATTTGCGTCAAATTCTATGCTTCCCATAGCTTGGAGGAATTTGATTTAGTGACTTGAGCCACTGACCTGGTTAAGAAAATCTATAGAAACATCTGGTGCTGTGAAATAAAAGACACTAAGACAACGAACACTCATTTTTCCCTGATGCCTGTAGTAAACCGTATTCATTCTTGCTATGTTAAATGATTATATGTCTTGAGTTTTTCTCTACCCCCAGTCCCCAGGAACTTTATAAAAATGGATATACTCTAAACCATACAGAGTTCACTTGATTTATAGTGATGTTGCCAAAGCTGTTGAACATTTAGTAAAAATGCAAAATGTTCTCAGCACCTTGAAAAAAAATCTAAACCTATATTGTCTTAGTTCTTGCAATGCCACCCATATGCAAAAGTTCTTAAGTATTTCTCTGCCCACGCTCACTATGGTGTAGCAGGTGTAATCCAGCATCAGGTAAGCTGGGTTCTTACCCATTGGAAAGTTAGAAAGTTGTCCGTTTGGTTTTTATATTCATATCTGGTTTTACATTGACAAAGCAAGATAGTGAAAGCAAAAATGAAATAGAATGGAGACAGACACACCTTTGGGATGTCTACAAATATTGGTAGTTCTGTGCACTGATATCGTATAGCCGATACTCGTCACCTTTTATATTATAAGCCTACTTTTAGATGTGTGTCAGAAACAGGATAAAGGTCATATTGCTTAAGGCCTACTATGAGCGTAAAGGATAGAGAAAAATGTACCCCGTGAATTGGCAAATCGTCAGGTACCATGATTGAATAACCTGTAAGGCATCTTAAAATGAGCACAATGGATCAATGAGCTTGTTTTTGTTCCTTACCATAAATTTATAAGCTAGTATGCTATGATTAATTTCCGCCAAAATTTCATAATGGCTTCCTTTTTAAAATAATGCTTTGTCTGTCTCAGTGTATGACTAAGAGCTCTTAGGCCCTCTTATATAGGGGATGAGACTGTATAAGGACTACAGGCAAGAATTTACAGAGCTCTCCAGCTTAAATGGAAAAGTGGATCTATAATATCTTTATAAACGAGTGTAGGAGTAAAGAGTGGAGAGGAAGGGGTTACCAGAATTTTCAGAATTGTGAGTACTCTAAATGAATTAGATAGTTAAGAGACTCTTTTTAAGTATTTCCTAGGCACAATCTGAAAAAATCTTACAAATGAGAACTATGCATGCCTTATGCTTAATTGACATATATGAAAATTCTTTTGCCTCGGAACCCAAATGTCATATTTGGAAACCAAATGATAACATGATACATTTGAAAACCCCATTTTATAAAATGATACTGTTTCTTTTCCCAGAGAATCTCGGGTTTGTCCCACTGGCAAAAAGAGAGCACAGAGGTAGCTGTAGAATGATCTCTTGATCCTTTGACAAAACTGAGGAAAAAGTCTAACAAATGCATGGTTTTGCTGTAAATTAGATCAGATTTCCGCATCTCCGCACTCAGTCTGTGAGTTGACAGTTCAGTAAAATGTTCCCTTGTAAGGTTCGCCCTCTTAGGAAAAGGGGCAATAATTCATCATTAGGACATCAGAGTCCAGGTGTAGATGGAAACTGATGGAGCCTCCAGCGAGGCAGGGAAAGTGCGTGGAAGAAGAAAATTTTATCTGAAGCCTAATTCCCTGGTTACAGCAGAGAATAATTAAGATAATATTGCTTCAAGAGTCCTTTAATGATTAAAAATCACATATGCAGAATCCATAAATTGGAGGGCAACAAATTGGAAGGCTGTAACGTCAGAGAACTGTTTTGTGCACATTGTAGTGGAAAGTACACTAGCGGCGGTTCGCCGTGCAGGCAGCCATCAGAGACCCAGAGCATTCCAAGGACTTTGTTTAGATGCAACAAATCATTTGTCTGTTATTAACCCAGAGCTTGTAATTATGCAGATTGCCATAGATTTTCCTGGGCCTGGAAGTGAGATTGAGGGTTGTTCACAGTATAGCAGGCAGCTCAGGGCTGGCCATGCATTACTGAACTTGCCACATTTATCATGTTGACTGATGGCAGCAGAAGCAGGTCTCAGGTCCCAGTGGTTAATGTAGTGGGTAATTAACTGTCATTTGCCTAGTAATAGGCTGATGATCAATGGTTTGTGTGGAAACAAATTCTAATCAGGTAGCTGATAAATGCTCAGCTAGAGAGAGCAATTGAAATTGGGGGAAACTATGTCCAGAATTTCAAAGTGGCATTGTGTGTGTATGTTTATTAGATATGAGCAAACTGAATAATTCTTAAAAACAGCTTTATCTCATGTTAACCAGATTTTATATACACAAGTATATCTATATTCATTGAATAAAGGACTTTTAAGTTTTCCTTATTTCTCGAAAACAATAAAGAACACAAGAAACAATGGCATATGTCAGTAGATCATGTAAATACACTGAAAAATAAATATGAAACATTACAGTAAAGTAAAAAATTCTGCTTACAAGTGAGCAGGATGAAAGCTTTAATTTTTCACTTTACATCTTCAATAGCAGATGTAAGATATTACATTTTCAAGGAAGTTCTTTTGAAAGAAATATTATTTACCAAAATATGGATTATAAACCGAGAACATGAAAGTTACTAGGATTATATTATTTAAATTAGCAATACTCAAGTGTTTTGAAATTCAGTAAGGAAAATAAGTGTCTAACAGTTATGAATCTGATCTTTTTGAATGTAAACTTCACTTACTTTTTATCAAGTGCACAGACTAGGTTAGCGAAGTCTTCAAAATGCATTTATTGCTACCTTCAAGGTGCTTATACTCTTCAAGAGGCAATCCAACAAAAATATGAGCATTAACATTTATTGCACATTTTTGCCAGACACTTAGAAACCATTCTAACAACTGTTTCCAACAACTCTCATTATCCTGGTAAAAGGAAATAGTTATAAACTTGAAAATGAATATGCGTGCCTTAAGAAAAGACTTGTCTTTGGAGTCTACAGAAAGTGATGAGAGACGTCAGCACTTTTGTGCCTAATCCTTAAATTCAATAAAATGAAAGGCTAAGTTTTTTAAAAGTACATTTTTATAACCAAAATGAGTTTTCTCTATAGCACCTTTGAATTCATTCGTTCAGAACTGCTTTTAATTTGGTCTTTCCCATGAGAGCCATTATATTTTTTCTCCTGTCAGCCTGACGCTGGAGAAAAAAGAAAACTGGCAGATGTGGTGTTTTTCATCTAGTTTGCTTCCTAGTAAAAACAGTGCATTAACGACTATGCATGGAATATTATTTATAATAATTCTTCACCATCATTATTAACTTTAAAGAAACTTGGTTTAAATATTGCCAGTGCAAATGGATAAAATGTTTCCTCACATTATGAAATGAGAGACATTTTATTTTGTACTTTTTTTTAGGTCATTCCAATAACAATTTTCAGGAAGCCACAGCAAACAGGAACTTTTCTGAAATCCTAGACAATTCCAATGGTTCTGACAGTATATTATGCTTCAATTTCTGGTCTAGCTCTATGTAGTTTACAGCCTCATTTACTTCAATGTGCTACTTGAATATCATAATCAAAGCTATAACTGTGGTATAGACGCATAAGGTGCATGCATGCGCCTCTATGTTTTTTGACTATTTAAATGGCTCGTTCATAAATGTGTTTTTAATAGTAATGGCAAACCTTTTAGTAACTAGATGTCAAAAAATAGTGACTCATTCATTCATTGGTTCCTTTCCCAACTAAAAAGTTTAATATATAACATTAAGATCAAAGTTCCATTGCTTTTCGATTTTCTGTGTACTCTAACCCAGAGAAGACTTTTGCTATGAATTCACCCCCATTAACTTCCGTTTATGTGCAGTTATGTAAGCTTCGTAATGTATTTGTCTTTCCCTTTTCTTCTCAAACAAGATGTGATTTTCATCAAAGAAGGTCAACGGAGAATATAATTTGGAAGAATATTTATGCATACACCTAGGATACAACCCACTTGTGTACATCATAAGGAACTGTGTACGGATAGCTTTACAAGGGGATATTAGCATCATCTCTCTTCACAATCTCAGATTTCTCTGTAAGAGTTTGTAAAAAAAAAAACAAACCGTTTCTCATTCTAGGCTCTTTGGCGTGACGGGAAACTGTGCCGCCTGCAGTAAGCTCATCCCTGCCTTCGAGATGGTGATGCGTGCCAAGGACAATGTTTACCACCTGGACTGCTTTGCGTGTCAGCTTTGCAATCAGAGGTGAGCACATCTCTTTTTGGTCTCTAAAAAATGGTAAACCTCTCCGTGCTGGCTATTGATTTAATACGTGGGAATTATGTTGGCACATTTAAAGCAATGAATTTCAGCATTTTTCTGTTCTGTAAACTTTAATCCCATCCCAGAAACAAACCACTAAGGAGAAGAAAGGCCTTAAGGCTTATTCTACCTGAAAGAAAAGCATCGTATAAGAGCGAGTAACAGAAAATGGAAACACTTCTGTAAACTCTGACTTCTTTTATTTAGTCCTTTCTTTTATTATTTTCCTGTCTTTTAAAAAGTAGTTTTTAAGTATCTACTATGTTTGTACTACTTCTGTGAACAAATACATGGGCACTGAGGCAAATATACAGGAATTTGTTGCAAGTATTTTGCATTTCTCTTATTTTTCAGATTTCAGTTTCCTGATTTCTCTTGTTTCTGTTTTTGTTTTTTGAGACAAGGTCTGGTTCTGTCAGCCAGCCTAGAGTGCAGTGGCACTAATATGGCTCATGCAGCCTCGACTGCTGTGGTCACACAATCCTCCTGCCTCAACCTCCCAAATAGCTGGGAGTACAGGTGTGCACCACCATGCCTGGCTAATTTTTAAAAATTATTTTTTATTTTTAAAATAAAAATGTGTTGCCCAGGCTGGTATCAAACTCTTGGACTCGAGCAATCCTCCTACCTCAGCTTCCCAAAGTGCTGAGATTATAGGCATGAGCCACTACCCCAGCCTCTCTAGATGTTTACCTTAAATGCTAACCCTGTTCTGTATGAACTTTTGCAATCGTTTCAAATGTCTTTGAGAATCAAGCCACATATAGCTAATAATTGAACAGTTATCATCATTGGAGAGAGGCATTTGAAAAAGTCTTGAATTGGGAATCTGGAAACCTAAATTCAAATATGGGCTCTGCCACTAATAAGCTGTGTGATCTTAAACCAAACACTTTCATTCTCTGGACCTCAGTTTTTTCATTTGTTACATATGGAGCTGGATTAGTCCATCTCAGAGAATTCTTTCAGCTCAAAAGTATTATAACTTAATTCCATTTTTTCTTATTGAAAATTATATGTATATTTTTTATTTCTGTGGAAACTATATATATACTACTGGCACCTGTTTCATGTGATAAATGGAGATAACTTTAGACTATTAAAGTGAACATATCATTAAAAATACATTTCAAAAGTTAAAACACTTGATAGATTTTAATAAAAATGAATTTAGTGAGTTTCTGTGAGGTGATTATATACGCCTGGACATAGTATATAATCAATAAATATTAGTTGCATGAGGTTCTGAATTATTGTACTTTACTGTGAAAGGTACTATTTGATGGAGAATCTTCTTATGAGACCCTGTAGAATAGTAGGAAGAATGTGACATTTACAATGAGAACGGGATTCAATTTTAACACCACCATATATTAGCTGATATATTAGCTGTGTGATTTTGCGTATGTTACTTAATCGCTCTGAATTTTATTACCACACCCATAAAATAGGAACATGAACACTGCTCTTGCAGAGTTTGAAACTTAAATGAAATAATTTCTATTAAGTGTCAGGAATACAATAGGTTCTCAAAAGTTAGTTATTTTAATAATTTACCAAATAACATTCCACTAACTTGACTTTCCCAATAGACATATATTACAATAGTGTCTCTCATCAACTGTAGATAGGAAGATTGTGGCCTAATGTACCTTACAATGTAATAGTTATCCAGGCAATCATTTATGATGTACCTTAAAATGTAATCGTTATCCAGCCAATCATTTATGATGTACCTTACAATGTATTAGTTATCCAGCCAATCATTTATGATGTACCTTACAATGTAATAGTTATCCAGCCAATCATTTATGATGTACCTTACAATGTATTAGTTATCCAGCCAATCATTTACAATGTATCTTACAATGTCTTGACCCTTCCCAACGAGTACTGAGAATCAAAGTGAGTTCATTCGGTCTAGGGTAACATTTAGACAAAAATAAATTGGCAATTGCACATGTTTTTTGTAGGGAAAAGGATCCATAAACACAAGGATTCACACATCCATACAGACACCTTTATGTGCATGTACTTATGTATCTTACACATTTCAAAGGTGTATTTGCGGTAAATTTAGAATATTTTTGTTTACTTGTTATGTTGATCAACAAATAGTAGCCAGTAACAATGCAGTTACCATTATGCAATCATGAAGTCATTGCTTCTCTACTTATAAAAGATTACATATTCGCAGTAGAAAATTTAGAAAATAGAAAATGATAAAAACAACATTGTCTCGTGTCTCACTATTCTAAAAGAAAACATTTTAATATTTGGATATATAGCCAGCTATACATGTTTCTATGTATATAGGACAAATGACATTGTGTAAATATTACACTCACATTTAAGCAAATTAAAGAAAAGTTACAAGGAAGAATCCTAATGTTTAATATTTGAACTTTTTCACTCAATTTATATTGTGTGCCTTTTTACCTGACATTAAAAATTCTTTTAAGATATTTTAAGCTTTCCTGAGTTCACTTTTATGGACAGAGCTTCACGTATGTCTTCTATTATCAGATATATAAACTGATAATATAAATCAGATATATAAACTTTCATTATCAGTCTTATCAACATAAAATGGACTATATAAAAAACAAATGCTCATATCTCTGTCTGGCTAAATTCACAGGAGCATAATTAATTAAACAAAGTATATGACAGTGTGGAAGCTCATGCTATACATTGCCAAAATGATCTCCAGAAATGTTCTACCAATTATTCTCCCAGCAGAAATGTACAACACTACACACTTTCCTCACATTCACTCTAACACTAGGAATTATATTTTTTAAAAAAATCCTTGTCACCTTGAGGGATGAAAGAAGGTATTTGATTATAATTTCTGATTGGTATTTATTTGATGCCTGGTGGCCCTTTGGTATTTCTTCTTTTAGAGAAGTAGGCAGTTTATGTCCGTTGTCCATTTTTTTCTATTAAGTAGGCTTACCTATTTTATCCATGTTCCACACAGAAAATTAAAACATCATTCAAGTGCTAAACCCAACCTAAATTCTATTATGATGCAAAGTAATTGTAGGCTGTTAATGCTATTTACAAATCATATATCAGTTTTATTTCACCATTGAAATAAAAAGTTGCATTCACAATTAAGGCTGTCTCCTCAGGAGAACTCAGTCAAGTAAGACAAACACTCCTAAATTTTGACTCTAAAACTGTTCACGTTCTTATTGCTGCAAAATACTATTCTAGTATCATTATGAAAGTACCTAGTATATTTCTGTGTTCGCTTCATTTATCACGTGCCATAATGGGACTGCATATCTTTAGTGCTGGTTATGCACAATTAGCACTTACTTATTGTCTTGTCACTTCTGCCCCTACAAGACAGACTTCCTTAGAAGTCAGCTAATCTTCATCAGTCAAGCAAAGCAGACAAATTCTGTTATCCAGGGTACAGAAGGTTTTAATATAGGAGATTCTCCTTTTACTCTGAAGTTTGCTTCAACCCCCTCCAGGAAACGCATATCCCACTTCCAGTAGCCAAATCACTGTCACAATATTGCACTTTTTCAAGTGAAATGCAAGGCAAGTAGGTAATTCATAGGCATTTCTTCCCCTTAAGCAAACCTTACTTACTTCTGAAGTTGTGGAATTACACATGCTTATGAATTTTATTCACCAATCATTTCATCTTAACTTTTAAATCAGAGTATCATTAAGATCCAAAGCCTTTCTGAATGTTTTAAAAAGTAGCAGTAATAATAACCTTTCAAGATTGGTCGTCTCTTATATATAGATTTCTTCTGCCCCTTTTAGAGAAGTATAGCTAAAATATGAACCCTGTATTAAAATTCTGCAAGTTTCTATATTTTAAAAGTTACCGCAGGAGGGGTATTTGCGCTTATTTTATGATATCTTGAATCTCATTCAGAACTGGAAGATTCTATATAACAAGTTAATTTCATAAAGGTGAATAAGCCCCTTCCTCTTAGAAAACTCAGTAAAACTAAATGATAGTTTTGTTAAGAAAAGGAAAATAAACGCTTGTGATGAAATTTTCCCAACTACATAAAATTATTTAACAATTTTCTTTTTTTAAGAATAAAAGCACTGTGCTAGGCTCTGTGGAAGCTGAGGTGGATAAAATCTAGTTTATTTCTTAGAGGTGTCCAGAGCTATGGGAGAGACGGGACATCAAAGCCTCACAGAAGAGTGTAATC
Source organism: Callithrix jacchus (assembly GCF_049354715.1). Classification (NCBI taxonomy): domain Eukaryota; kingdom Metazoa; phylum Chordata; class Mammalia; order Primates; family Cebidae; genus Callithrix; species Callithrix jacchus. The sequence continues at coordinate 6,736,952 of NC_133510.1, forward strand.
GATGCCAAATAGATCTGTACTGAGGGAAGAGACAGCTATCCTTGAAACGTTAGGGAAGCATCAAAGGCCTGGTGCGCTGGGTCTTAAAAAAAAAAGAACTCCCTAGAACCGGTTGACTTACAGGAAGTGTGTCTGCTGGGGGCTGGGGAAGATGAGGGAGCCAGGGATTTTCAGGCAAATTGAGCAACGAGCAAAGGCATGCAGATGTGAAGGCATTTGACGTGTTTAGGAAATGAAAAGCAGCTCAGTGTGTGCAGAGATTAGAGAAGGGGTTTAGTAGGCATGTGGAGGAGGAGAGAGAGAGCAAGGACCCAGAGGAAATGAAACTGTAAATGTGGTCTTTGAAAAGTCATAGAATAAAAGTCAAAATGAATACAAATTTAAATTAGTCGTCTAAAAGGCATTTTTTTAAGGCTATTGGTTTCTGGAATAAATCTACCTTAACCAATTTTTAATGACCACACACCTTCAGTGGTAGTACAGTTTAAGATGGTTCTGCGAAGGGTTCAAGAGAAACGTAACCCGTGGTCATTTACCTCTGAACTGCCGTTTAGATCGGGAAACCAGTTACACAGTCATGAGAAATTGTGAAACACCAAAATAACAATGCACCAACAAGTAAGTGCTATCGGGAAGATCCGGACAGGTGAATTGACATGGTCAGAGGAGTCGATGGAGGAAACGGGAAGTCCAAGATTGCTAGAATTTATGTAGACAGGAAAAGGGGAGAAATATTTATTGCTAGGGATCAACTTAGTCAAGGTGAAACGATTATCATTACCAAATGATAATGACAGTCAAATCTGATAAAGTGTTAGTCACACACCAAACAGCGACCTGAGTGTCTCACATGCACTCACTGCTTTACTACTCAAAATACCCTTGAATAGATATTGTTATTAGCTTCATTTGACAGATGAAGAAAGTGAAGTATAGGAAACGGAAGTAATTTGCCCAAGATTACACAGTTAGAAGAAAATGGTAGAGGCAAGATGAAAACCCAAGGAATCTCGTCTCCCCCTCTGGAGTCAGGCCCATTTCAAGAGAGGTACTTGATTTTCTGACTAAGCATATAAATGTGAATTGATAGAGTGGAGTTAAAGTAAGGTAATCTTTGAATAGTATACAGCAAGATTTGGGGTGTGGGTAGTATAATTTGATACAGTAAGGGGTGTTAGCAGTGAGATGTGCAATGACAACCAGGTTGTCAGTGGGAAAGACAGTAAATTGTCCAGAAGTGTATAGTGGTGAAATGAGTACACGACCTGGACCGCTTACTGAAAACAGTGTGCTAGAAATCTCTAACTTACAGTTAACCGAAGATGTGGGATAGGGAAGTATAGACACTAGAATATAGATCGGATTCCACTTCTTATCTAAGTGTTGTAAAATAGAAATTAATCATAATTGGCAGTCACTAACATCCGGGAAAGAAGATGGCTAAGTTAACATTTTAATTTTTTTTTTTTTTTTTTTTTTTTTTTTTTTTTTGAGACAGAGTTTCGCTCCTGTTACCCAGGCTGGAGTGCAATGGAAAGGGATGTTACCAGGGGAGGTTTCTTAGCATAGGCTTTTGATAACCTGCTTAAAACTAAGCACTGTATTTCATAAGGATGATTTACTAGTTATACTTCTTTCATATACTTCTCCAGTCTCTAAGACTATATGAAGTCTGCTAGAATCACTCAAAAATATCTACAAATTAAATCTAACATTAATTCCAAAACATCAAGATTAGATGATTTAATAATTTGATTGGGCATCTTCTTATTCCTTACCATAATTTTTTTTAAATGAGGGTAAAACTAATTGAACTGAGCATACTACAAGTAATTAGGGTCAGATTACAAGAAAGATTATGTTTATTTTTAGTAACTGTAGCCTGATCTGTTAATACACTTACGGGATCCTCTGGCTGTCACTCCTTTCATAATGCTTCTGTTTTTCCTCCAAATGCTGGATCTCGTAAGAAGCTGGTTAAAATCACAGTTGCAGATTACTTTGTTAAGCACATTCTATCTGTGTTTCTGTCTCTCTCATTTCTTTGTATTTATATACGAAGCATTTTTTAAGGAGGATATCAACTGTAATTGCATCCCAATCATAATCTGCTCTTAACCACAGCTTTCAAGGCTGTTTTGTTTGAGTCATATGTTCAAATGTGACATTCCTCATCTATGTTCTGTTTCATCTTGACCTTTAAGTATAAATTGAAATGCATATAAAATGCACTTTATCCAGTTGATAACATAATAGTAATAAAATATGTCAGATACGGGTTATTTTTAGAAAAGTTCTCTTTCTCTCTCTGCCTCTCCCTGTGTTGCTCTCTGTATTCCACCTAACTGAATGGTAGGCAGACTTTTTTAAAGTTACGCAAACAAATAATAGTAGTATGAGAAAAAAATCAGTTACGCCCTGTCTAACTGTTTCATCTCCACATCATTCATACAGCTTGCATGCTTTACTGCCTCCAGGTAAAAACTTGAGTCTTAAATCCAAAAAGACCTGGGTTATTTTCCTTCCTTTACTACATACGTTCTAACTATGGAATCTTGGGCAGGGTTTTTAAATTCTGGAATGGAGTCTTAGGTTTTTCTTCCGTAAAAAGCCCTAATAATGCTTACTTTCTAGGTTGGATGTAAGGAATAAATGCGAACATGTACATACATGCTTAGCATTTAACACATGGTAAGTATAAAAAGGCTATTTTACTTATATTGCAAACATTAAGGTAAGATTTTAGATATTTCATTTCTACTCCTTGCACAAGCCTACAAAGGCGACTGATGTCACAGATATTACAAACTGAAGTTTTACCCTCAGTTATCATACGTGGGAAGCTAGAGTTTAGACCCTACTGGTTGCAGTATACCTCGCTGCCATTCACACGCTTCCCATTTGAACCTCTCTATAATCTACTTACAGGGCTCTTTTTCTCTTACACATGGGGAAGTGAGACAGGGATAGTCTGAACTGTGCCCCAACTCTTGCAATGAGTAGGTGATAGAGACAGGACTCAAGACAGATCCCCAGGCTCTTGGTTTTATGCTTTTCTCACTATAATTACCTTGAATTTATTAATCTACAAATAAACATTTTCTAAGTGTGAAGGCCTCTACAGCGTGAACGGCGTGACATAACATGATAACATGACCAAGAACATGTTTTCATTTGGTGGCTAATAGAACTTTAGGGCTTCCTCAAAAAGTAAAGCAAAAGTTTAAACAACATGGAGTTAAAAGAGAGTGTTTCCAGATTAATGAGTTTTTAGAAGAAATGATTCAGTAATGTCAGCTGGAACACAAGAGTGTTTATCGAATCTACTTCTTTTGAGTTATATTTTATTATTTGCATATTAGTCGAAATTAATTTCAACAGTAATATTCATTTATAATTTTGCACAGTAATTAAACATATTCTACATGCTGTTTTGTATAATTTCACCTACAAGATAAGCTTTTACTACTTAGGTCTATTCAACAAGAGAAATATTTCCTTTATTCAGCATATCTTAGTGGTCACGGTATCAAACTGGTTTGTACAAACACTGTTATTGAAGTACATTTAAAGTGTACAGTTTGCAACTAATACAAAGAAAATAGACTTAAAGCCCCAAACTTGACTGTTGATTGTATCCAATAGCTTTGACCACAAACAACCTTAGGATTTCAAGATCAGTGCTTTCAATCAACATCATCAGCAGGCAGTAATCCTGAGGAAAAAAAGTAAATTCCACAAATAAACAGACCAATTTTCTTTTAAGAGGAAAGCTAATTCTTTTCAATCTACTTTTTTTATTACACTATTTTCCCCTCTATCTACTTAGCTAGTATAAGGATAAATTTCCAAAGCTACCCAGTTGGAAAAAAAATAGGTTCACTGTTTGTCTAGCATTCCAATCTTTGCAAATGTAAATCAGTCCAACTGCTTCTCATTTAAACCTTCAAGTTCACAAAACATTAAAGGGTGGCTTTCCCTGCACAGTTTAATCTATCCACTAAGATTTCTGCTGTAACATTATTTGAAATTGACTATCTGATAAAGAGAGACTACTATCAAAGGTCAGAAAGGTCAACTTGTATAATTACAAGTAGTTTTACTGGGTCAGCTCTACCAGACACCACTGTTTGAAGGTTAAATTGTTACAATTAAATATATATACAGATCTCCCCAGAGTTACTTTATTGTTAAATGTAGCGGAAACAGGAAAAGCATTTATTTCTGACCTTAATTGTGTCCACAGTGTCACCATGGGAAAATCATACAAAAAGAACGCTTATTAAAAACATTACAGTCTTGCACATTAAACAGTGCTTTATAAAATAAAATGTGTAATTAGCTATTGGAAACTAGTTTAATTTATCACATCAATATTAAGTAGTTCATTTAGGTTACTCCCTTCGGTTAAATCGGAAGTGCTCTAAGAAATGACATCTACTATTTCATGTTGGTGAACTTGCCACAAACAAAGGAATATGGCTCAGCACCAGAGTCTGACAAGAAAGCAACTGTTACTCAGAATGATCACTTCTAGATTACTAAAATTTAATCTCATTTTCATAACACAGTAAAAGAAAGCTTTACATGGGAAGCTTTAAAATGGGCTATTTTCTAATTGTTTGATTCATTTCAGTGCCTTTTACTTTTTTATTAAATACCTAAATGGTCAGAGATGAAATCATCCATAATTACTGCAGTGAAACATTATTATCTTTCTTTTATTTTAATGACTGTAAATACAGATCAGTTCTTTTTATTGTTTTTCTTTCCAATGTGGTTTAAAAAAAAAAAAAAAAAACAAGTCATGTTTGGAGCTCAAAGTGTTTCTATCGATGTCCTTATACTTTTGCATACAAAGGCAAGGTTTCAAATGTGTGCAATATTTCATTAAATGAAACAAAAGTTAAAGGCTTAATTCTGATAATGAAGACAACTATCTAAGCCAGGTTTTCAGATTCAGGGAATCATCATGTGAAACTCTTATTAGGGAGGTAAATCTTCAAATTTATAGATCCAAGTGAAATGGTCTTAACCACATTTTATTGTTTAAAATATTTTCAGGTTTTGTGTTGGAGACAAATTTTTCCTAAAGAATAACATGATCCTTTGCCAGACGGACTACGAGGAAGGTTTAATGAAAGAAGGTTATGCACCCCAGGTTCGCTGATCTATCAACCTCACCCCATTAAGAATACAAAGCACTACATCCTTTTATCTTTTTTGCTCCACATGTATATAAGAATTGACACAGGAACCTACTGAATAGCGTAGATATAGGAGGGCAGGATGGTGATATGGAATAAAAGGCGGACTGCATCTGTATGTAGTGAAATTGACGCAGTTCAGAGTTGAATGTTTATTATTGAAGAAAAAAAGGAATGTACATATTGCTGGCTTTTTTTTGCTTGCTATTCGTTTTTGTGTCACTTGGCATGAGATGTTTATTTTGGACTATTGTACATAATGTATTGTCATATTTGAAGCACAAATGTAATACAGTTTTATTGTGTTACCATTTGTGTTCCGTTTGCTTCTTTGTATTGTTGCATTTAGTACAATCAGTGTTTAAACTTACTGTATATTTATGCTTTCTGTATTTACCAGCTATTTTAAATGAGCTGTAACTTTCTAGTAAAGAACTGAAAAGCAAATCTCACTGATGATACAGAGATAGATAAAGCAAGTCTATCAACATTAAAAATACTAAAAAATAAAGACACACAGAGCATTTTAGTGACATCCGCTACTTATTGCCGCTATGAGTTAGTCTATCGGTGTTCTTATAACCCTCTATTTTCAGGGGGTTAAGAATCAGCTTTAAAAAATACAGAAAAATTTCATCTTAAAGCACTTTCATTTTATACCAACGTGAAAAGTGCCATTTGTAGAATAACTTTAAAGCTTAACAGGTTTCCTTTTAATATCCTTTTTCTTTTTGTGCTCTTTACCTACACGATGGCTTTGTTTTGCTTTTTCAGCCACACCCTTATGTGAACTAGTGCCTTTGGGTATCATGTAAAATTTTTTCCAAAGGGTTACTTTGCAAATCTGTTACCACAATTATGAGACAATTTTTAAGTGATAAATTAAACTTCTTGTATAAAACTTGCCCAGATCTCTCCACAGGAGCTGAGGGTTTAATAACTGTATGGCTTAATAAATGTATGGCACTGAAAAGATTTGAGTGTGAATCTACTGAAATCACTATAATGCACATTGAAGCTGTGATGATATTTCAGTAGTGAGGTTACTTTTGATCAGAGCAACATAATGCTCATAGAATCTTCTAGAAGAAGAGAAACAAAGGGATTGATTAAAAAGCTGAGAACTAGTGATTATATATTTTTCTGTATTTACCTGACATTAATTTTAATGTTCAAAAAGTAAATGCTTTACGTTTGATGTGTTTTACCCTCTCATTGTTTTAAGTAATTACCAACTCAGAATACATCAATCTTAGGCTGAAATTTGTCATTCCGTTTTTTAAGGTGAAATAGTACTACCTTACATGATAGCATACAAAAAAGAAAGCTCTAGAAACTGAAATTATGGAGAACGATCATTTAAATTACAATTAAGGAAACTAGAATACGATCCCCTCTTCTGGGTGGCCCCGTGAAGTTGCTTCTTTGCTGTTGCTCTCTGTAATAGAACTACTCAACAAATCTAATTCTGCACGGGCACCATGAACCGTATTTTCACTACAGCAAACTTACTGCTATGGGTTTTCTCTTTGTTTTTTTTTCTTGATCACTTGTATAGGAAACAATCTTTTCCAGTGTTATTTGCATATATATTTTGTCCTGCCGATATATGCATTGTAGATGAAAATTAAATGTTATACCTGGATTATTGGTTTGGGGCCAAAATATTAAGCAGAAAATAATGCTGATGTGCATTTGTTTTAAGACAAAGCTTTATTATGAACATGCATGTGAATCTGGATATTGCTTCTTATTTTTAAGAAAATGGTTCTGTGAAAAGTGAACAATATGTATTTTTACAGATGCTTCATGGTTAGGAGTCTTCGAGTCCCATATCCCCCAAGTTTGAGATATTCTAAAGAAAGAAATTCAAAAGTAGCTATTTGGGCCCACAAAAATAACTATTATTTTAGCCCGAGAGCTTTACACTTGTTTCATGAAGGGAAAGGACTTCCATCACCAAAATAAACAAAGCAAGACAAATTAAAAATGTGGGGGAGAGAAAGTGAAAAGTGGTTTTCTTAATGTAGCCCTGCTGGTCCCCATAAACAATTGCTTGAAATTCGTGTGGATGTAAAATCTTAATTGTCAGTATCATATTCAGATGATCTTTAGGGTTTAACTGGTTTTGTTTTTGTTTATCTCTATGTCAAAATACTTGTAAATTGGGAACAAACTTCTCTCAGCTTCTTGAAGCTGTTCAACTATCCTTGCCACTGGAAGACCAAACACGGTTTTTGCTACTTTTTCTTTTATTTACTACGTTGAGAATTATTTCTTATTCTTTTTACTACCAATGAAATCACTCACCTGGATTAAAGATTAAGACCTTAACCTGTTTAGATTATCTTTAATCTCCATGAAATTATGAAACAAGGCAGGAATAATTTTTCAGCTGTAGGCCATTTTACAGCTAATTGCCCATAAATTGTAGCATTTATTGACCTGACGTACTAAGCTAATTGTCTTGACTACTCAAAGCCCCTGAACTGTTGTCAACTTTCCCCTTTGTGTTGCGTAGCCCTGATGTCAATTAGCTTGTTGTCCGATGCCTCCAGTAGGACGCCTCCAATGGAGCTTTGATTTCTAAGCAACAACAGCTCCCTTCCTGAGACGCGTCCCCCATAGGCTCCCTATGATGAAGGACCGTGCACCTCCACTCCAACAGAGTGCTGAGTTCAAAAGCTGACCTGTGTTTGTAATTTCACTTTCATCTTGCTTAATAAATATCTGCTGAATTCTTTCATTCACTTTTTTACATTTGAATTTATGTTTTTAATAAAAGGGGTGTTACACTATTTGATTGCACTTAATTGGCAAAATCTAAGATGATCTCTAGAAAGCATATGTTAAGTTCATGAAAAGAAAAAAACGTGTGTAAGGATGTCGCCTTTCTAAAGCTAAGTCATAACGAGCATAGACAACGTACCTCAAATGTTTCTCTGAATATTATGTTTAAGATCTCCGAGTTACGTCATTTACCGCTATTTATTTTTATGGGGAAAATAAAACTCTCAAAAACGAAAGTAGCAATTGCTGGGTGTAATTTTGCACATTTATACAAATCTTAAGTGATATTTCAGGAAGCGGCTTCATTGCTATTGTCAGATTACGTTTCAAATTTTCTATTCTGTATAATGAATTAAAACAGGAAACTTGATTCTACATTTTTGCAGAAGAGATGTTGCACCTTAACTGAAACAGGGCACTGAAAATGTTATCTGTAGTAAAACATGCCGCACAGAAGTGTTTCCCTTTTAACTACCACTTAGGCCGACCACTCTGATTGTCACGGAAACAATTTCATAGAAATGATGCAGCCCAAACATGTTTCATGCTCACTTGAATAAGTTGCAAAAACAATCTGCATGTTTGTTGTAATAGGCCATTAGCACAAAATACAATTTTAGCAAAAGCCTTTTTGATCATTACTTTTTCTTAAAAACATCATTATGGATATTTTTTTAAATGTGGTTTTAATGTAACTTAAGATAACAGAAAGCAGAGGTTTAATACAGTCATTAGTTCAATTGACATTTATTGAGCACCTAGTATGCGACAGGCTGAGGCAGACTTGGGGTTGGCCTATGCCAAATAACTTTACCGTGTCTTTGCCCTGGTTTTTACTCATCTCCGACCTGCTGATAGTAAGCACACAACTGCGAATACCATCTTCTACCTACGCAGCATGTCACTGATGTGAAAGCCCCGGGAAATACCTCAAGTCATCAGTGTGTTCAGAGAATTATCTCACACAAATTACTCATTAACTCAATAGCACATAATAAAAAAGAACATCAATTAATAAGTCACCCTCAGATTGCCATTATTACAATAGAGCTCTGTTGCAATAGCCGTTACCAATGAAGCTGCCTCTTTTTATTCGTTGTTTGCAATTGGTCCATGGTCCATTATTTGACTGAAACCAGCATCAAATTTAACACATGACTGTAGGTAGTTGTGTGTTTAGTACCATAAATGAAGATTTCAGAAAGCCTAGGATTTATAAGACATTATGAATGGTCAGAAAAATAAAGAAAACTCTCATTTTTACTAGAGCTTCCTCTGAGGCCATGCTGTTAGAAGGGTATTATCATTTGAAAAGATATCTTTTAACTTTTATAATCGAGATTTAAGACTTCCATGCTGAACACTACAAACAATAGCTGCTAAAACACTTGAGTAAATTTTACAGTGCTTTAGTATACACACAATTTCATTTCAGTAACTTTTCAGGAAGACTAAAATATGCATGATCACTGCCAGTTTTGCATTTTCGGCATCCCAAAATGACATTTTTGCTTTTGGCAGGCTGGGTTAAGGTAGGTTTATGGGGATTGACAGCAGTAGGGGAAGGGATTTTAAAAAATACCAAACATTACATAAAAATTCCCCAACTAACTTTCACAACTATCTTGGTAAATGCCATTCCAATAAGCTTATAGAATAATTATAACAGTTCCCTTAGGTGAGTAAGAAACATCTGTTGCTAACACATAGCAGGTGTTAACAATTACACACACTGAACTTTTTAAAAATGTTTTTAATTAAAAGAATTCTGTTTTCTGAAAAGGAAAATATGTTAAATTTAAGATACTCCTGTTTTGGGCGTGCAGATCACATAATGCACAAAATTATAAAGACCAAATCATCTTGGATCAATCAGGTTTGTGTTTGGTTCAGATCATTACAGTCAAAAGTGAATTGGAACTATCTGCACTTTTTACACAATTGATATTCTGGACTTAAAAGCTGAATACTCGAAATTCGTATCACAGGCGTGATTACAGAATCTTTTGGCTTTATGGGCAAAATGGCTCGCATTAACTATTCTAAATTAGTGGACACAGTACAAATTAAAATTGGAATGAGAGACATTCAAATAATACATTACCAAAATCTTTTTCATCCTGCCTCTGGAGAAGACTTTAAATCACCTAAAGTAAAACAGTTCATTTGAAACATAGAACATTTTCATATGACCCATCTTCAATAGCTTTTAGTGGTAATAGATAATATTTACCAAACAATCGCCATGTATCAGGAGGTTTTGCACACCCATGTCATTTGTACAACGCCCCTGTGACATCGGTACCATTAAAATGAAAGCACAGATAGGTTACTTCACTTGCTCATGGTCATGTAGCCAGAAAGCAGCGGGCCTGAGACATGAACACCAGTTTTCTGGGTCTAGTGATTTCACGCTACCGTATCACCTTTTATATGGTCGTCAGGATTTTTGTCACTATTATTTTTTTCTAGCTCCTGGGACTAGCCAAGCACTAGAAGGACTTATGTATGCTTGAGCAAAAATGCCAAACACATCAGAGTTAATGTCATCTTTAAAGATGAAAATTGGGAACGAGAGTGATTATATTTCCCTAGATGCAAGCTGTTTGGGAGCTCTTTCTTCTAACCATACCGTGAAGGCATTTATTTGAACCTGTACATCCGGGGTACCAAGAACAGAGGATTCTTCCTAGAGCAGAAAGGAAAGCAAGAGGTGGTCAGCATCGACTTGAGGATACATTGAAGTAAAAAGCTGCAAGTTTCAGCATCGGGATAAATATTCCATAGCAATGTGAGGCTACAGTCTTAGAATCGAGGCAATACGACGAGTGTATTATTTGCCTTTGGCATTTTAAAACTTACTTCCAGAATGAGTATGTTATTTGTCTTTGATATTTTAAAATTTCCAGAGGATGAGATGAACAAAAATTAAAGGCCTTAGGAAAACTATGTATGTGGAGGCCGGGCGCGGTGGCTCACGCCTATAATCCCAGCACGTTGGGAGGCCGAGGCGGGTGGATCACGAGGTCAAGAGATCGAGACCATCCTGGTCAACATGGTGAAACCCCGTCTCTACTAAAAATACAAAAATTAGCTGGGCATGGTGGTGCGTGCCTGTAATCCCAGCTACTCAGGAGGCTGAGGCAGGAGAATTGCCTGAACCCAGGAGGTGGAGGTTGTGGTGAGACGAGATGGTGCCATTGCACTCCAGCCTGGGTAACAAGAGCGAAACTCAGTCTCAAAAAAAAAAAAAAAAGGAAGAAAGAAAGAAAAGAAAAAAAAAAAGAAAAACTCTACGTCAAAACTGCAGGCACCCACCCACAGTGTAGCTTCATACCCGTCCTCTTTAAATTTTATTTGCCTGAGAAACTTTGGTGCATAAAATATATTTGCTGCTACTTATTCTTTGTTTAATGCCCAATTTATTAAACATACAACTCTAATAAATAACAATCCATCTCAACATTTGAACACCATTTAAGCAGCTAATAAAGCAAAACTTGTAAATTTAATGAATCAGATTCAACCACTTAAACACTGATTAGAATCTTAGATTCCTCTAAACATTTCAATAAAATCCCATGTAAAAGTTTCAAGTACTTTAAAAACAGACAAAAATTCTCACAATGAGCAAAACTTATTTTTTTTAAATATACTTAAAGATGTAACCAAAAATATGAATTTAATTTAAAATTTCTATACTTTGTTTTATATCTTTCTACGGTGACATTAATGGCAATTCCTTTAAAATTTTAGAAAATATTGTGTTTAATAAACTTACAGGGACTGTGTTATTGAGTATATGAACCTTGGTTGGGGCCTAAGAACTAGCTGCACTGTCTAAAACGATGCTAGCTTCAGCCAGTTCACATCGAGTTAACCAATAACTTAATAGTCATCCTCCCTATCATGTCAACGGAATTTTATAATTCCAAGTCTTTCATATAGGTTATAATTTTTTGTAACTCAATGCTTTTTCCCAAATTGATTGGAATCACATGTATGAGATTTTAGTATCTCATTATAAGCTATAGAAACATTTTGAGATATTTGTCCCCTCAGAAATAAGGACTTGAACCCATGTAGTCAAATTTCCTATTAGCATATTTGGCGAATTCTTTTTCTTTAGAAATTATTGGACCCTCTTCTGAACTTATTATCATGCAGTCCCAATTGTATTGATTAGCACTTTGTGTTCTTGGCGTGGTTTGACTTAATTCTCTACATTTACATTTAATCTTATCTACTTAGGAAATAGAGATGAATACAAATTGATGCTAAGTAAATGCACTTTCAACAGAAGAAACAAGCCACGTAGAGCATATTTAGTTTTTTCTCTTCTGTATGACAATTATTTTGTATACATCACATTGACTGTTCCCCTTTTGAGTACAATTGTGGACCCATAGCTTTTATAGACCCTGATGGAATATAGGCAGATCGACTAGTAGATTATGTTTCAAGTATTTGTGCGTGTGTGTGCATGTGTGTGTGTGTGTGTTTAGTTCTTACTTAAGGTGTCAACTGTAAAAGTTTGTTTTGAAAGACAATACTCTAGAAAACCAGAAATGTGAAAATAAAAGGCATCACAGCAAGGTGCTGTGCACGGTTCCAGAAAGGAACACTCAACCTGAACACTGCAGCGACCAAATGTGTATAAAGCCGCAGTGAAAGAAATCACCCGCACTTAGGAAGAGTATCAGTGTTGCACACTAGCTGGACACTCAGATGTCAACAATGAAACAGGTTAATAAGCTGAGGGCTGAGATCAGGACTTAAGAATTTATCCCCAGTCTTCATTAAGGCTATTTGACAAGATCATGTTTTAGTTATTACTTTTAAGGTTAACTCAAAACACAACATTCACATCTCAATTCATCCTTAAATTTTTCCCATTGAAGCTGTTTGGGACCATAAACATCTTGGTTAGCAACATCAGCTTTCCCATCAGGCAGAAAATATCTTGAAAATACACTTAGCTTTATTAGTAACAGTTTTCTCATCTGTAAAATGGAGGTAATATCTACTTTATAGGGTTTTATTGCAGATTCAATAAAACAATCTAAGGCAAGCATTTAACATAATGTCTGATACATAGTGTACAAGTTATTAGTATTACTGTTATTTTTATTAATTTCAAGTTCTCTAAGAGTCTTTTATGTGCTACCCTGCGTGGATGAGCATGAGGCGTGGTTTGCGGTCCGTTAGGTAGATGTGGGGCAAAGAATAACAATTACAGGTGAGCACTCACCAAGCAGAAGAGTAAATTTCTTCTAAGTGAAATACTGAGATTCAAAGAGGACAGTAAATTGGGGGTTCAGGCCATAGTCAGAGAAATTGGACGGCAAGGCGTTTTTTAAATTGCCTTCTTTTGGTCTCAAAAACAACATTGTTTTGAGTTCCATGTATGTGTCCAGCATTTACAACAGGGAAGCCTCGAACTTAGTAACCACACTATATTCATGTAGTGAGTCATACAGACCGTTACTGGGCACCTTCTGCATGTCAGATTCACAGCCATGTCCTGTGCAGAATATAATGAAGAGTCCCTGGACCTGAGGTGGACAGGCAAACAACTGCTAACACAGAAGGTAAGTTAATAACTGAGAAAGTAGCAGTATCCACAAAGTGCTGGGGAGCACCAAGGAGGAAGTGATTTATTCTTTCTGGGCACATGAGAAAAGGCTTCACAATCGACATTTACCTTTAGTCTTGAAAACCATTAGAGGATGGAGAGAATGTGGTTGTTTGTACAGAGAACTCCCCTAATCTAAGTGTACTAGCAATCAGTTTCACAGTGACTCATCTATCTGACAGAGAGAACGCCACCAAAGATACTGCAGAGATATATAGCATAATTAATGCCAAAGTTCAAGAAGATTGACTGCAGCTGGAATACATGGGGTGGACTCGGGGAGAGACAAGAGAGGATGTTGATAGTTTGATCAAGATGTCTTGGTAAAAAGCAAAGAAAGAGTTAAGCATCTACATAGGATAGTGGCCATTAGAGAATGAAACAAATGGGAAAGAGCAATTGAAAGAGGAAATTTCACCAAAAATGGTAGCTGCCTGACTGTGAAAGGAACGAAATGGAGAAGGCTCAAAGATGACTGAGGTTTGAGAAATTTACCCTAAATTATTATAATTAATGAAGCAAACAGACTTACAAAAGAGGGAATCAGAAATGTACGCTCCTCAATGACTCCCTGGCTATGAGGACTGCTGTATTTCAAGTGAAAGTGCAGTTGTATTCATGTTTCAAAAATTAGGTAGGCTTCTAAGGAAATACATGGCATAAATAAATGCTTTTGGTTGGCGTGCAGAACTTGCTAATCGTCCGCTCAATATATTTTCTTTCTTTCTTACTAACAGCATATGGACCAATGTGATGCCTAATCAAAGGGTTTCTATTTCGTAGCTTTTTTTTTCTTACATCCAGGAATGGCATACACCATTTTGATTGATGAAAATCAGTAAATGGAGGGTTTCTGAATCTTTCCAGATGTAGGAGTGACTCTTCCTTTGCTATTGTTTCCCTTCCTCTTGCCTAAAAAGTGCAAATGGGAACTAGAATTAGACCAACCATCTAAAGCACAGATGACCAAGAGAATGAAATCACAAACTGAAAGGGTCCACTGATGATGTGGGGGACACCGCAGCAGTGCAGGCTGAAACAGACTTCAGGTTGGACTGTCCAGGCTGTCTCTCGGCATCTTGTCACTGCGGTTGACTTACTTTTGTTACTCTGGTTGGGTTTCTGTTACGTAGAGTCAGAAGCAACCCGACTGATGTACTTGGTTTGTAGAAATTTAGGAATTTTGATGACACATCATATTGTGATATTCATACCTAGCCTGATTTTAAGAAGGGAAATTTTGCAGAGTCCATTATAAGAGTCTACAGTATAACTTTGTCACTTCTCCTTCCAGTTTGGCTCCATCCTATCACATGTGAAACCATAATCCTCAAGGAAAAAGAGACGTGCGAATAGTTTCTAGTGTATGTGTCTTATCTTCTCTCTGATCTTGCACAATCCCAAAACTCTACCCTCACCTTTCAACATAAAGTTAGTATTTCCATTAGAATGTCACAATCTATCTAATTTTATGTATGGTTAGTGGGGCGGGCATACTTCTTATTAGACTGTCATAAAACAATAGAGGAAAAAGGATGCAGAGAAATAGCAAAGGTATGCTCAAGTAATTAGTTAGAACTACAGACAGATCAAAAAGAAGGCCATCGTGCAAATGCCAGGCCATTCAGGGTTATTTCACCTTGAGGAGATAATGTCAGATTCCTGCCTTGGATATAAAAGAAGTTTTGAAAGTCTTTCTGCCTATTTCCAAATCTTATCTGAAGATCATTTCTGATCTGTGAAGTTTTCCCTCTGTTTGCAGGAAAAAATAAGGAAAACAAAGATAATATTTACATATATTTTACTCAACAATATTTACTTAAAAGCAGTTCTTTAATTTGATATTTACTTTTTCTTCTTGTCTTAGTATACAAATAGACTTTCTAATGAAAGTTTTGTGACTTTAGATAATAGATCTAGTTCTTAAAATATTACATGAAGAATAAACAGTCTCCTGCTTCATTCTTTTCCCTATTAAATATGTGTGTATCCAAATATATGTAACAAATTTATGAAATCTATTTATTTGGTTTTATTTGGTTGTGAATCGAAAGTCAGACTTTAATCTTGTGCCCCTCAAATAAAATTTCTTTATTTTTATTTTTATGTTTTTGAGAGACTCTTGCTCTGTGGCTAGAGTGCAGTGGCTCAATCTCAGCTTGCTGCAACCTCTACCTCCTGGGTTCAAACGATTCTCATGGGATTACAGGTGTGCACCAGCCTACCCAGCTAATTTTTTTATCTTTAGTAGAGATGGGGTTTCATCATTTTCCCCAGGCTGGTCTCGAACTTCTGACCTCAAGTGATCTGCCCGCCTCAGCCTGCCAAAGTGCTGGGATTATAGATACGAGCCACCGTGCCCAGCCTCAAATACAGTTTTTTCTTTTATATCAACCTTCCAACCCAATCTTAAATGTCGCTCTGTCCAGATGCCTAGTTCTATAGCTTCCTCTGTGTCCTCTGTGTATAGAAAAGATAATTTAAGAATTCTCAAACGTCCAAAGCTTCATCTCAAGAGTATTTCCTCCCATCCTCTTTCTTCCTACTTACGCTTCTAAGAACACATATTTAGTACCTTTTATACACCAAACACCAGCTGGTCATAGTGTGCACCTATAATCACAGCTACTCTGGAAGCAGAAGCTGAGGTGGAAGGATCACTTGAGCCCCGGAGGTCAAGGCTTCAGTGAACCATGATCACAGCTCTGCACTCCAGCCTGGGTAACAGAACAGGACCCTGACCCTAGAAAATAAAATAAATCGTATCAATCCTGTGCAAATCCAGAAGCATGGAGAGAAAAGGCTAGAGAGAAAAGAGGAAAGAGAAACCAAGGCTCCAAGTTCAGGTAGCTCACAGCCTGTGGGTAAAGCAAGGGCAAAGCAGCTCCATTACAAAGAGTAGAGCTGTTGAAGTGGGAATGGGTGCTCTGGGAGCAGGGAGGAAGGAGTGCTCAACTTTAAGAGTATCACTGTATATTCTGAGAAAAGCGGCGGAGTCTTGAGCAGTAAGCAATGGTGCTTCCAGTGGGTTAGAGAAAGGAAGGGAAGTTATTCCAAACACAAAGACTTCCAAGTATGAGAGGTTTCAGCATGCTAAAGTAACTTAAACTAGTATGTAGAGGAGCTGCAGATTAAAATCCAGAGATGAAGGGCCTTGTTTATTTTACAAAATAACGGTCTCCAAATCTATGGAGCTTTAAAGAGATAGGCATATGTATATTTTGATTCAGTAGATATGTTGTCATGACCTGAGCTCCATATAACTGAAAAACAATCAGATGTGGACACTGACACCAAAGATGACGAGCCATGAAAAGTTACAACACAGGGGAAGGCATGATCAGGTTTACATTTTAGGAAGTTTGATCTGGTGGCCTTAGGAAAGCAGGGGTAGAGTCAGCAGACACTATACAGTGGGGAGCAGCTGATACAGTTGACAAATATGAGTACTTAAACGAATAGAGTAGGAGTAGAATTAGAGATAAGGTACCCTTTCACAACACTCATGATTCTGAAACCTCAGTACAGGGAGGGGGTGGTAGTTTGCTGAGGAAGAAGATGTGTTTTAGACTTACTGCATTCAAATTTCCTTCAGATAGAACCTGGAATTATAAGTCTTTATAATTTAAAAGGAAATTTATGATTAGGATGCCATGGAAATTAAATATTTGTGTACTGGGTGGTAAAGGGAATACCCCCTTACTCTTTAAATTATATTACTTAGACAACCTCTTAATATCATAAGGTACATCTTACCTTCTCAAGCGTAAAAATCTTATTTAAAACGTTAAATTTAATCTGAAGTTTCTGGGAAACAAAGGTTAAGAAATGAAGAAATTCAGAGTGATAGATTATATGTTACCCTAACCCACCATATTAATTTCAGTTAAGTTATCTGATATGGTTTGGCTCTGTGTCCCCACCCAAAGCTCATCTTGAATTGTACGCCCATAATTCCCACACATTATGGGAGAGACTCTATGAAAGATAATTTGAATCATGGGGGTGGTTCCCCCATACTCTTCTCATGGTAGTGAATAAATCTTATGAGATCTGGCGGTTTTATCAGGGGTTTCTGCTTTTTTATCATCCTTGTTTTCTCTTGTCACTTAAATGTAAGAAGTGCCTTTCACGTCTCACCATGATCTGAAGGCTCCCAGCCACATGGAACTGTAAGTCCAACTATACTCATTTTTCTTCTCAGTCTCGGGTATGTGTTTATCAGCAGTGTGAAAACGGACTAATACAGTGAATTGGTACAGCAGAGTGGGTGGTAACTGACAAGATACCTGAGAATGAGCAAGCAACTTTCGAACTGGGTAACAGGTAGAGGCTGCAGCAGTGTGGAGGGCTCAGAAGATGGAAAATGTGGGAAAGTTTAGAACCTCCTAGAGAGGCCGGGCGCGGTGGCTCATGCCTGTAATCCCGGCACTTTGGGAGGCCGAGGCGGGTGGATCACGTAGTCAGGAGATCGAGACCATCCTGGTCAACATGGGGAAACCCCATCTCTACTAAAAATACTAAAAATGAGCTGGGCACGGTGGCGCGTGCCTGTAATCCCAGCTACTCAGGAGGCTGAGGCAGGAGAATTGCCTGAATCCAGGAAGCAGAGGTTGTGGTGAGCCGAGATCGCGCCATTGCACTCCAGCCTCGGTAACAAGAGCGAAACTCCATCTCAAAAAAATATATATAAATAAATAAATACATAAATAAAATAAAATTTAAAAACCTGGCTGGGCACAGTGGTTCATGCTCATAATCTCAGCACTTTAGGAGGCTGAGGCAGGTGGATTACTTGACCCCAGTAGTGTGAGATGAGCCTGGGCAACATAGCGAGACCCCATCTTGAAATTTAAAAGAAAAAAAGGCCGGGCGCAGTGGCTCAAGCCTGTAATCCCAGGCTGAGGCTGGTGGATCACAAGGTCAAGAGATCGAGACCATCCTGGTCAACGTGGTGAAACCCCATCTCTACTAAAAATACAAAAAATTAGCTGGGCACGGTGGCGCGTGCCTGTAATCCCAGCTACTCAGGAGGCTGAGGCAGGAGAATTGCCTGAACCCAGGAAGCGGAGGTTGCGGTGAGCCGAGATCGCGCCATTGCACTCCAGCCTGGGTAATGAGAGTGAAACTCCGTCTCAAAAAAAAAAACAGAACCTCCTAGAGACTTGTTGAATGGCTTTGGCAAAAATGGTGATAGTGATATGAGCAATAAGGTTTGGGCTGAGTGGTTTCAGATGCAGAGGAGGAACTTGAGAACTGGAACAAAGGTGACTCTTGCTGTGCATTAGTAAAGAGAACGGTGGCATTTTGCCCCTACTCTAGAGATTTGTGGAGCTTCTAACTTAAGAGAGATGATTTAGGGTATCTGACGGAAGAAATTTCTAAGCAGCAAAGGATACAAGAGGTGGCTTGGGTGCTGTTAAAAGCATTCAATTTTTAAAGGGAAAAAGAGCATGAAAGTTTGGAAAATTTGCAGCCTGACAATGCAACAGAAAAAAAAAAACCATTTTTCAAGGAGAAATTCAAGCTGGGTGCAGAAATTGGCATAACAAGGAGCTGAATGTTAACCCCCACGACAATGGTGAAAATGTTTCCAAGGCATGCCACAGGTCTTCACGTCAGCTCCTCCCATCACAGACCTGGAATCTTAGGAGGAAAAACGTTTCCTGGGTTGGGCCCAGGATCCCCATGTTCTGTGCAGCCTAGGGTCTCTGTACCCTGCGTCCAATTCCACTCCAGCTATTGTTAAAAGGGACCAAGGTACAGCTCATGGTTTCAGAGAGCACAAGCCCCAAATCCTGACCCCTTCCACATGGTGTTGAGTCTGCAGGTACCCAGAAGTCAATAATTGAGGTTTGGGAACCTCCACCTAGATTTCAGAATATGTATGGAAATGTCAGGCAAAAGTGTGCTGCAGAGGCAGGGCTCTCATGGAGAATCTCTGCTAGGACAGTGCAGAAGGGAAATGTGGGGTTGGAACCCCCACACGGAGTCCATACGGGGGCACCTCCTAGTGGAGCTGTGAGAAGAGGGCCACCATCCTCCAGACCCCAGAATGGTAGATCCATCTAGAGCTTCCACCACATACCCGGAAAAGCCACAGATACTCAATGCCGGCCTATGAAAGCAGCCAGGAGAGGGGCTGTACCTGCAAAGCCATAAGGGTGGAGTTCCCCGAGACTATGGGAACCTCCCCTTTCTATCAGCTTGACCTAGAGGTGAGACATAGAGTCAAAGGAAATCACTTTGGAGCTTTAAAATTTGAGTGCCCCACTGAATTTCAGACTCCCATGGGCCCTGTAACCCCTTTGTTTTTCCCAATTTCTCCCATTTGGAATGGCTGTATTTACCCAATACCTGTACCAGCATTGTGTCTAGGAAGTATGTAGCCTGCCTCATTTTACAGGCTCATAGGCAGAGGGCCTTGCCTTGTCTCAGATGAGACTTTGTACTGTGGACTTTTGGGTTAATGCCAAAATGAGTTCAGCCTTTGGGGGACTGTTGGGAAGGCATAATTGGTTTTGAAATGTGAAGATATGAGAATTGGAGGGGCTAGGGGTGGAATGATACGGTTTTACTCTGTGTCCCCACCCAAATCTTATCTTGAATTGTACTCCCAGAATTGCCATTGTGGGAAGGATCCAGAAGGGGATAATTTGAGTCGTGGTGGTGGTCTCCCCCATACTGTTCTGTGGTAGTGAGTAAGTCTCACCTGAACTGATGGTTTTATTAGGGGTTTCTGCTTTTACATCTTCCTCATTTTCTCTTTCCACCACCATGTAAGAAGTGCCTTTCACTTCCCACCACGATCTGAGGCCTCCCAGCCATTTGGAACAGTAAGTCCAATTGACCTCTTTTTCTTCCCAGTCTTAGGTATGTCTTTATCAGCAGCATGAAATGGACAAATACATCATCGTTTCAAGGTTTCCTTTTTACTTAGTGCCGAAACAGAATTCTAACAAGAATTATCAACATTTCATTCAGTTCTAAATAATTTCAAGTACTGTTCTTTACTGTGTTTACTTCTCTCAAAACCGTTTCTTCCACTTGTCCTTCAAAAAGACTATTGGGGCTACAGCTAGATAGAACTGATAATTCTGAAATTTTGGATTTCATTTATCCACGTAGTTTTTTCACACACAGTGAACCACGCGAAACACAATGACAGATGGTAACGTATCGGTGTTACAGATTACTTGCTGTCCTGCTTCAAAGTCAGGGTATAAAGCTAAATGGTTAAAATAATTTTTTTAACTCTTTCAGTTATATCTCATAGACTTCTTAATAAGAGAAACAGCTAGTGTATCCCTGGCATTTAGATAAGAACTCCTCTACTCTTCCCCCTCACCACCCCCAGCACCATCACACACATCCCTAGTTACTGAGATTCTACACAGGCTTTAGGAGGAGACTAACCCTTCCAATGGTTGACAGCCCTCTTCACCCAGCATTTTTTCTTTCAAGCCTAAATCCTTCGTGTTTCACTTTTAGCCTTTAGTAGTGGTAGATAAAAAATGCTTATCAACTGTTCTCTGAATAAGAAACTTAAAATACTCATAGATAATCTCAAAATCGTTCCTCATCCAGAATAATCCCCAATCTTTGACCTTTCCTCAAAGGTCTTCTTTTCCAAAACTTATATAATCTTGGAGGCTTTCTTCTGAACGTTTTTGATGCTTTTCACATACATTTTTGGTTGTGGAGTTCAGAAGTGGGCAGAGTAGTCTGCCTGGTGGGAAATACATTAAGAGCCATTGCTAATGAGAACCACAGTGTATATTGTAGCTACTTTATATATATGAATATTATGCTTTTTTTCTAATGAAAGATGCACCTTTACTAATTCATTGACCATTTGTGTAGTTCCACTATAGAGCGTATATATTTTCCCACATGTAGCTGGAGAATCCCCATGGTATTTGTATAGTTTGACACTCTCTGTTTTTGTCACAGGTGAACGTGCATGTCCATATCTGTCATGCTGGAACTTGATCCAGCACATTTGTGAGTGTATCTTCTACTTTATACTAAAACTCTTTAGAATTCTTAGTAAGTCTCTCAAATTGCTAAATATCTTTACCTCTCCCAGGCCTGTTTTGCGAGCTCTCTCTCTTTTGTCAGCCAGCTGACAAATAAAAATATTATGCACTGAGCCCACACTAACTCTCATGGAGCCCGCTTGCCCATTGATTACTATTCTTGAGGTATAATTTTGAGTTTTGTGTCCTTTTGGATGCCACCCTAGGGTGAGCAGTTGGTAAAACTGGAGAGTGGGCTAGTTGCTAGAAGCTCATATGAGGAGGAGTTAATTAAGGCATTCGGGAGACCAAAGGAAAAGGTGAAAGCAGAATTTTTAAAATGCTGGATAACAAAAGAGCCAGATATGGAGCCTGTAAGGGAGTGAAACCTGAAGGAGACCAGAGGCAGGCACAGCACTCAATGTCATGGGCTGGGATCCAGGTTTTCAAAGTAAGGGCAACAAAAATATGTGAAGCTTAAATGGGGAGAAGGGGAACAGCAGATGCTCATTACCCAAGAACAATCTCTCCCACAAGTAGTTTAGACTTACCTTTATGATCCGATTTGGTAGTGTTCAGGATATGGCAGCCCAGCTTACAAGGCCTGGGAGAGTACATCAATGCTGGATAGTGCAAACGCATTTCCCAATTGATTGCCTAGCATGTTATTAATGAAAAAGAAATGATTCAAGTTGGGAATCATTATCGTTACCCATTGATTCTACCAAATCTAGCACTATCTCAATTTTTTTAAAAAAACGTTATTGTTTAGAAAAATAAAAATGCAAAGCCCTTTTTATTGTCCTGCAAGACTATTTCTGAGATTAAAAATTACAGATTCTATATTCTTAAATAAGTCAGGATCATTTTCTAGCTCTTTAAACAGGTATCCTTCTCCCTGCTACACACAATACATAAGGGAACATTTAGCCCCGTGCCTCATATGCGATCCCTTACTGTGTGCAACCCCCTAGAATACACAATAAAAAGATAAATGAAAAGCACATCAGCAATGCACCCAGTGGTGGGAATCCAGCCAGTGATGGTTGCAGATGTTTTGTTTGAATCAGTGACTGCGTTGAGGGGGAGAATGCCCATTATAGAAAAGAGAGCATTGCCAAGGAATTTGGGGAGGAAAGAACACACTCTCACAAATAGCTTTTATCTCGAACATGCATATTGAATATACGTGTCTCACAGCGCTTCCCTCCAGATTGCCTTGTTTACTACATAAAGGTTATTGATTGTATTTATGCATCATTTATAGTTATTCTTTTATCTTATTTTATCAATAACTTTTTACTGTTTGGAACAGTAAGCTAAAGAGTGTCTGAAATGGAGTTGATATCCCACTGCCTTCAGTTAAAAGATTCTATAGTTTTCCAAATCCCGAAATAACGTACCTGGTTTCCTGCACCGTTACAGCCTCAACGTCTGCCTCACCGTAATACGCCGTGTGCTCCAGCCACACCGCATTTTCCCCTTATCCCCGATAGCCGTGTTCCATGATGCCTCCTGTTTCTACCCATGCTGTTCCCTCCGCCTGGAATATTCCAGCTGTTTCTTGTCTCTTCCTGCTAAACATTAATTCACCTGCCAGGTACCTTCTCTGAAGAAACTGCTGTGAGAAATCCTCTCTAATGTGCACGGCTGTTGGATACACTGTTGTCAGTGTTCCTTTAACAACACACTCAACGTTACTGTGAGTAATTTGATCACAAACTTTTTTTTTTTTTTTTTTTTTTGTATCCTCTACTAGACTGTGAGTGCCTTAAAAGTCCTCCAGGATCTATAACAGTATCTCACACATAATGGGTGCTTAAAAAATGCTCGATTAATCAATCAATCAGTTGAACAATGCAGTTTACCATCCTAGAATATTAACACAATTCTAAGAATCTCCAGATCAGTAATTTAGGACTGAAGTATTCAAAAAGGTTCCAAAGAAGCTGATGAGCTTGAAGAAGAAAACGTAGTAAAAAATTAACTGAGAATAAAGCGAGGCTCAATTTACAGTGTAACTCACAGAAAACCAGATGTTCCTGTTTCCAGGAGAGCCCAGAGAGACAAATGGTTGGCTGAGCCTCCCAGCTGCTGGGCCTAAATGACACTGCTACAGGCAATGCTGATTCCACAAATCAAGTGTACAGCGTCTCTGTCACATTCGGGGTACTACAAGATGTGCACAGCCTCACCTTTAACATTTTCCCCTGACTCGTGAATATTAAAGTGGGATACCAGAGTATCCATAATTCTAATGAAATGGACAAACGTGAGAGTCCTCTGTCTTTTGCATGCCAAGTCTTTCTTCATTAAAACAAAACAAAATAAAGCAAAACCACGAAATCAGACTTGATTCTCTAAATACTAGTTAAGACAATACAATCAGCTTAACTCAACAGCTTTGGTTTAAAGTGGCGGGAGGAAGAGAGAGGTTCTGTGAAGGCGAAAGATCTCAAGCTAGAGTCACATGTTTTCCTTAGCTTCACCTGAGATTCAACAAAACGATATTTGTTATTAGCTTTATTAATAATCTCTCCTGAGACTTGGAGCACGTCCTAGGTGAGCCACATATTATTATATAAGTTTGGTACAAAAGTGACTAAATATTAAGACAAAAGGGACATGTTTCAGTTCTTTCAGTATTGTTTTGTATGAGGGATGTTAAAGAAAATAAACAATGCATTACGTGAAACAGCAGGTTTGTCAAAATGCTAAGGTAGTATACAATGGAGAGAAGGAAAGCACGTTTACCCAATCTGCCTTCTGGAAATGGCAGAATTCCAGATTGTTCGGAATAAGAACCTGTGATAGAGAAGAACGCTTTGTGAACCCCTGAACACTCTCAGTGTGTTAAAATGGCTATTGTCCCTGATGATAAAATCTACTGTTTATGATTCTGTTTTACAGCTTGCAGTTCCCTTTCATCCTCTCCTGAAAAGTCTCACATTAATAAACATAAATGAAAAATATTTCTGGTCTAAAATGAAACCCTATAGCTTTGATGGATCATTAAACCCCACTCACAGATCCTTTCCTTGGTCCAATCTGAAGTTTTTGTGGTGGGAATGTTAATTTTTTTAACACCCAGAAACCATTTTAGTTCAATTTCTTTGACAGAGGCTCAGAGGGAATGAAACAACTTAGCAAGACTGGCCTTGGTGCTTTCCATGCCCCAAGCAAGCAAACAAGAATACGATTATAGAGGCCCTGAATGGAATCAGAAACGGGAGAGAGGTTTTCTCCCCCCACAAGAGGCTTCTTGAAGACAAACAACTTCAAGATGCAATCTGTGAAATCTGGGAAAGACACTCGACACCTGCTACAAGTCCCTGTGATTTTGCAGTCTGTCCTGAACATCAGCACCTGAAGATACAGCTCTTGAACTTCTGTTTCCTGCTGGACATGAGTAACTGCCTGGTTTTGAATTTGGGAAGCCGGAGGCACCCTAGACTCATTGACAGACACAGAGGAGATGCCAAGGGCTGCTTTCAATTTGAGCCTGAAGTTTTACATTTTAAGAAGACAAATGAACAGCATTACCTGTTTACTTCAATATTGACAAAGGGAAAGCCTGTGGCCCCCGTGCACCTGTTAATACTTGCTCCTTTTCCTGATGTGACCCATGCAGCTGCTCATTTCAATGAGCCCAGGGCCAGTCTTGGCATTTACCCATGGAAACAACACCACACAAAGAAGTGCCTCTGTGCATTCTCCCTGGCATCCTTCCAAGTCACATTCGGCTTCAGCACATTTTACCAACCTGTCTCTCTGAGTGCAAGGTCTGGCTGGACATTTAAGTCCCTAAAAACTCAGCAAATCCTTTTGTTTCATTTAGCCATTCTTTTTCAGAGATGAGTCTCACTCTGTCATCCAGGCTGGAGTGCAGTGACATAACCAGATCTCCCTGCAGCCTCAAACTCCTAGGCTCAAGGGATCCTTCTGCCTCAGCCTCCCGAGTACTGGTTCTTTCTAATTTTCCTTCTGAAATTTCAATTCTTCTTTGCACCTCTATTTTTTTCTCTCAACCTTTATTGTTTTTCCTCTCTACCTCAATACAGGAAAGGGCCCTTGTTTTAGTTTTCAAAGTGTAGCAACAACAAAAAGATGAAAGAAAACGAAACACTGATGTTAACTTTTCCTAGTTTGTCAAATACAAATAATCTCAATACTCAAGCCTGTAATTCCAGCACTTTGGGAGGCCGAGGCGGGTGGATCACAAGGTCAGGAGATCAAGACCATCTTGGTTAAGATGGTGAAACCCTGTCTCTACTAAAAATACAAAAAATTAGCTGGGCATGGTGGCGCGTGCCTGTAATCCCAGCTACTCAGGAGGCTGAGGCAGGAGAATTGCCTGGACCCAGGAGGCGGAGGTTGCGGTGAGCCGAGATCGCGCCATTGCACTCCAGCCTGGGTAACAAGAGTGAAACTCCGTCTCAAAAATAATAATAATAATAATCTCAATAAAAAAGGATTCCCTAGCTTGCTTCTCTTTTTTTCAGTGTTAAATTTGTTCTCAAAATTAGGTTGTTTGGTTATCAGAAGGGACTGCAGACCCTCCCACTTCACTCACCACGATCATTACTTTTGTGGTTTGGTCAAAAGATAGGGCGAAGACAATTCGGTGATGAACACTTCTGCTGCGACTTACCTTCTGAATTACTCCTAAAAGCCTCGCCATTCCCTCCCTGTCTTTCCCAAGCACCACCAGACATTACTTTTTCATATGAGTTATATTGAATGTGTCCTTTCATGACATGCCTAAGAGATGCTTAAAGACATTTTTTTATTCACTTCCCAAATCTTCCCTGTTGTTAGCACAGGAAATTTATTACCTCATAGGCAAAGACCATGCTCTTACTTTTAGTGAAGCTCAGTCTTGCTGGGAGACATGTGATATATGCCCAGTGCCGGTAAAGTTCCTTCATTCAAATAATGAGGGATGGGTACCTTCAAAACTACTTGCCTGTTGTATTATACATGGACAGTGAAATATCCTGCCCTGGCCCATGACGGAGAGTTGCTTTCTTTTACTTCATGATAGAGATGAACCAGCTCACTAGTCTGTCTTGTGTCTATGCAACCATCTGAAACAACTTATCAAAAGGTAGGCAGACGTGTTTACCGTGCCGTCACCGCCTCCACAAACTGGCCTCAGTGGGTCACTTCTTTCCCATTTCCCATTTCCCATTTCCCATTTCCCAGATACATCTGCAGACAATCTCATTTTTCAGCCTGAGTATTTACAGATTTAGTCAGAGGGCAGGTTTTATAAAACTCCTATATCTGTATTTATTTGTTTCGCTGTCAAGTTCCCTGTAGTTTTTGTTTGTTCACGGGCTGAGTTTGTAGCAGGTGTTTGGAATAATTAGCAGAAGCGGAGATACCAGCAGTGGGCAAAGGTTGGAAGAACAGAAAACAAAAGCTTGACATTTGAAAAAAACAAAGACCCTTAAATACTACACTTAAGAACTGCAGACTAGAACACACCAATAGTGCTATGATAAAAATTTAATCTCATAATTAAACTTTGAAAATGTACCTTGGCCACAAAATATTAGATGAAGTATAAAAACATCATTTTTATTAACATATTTTATGTGATTTCTTTTTACTATAAAATCATATTCAGCAGGACTTTTAAAGCTTGAAAAATGAGACATAGATCAGATCTGTCTATACAACTGACAGAATCAGTCCATTCTATTTGCTCTGGGTTGTGAAAATTCCCATACAGACAGAACAACCAGGAATGCTTTGAGTGTTTTTGCTATTTGCAGAAACTTATAATCAGATGGAAGGAGTCTTCTTGATTCTGTGTGGGTGACTAAGATAGTTAATTGGAGCTATGCCAAAGAGTCTTTTTCATATCAAAGCAGTTTGGAGAAAATTATATTTATTTGGATGGTTTCACACTTTGAGTTTTGATTTCATTAAAATCAGCATGAATTTACAATTATAGATTTCAAACTTATTCCACAAGCATAAATGCTAACTCATTTATGTTCCAACAAATAACACAAGCCCAAACACTTTGCCTAGAGAAGAATAACTGGGCCCGACTGTCCCTTTTCCATCATTTCACAAAAGTTTAAACAATTCCTCAAAGTAATATTCGCTGACGATCCCTTAAGTGGAAGACACCAGGAGTTGATGGGGTTTATCAGTAGGGAAGATTTGGCCCCTGCCTGAAGAAGTTCTCATTTTATTTGTAAAGACAGGTATATTAAACATTTAAAAAGATAATATAAGAGTTGATAGACTTGTGTGCCAGGTACTCCCAGATGAAGGTGTGGTATTTAATTCTGCTGCTAGAATCATGGACAGCCTTGTCAAAAGGTAACATTTTCACCAAACCTCAAAGTGTGGTTAGAGAGAAGGCACAAAGTAAGCCAATAATTTTTGGGGGGTGCTTAAATTCACAGACCATCATCGGGTGGAGAAAGAATATACCAGGAATTGCAAAGCATCCTGAGAAACCTCTGAAATAAAACAAATCATCAGAGTCACATGATCTTACATACATCATAGTTACATGGTCTGGGTATCCTAGGAAAGCAGAAAGTCATTTCCCAAGAATGAAACAGTGAGCGAGAGGTAAACAAATGGAAACCTAAGAAAAGAATTGTTTATAAGGAAGCTCTTAAGGAGAAAAGAGCCAGACAAAAGCCAAAAGTGCCCTGAAATTAGCAGTCCTATCTAAAAGGAACGAGGTTAAGTGGCTTAATGAATGGTTTGGGATTCGAATCAGCTTAGGCCCCTTCTCCTCTTCCAGAATCGTCTTCTAACAAAGTATCCACAAGGACCTAGGCAAGTAGGTAGTAAGTTCTCAAACTGGCCTATTGTCAGACAGATGTTAAAATGGCATCCACCCTTCTAGTCAGGCTTTCTCCATCCCTGGTCCACATGTACCGTCCTAGGGCACTTCACACTTACATATTTTATGGTAAGCTACTGCATTTGTTCAAGAGGAGTAGTCTTCCCAGGCTAAATAATGAGTAGATTCACATAATAGGCCCCACTATTACTGTTGACTGGAATACAGTGGTAGCGCTAGACTGTACACTCTACCATTCTTTTACCTAGTGCACTTTACATTAGGCTCTGCCGCTTATCAAAGACGATTTGATTATAAATTACATTCATCATGTGAGGCTATTCAGCCACCATAAATTGATAATCCTCCTGGGAGAACAGACATACATCTGACTGCCTAGATACACGGCATTAAGAAACATAAAAGAATGCTTCATAAATATTGGATATTTCTCTTGCTTGTATAATGTTCTTTTCTTAAGTTTTTTAACTTTTTATTTGCATATTAAAAAATGTGCATTCCATTAATTCAAATCATTTGAACTACCAAAAAAAAAAAAAAAAAAAAATGGCGCTCTGATTAAACTGCGTTACAGCCTGCAGATGCCTTGGGCCAGCTTGGTTTTACTCTAGATTTCACACTCATCCCATTTCACTTCCTCCACTCCACTTCTTCCTTCACCAACATACAAGTTCTTTCCTTCCCTGCCAGCCAGATAGACGGATGGGAGCGGCAGGCGCGGCCTTTGTTGTCAGTAGTTCTCTGATGTGAAAGGGGCCGCAGTCATTCAAGCTTGACCCAACCTCTTTGCATCTTACCAAGTTAAACAGCTAAAGAATAAAGTAGGAAGGCAATGCTTGTGGATGTACGGTGCATATTGGCGGCGCGTGACTCGTGACGACTTGCCTGCTTGCTTCTCCTGTTCAATCGCTTCTTTGGAAGGCGGTGGATTTTTCTCTTGCGTTTCTGTCCTCTTCTGTTTCGACTTCTCGAATTTCTCCATCTCAGCCATACCGGGTTTGTCAGCCATAGTTGCGGAGGAAAAGCAGAGCACAGGTGTTGTTTTTACCTTATTCGAACCAATGTTTCCTTTTATATTCATTCTGAATGTCCTTGCATTCTACAAAATAACTTTTTTTTTTTCTTTTTGAGACGGAGTTTTGCTCTTGTTACCCAGGCTGGAGTGCAATGGCGCGATCTCGGCTCACCGCAACCTCCGCCTCCTGGGTTCAGGCAATTCTCCTGCCTCAGCCTCCTGAGTAGCTGGGATTACAGGCATGCGCCACCATGCCCAGCTAATTTTTTGTATTTTTAGTAGAGATGGGGTTTCACCATGTTGACCAGGATGGTCTTGATCTCTTGACCTCGTGATCCACCTGTCTCAGCCTCCCAAAGTGCTGGGATTACAAGCGTGAGCCACCACACCCAGCCCAAAATAACTCTTTACATACGTTCCCCTCCCCCAAATCCTCCCCAGAGCACCATATCTTGAGTCAGGTTTAGCCTACAATGATATTTGTGTGTTTGACTGTGGAAAGCAGGCACTGAACCGGGCAGTGCAGCCGGTGAAAATGTATGAGTTATCCCCACAAAGCGAAAAAGGTGGACCTGGCTTTGGCTGGCGAGAACAAGCCAAAACGATTTGGAAATCATTATTTCGCTACTTCATAATCTGGCTAGGTCTACACCACCCCACCTGCCCATTCTAAAGTAAGCACCTCTTGTCCACCTTTTTCACGGACTCAGTAGCAGAACAGAGGAATTAGAATCCACCAATCTGAATTTAAATTTATTTTCACATATTTCCTGGCTCTGCAAACTTGGGTGAATTCTTCCTTGAGCCTTACATTCTTTTTTTCTGGAGGTTGATGATAATAGCACCTTCCCTGACTACCTTGTACCAGGCTTAGAAAAATTAAATGAGGGGGCGTAACTGCTGATTGTTCTGGGGCAGACAACAAAGGGTGCTTCCGTTTCCAGGATGAGCGACCACAGCAAAGACTCCATGCAAGGTGTCTAAGATGAAAAATATCTGAAGACAGAATGGGACGCAGCTTCCTGATGACGTATTATATTCCCCATGATGAACACTTGAAGTTTGGTAGTCTTAGCAACCTAATAGAGCATAAATGCCAACTAACCAAGCCAGAAGATTCCAGAAACTTACACTTCTTTTATACCATTTTCGGACAGGAAATGGAGTGATGAGAAACCGTTATGTATGGACAAATTGCCCAAATTTAACAACTTGTCTTACAAACTCATGCCTGCTCCACAATTCCATACCCTGCTAATTCCATGTGTGATTTATTAGCCTTATTCAAAATTTTAATGCAACATAACTAAGTCCTATCAGAGTTGAGAGGATTTTTAAAAAATATGATATTAATGTAAGACATAATGGCTATTAAGTTTATATGATTTGAAATTAATTACAGAATCCTAAATCACCTCTAAGTAATTAAAGAGCTCATTGTGAAACTTAGGGATTGTCCAGAGCTTTAGAATTTATTCTTTTTCTTCTTTGGTGTACTTTTGAAAATGTGATTACTGTTTAATACATGCAAAGAAACCAGATAGATGATAGTGGAAGAAGTTCATGTTGCAGAATGGCTGAAACAAATAACACTAGGCACTTAGGATGGGTCAAAGTGCGTATTGGTATTGACGGGCAATGAACTCAAACACGAAGTGCCACTGTTTGTTCCCCCAACCTCGAACCTAGAGCTAAGTGGTCCCACAGCCTAGGAACTCCTCCGCTCAGGACAGAAGTAGCTAATGATAGATGCAGCAGAAATAGCTAATCGTAGGTCATGATTCAGCTTTTTTGGTCCCTACGTTCTCGTCCACAGGAGGAGGGGGAGTTTGGGAGCAACAGTGAAACGTGATTTTATAATAATACACCAACTACTGAAGCCCTAACTCTGACCCAGGATTACAGCCATCAAGACTCACTTTTTCCTGGTTTTGGAATTCAAACCAGGGCTTCTCCATTCCTGGCTCACTTTTCACAGCATCTTTAAACCAATTTTAATTTTATCTCTTTCAGACTCCCATCCCAAGACTTGGTTGGTATTATAAATACCTTATCTAATTTATGGTGATAGAATGTGACCCAATACTTGTGATTCAAAATGCCTTTATGGCAAGTCCCTGGTAACAAAAATAAAATCATGTTTGTACCTTCTAAACAAAAATACACTTAGTATCAAAACCTTAACAGGTTTATATGAGTTTCTTTCTAAAGGAAAAAAGTATTAACAATATTCTGCAGGATAGTTCTTACGCAGTTTGATTTCTTTCAGTGAGATACTGAGATAGTCACAAATGAAAGTTTGTATCTCCCAAGCGACATACCACATTTCGGAGTCTGGAAGGTAAAGAAAGAAGGGCATTCCAAGGAGGTCAGGAGTAGCTATTTATTGTCAAAACGAATATGTAATTATACTATGAATATGCCACATAATCATAGTTACCATAGACACTATAAATAGGTAAGCTATGTACATAATAGATGGGTTTACACAATAGGTACAATATATACTGAAAATGAAGACCAGTATTTTGGAGTTAAAATATCTTTGAAGTTTAGGTTGAACAAACAAAATGACCATTATTGTTTTATGAATATGCAACAATAATCAAACAAGTCTAACAGGTTTGGTGTTCCCTTGATCTTGTCTGTGTCTGTGTGTGTCTGACTGGGCTTGGACTTGATGAACTGATGTGGTCAACACTACCAGGATGTCCTCTGATAGACAGAAGTGATGGACGTGGTTGCTTGGCCACCAACATCATTAAGCCCAATATTTTCCTTAAACCTCCACAATTTATTCAGATCTCAAAGAAAGGCACATATCGGAGAAGTAGAGTATTTCTAGCTCTTTCCTTTCATAAACAGGTTTGGAAGTATTTTTTTTTCCTGCTGACAAGTTAACAAAAAAGTTTTGAGCCAAAGTATTTTAATATGATTCATAAAAACATTCACCTACACTCATGTTTATAGATGTGAATATTAATTTGTAACTTTTTATTTACATGTGTAATTCATATATTCTCCTGTGGAACAGACAGTTTACTTTCTCATTTTTAAAAATACTCACTCATTCTCATCTCTGATACCAACTAATAAAACACAAACACCTTCTGATAATTTAGTTGATTGATTTTTTAATAGCAACTTGAAGTCTGAACTGAGGAAAGGACTGAAATATTTACGTGGCAAATGTATTCAGACAAACACCACTTTTTTCCTGGGAAGAAACTGTAACTTAGTAGGACAAGACATACAATGTGTGGCTGTAAGGGCATGAAACTGATTACAAAACAATTAAGTTAAATTGCATCAAAAATAGAAACCATGTTTTCAAGGTTGTTATTCACCAGACATGTGCTTATTCTAACAATGCTGGCATAATGCAATGCATTTTGGGATCTCTTCTCTTGGAGTTGTGTTCATGGTCGGTTTCAATTAGGAAATTAGAACAATATAGAGATTCATTTGAAAACCAAGTTTCTAGTCTTGAGTATTCACCTTCTTTACCAACAGACCAATTTGGGCTTTTTCCAAAAAAAAAAAAAATGCAATCTCAAAGAACAGAGAGCCATTTTTTTAGAAATATTGAAATAACAGGTAAAACAGAATCATAAACCCTTCTTGTAATATAGAATTGTGAGACTTTTTTTTGAAGTAGCAGAAATCATCACCAGAATGAACGTAAAAACAGCAAGTGAATGGCTGTGACTATACATCAGTGACTGCACTGTGGGCAGCAATAGGCAGGAGGGCTTCCTGGAGGAAGCAGAAGGATAGTGAGGCCTTGGGTGACAGATGAATATGTCTATAACATTACAGGTAAAATAATATATTTCAACCTAGAAAAAAGCCTGTCTTTTAAACTCCCCAATTTTACTGATGAGAAAACTGAGAGTCAACAATATACTATGTCTTTATCAAAAAAATTCAACCAGTTAACAGAGCAAGGAGAAGGTTTACTAAGACTTGGTCTAGGCCTCTTCTCATGATAGTAGGAATAACATTTTTCTGTTCAATCAAACCCATAAGCAGGTTTGATGTGTAAAATAGGATGGTTCTAATGTACTGATAGAACTGACAGAGTGTTTTAACGTTAAATTCAAATCTAGAAGTACATTTTGTCCACATCTTTACTTTTAGTTTGTTTTCAGGTCTATTTAGAAATATGTCATATGTCTTCCAAACTAAAAAAAAAAAGCCATCTTCATAGTTTGTTAATTTCTAGATAATTACGACTATACTCATTAAAAATTATAGAATGACTAACACTTAATATAATATTGCCATTGTGGGGATTTTTCAGGGGTATAGATGAGGTGCTGGCATGAGGTACTGCTTGATTACCTTTCAGGGAGAATAAAAAGGTTACATAAGGCCAAGTTTCTCTAGGTGGAAAGCATTTTTCTTCTAGCCATCAGCACACTTACAAAATGCACATCTTACTGCAAAAACAGAGTTGAAACTGTTGAAGCTGCTGTGATTAATATAAAGAGTCCCAAATATTGAACTAGATGGAGAATATCCCAGGAAAAATGATTTCCTCAGCCTGTGTTGTGAAGGGGTTAATTCTGAGACCTGAGATAAGGTGTTCGCACATCTAGGCACTTCATCAAGCCACGGAGTCAGGAAACAAGGTAGAATAGATGAAGGTGCTGGGGATAATAATGATGGCAAGTAATGATTTCCCTAGAGGTGAGCTGATCTATGGCCACAAGCTAAGAAAAAAAGGCTAGAAAGTACCATAACATTACCTCGGAGTACTTAACAGACTCAAAAGCGGTAACCCTGTGTCAAAAAAGGCCCATCATCCTGCTCATTTTAGGTAAAAGAGTTATGCCAAAGTACAAGAGGGGAATGCAAAATTCACATATGAAATTAAACAGCTGAAAGGTATGATTTAACAATGCTCAAAACTCAATAAGCCAAAGATAAACAGCAAATTAGATGACTCAATGTCAGGAGGAAAAAACATCTTCCATCGATCCCATCGTCAAAAATTAATCTGCCTGAGAATGCCCTCTGCTCCAATCCCCGAGCTGATGAAGAGTGGAGGGATAGAGTAAAACCTATGTACGAGCGCTTCACCTTCAGGCTAGACCCTGATTACAATCTCCTGTGAGACATTTCAGCATGAAGCGCCTCTCATGTTGGGACTGCAAAATTAAATTGCGATCAATACTTTACAAAAATAATTGGGGAAAAATGTTCAGAAGTCGGAGCTGCACTGTGTGGCCACAAACATATGAAAGTTATTTTTTTTCTACCTTTCTGGGGGTTATTCTTCAGGATAGATCAGTTCAAAGGTGTCTCTTGACAATAGTCTTCTCGGAATGGTTTCGCTCACCCTGTTAGGGAATTTTAAAAGCAGAGGAGCATTTACAGTCTACCAAGAGTGTTATCGTATTGCTGTATTTTCAGTTTTCTTTCTTTGGAGTGCTAATCTCAGCTCATAAATTCTTCTTGTCTCTTTTCACTTTGATGTTAATTTAAATTTCTTTGCAAGTTAATTCTCGTCGTCAAAGAGAAAAGACAAAAAAATATGTTATATTGCAAAGAAATGAAAGAAAACCACACACACACACACACACACACACACACACAAAAGCTTTGGCATTTTGAAAACTTTGCCTCAGATTTGATTCTGAATCTCTCAATACATTTAAATGCTGAACTCTGTAGTTAAATTTAGGATAAAATATATTGAATTAAACTCTTTACTGCCTTAAGCAATGCTTAGTATTCAGCTTTTCCTGCTTGTCTGCCTCTAAATAAGGTCTTATTTTTGGCAAAGATTTACTTTTTAATCCATAAAATGAGGAGGAAGTGGAAAATGTAAATGCCTATGTGAAATTCCTGCTTTTCCAATAAATGGTCATTTTTGGTTTGGTTATGTAGAAAGTTCAAAACATTGTACTTTTATAATTGCATATTTGGAATGGGCATAGGTCTTTCTGGATTTTTATTTATGGTATGGCTATCCTGACAAGAGAGTCTACTGATTTTTCTCACATGAATCATTTCTTAGAACCTCAGTCACACATACAAGGAAAATAAAGCAGCTGAGTTAAGAATACACGATCAGAACCATACTGAAGTAGGTGGGCCATAACTAGCTAAAAGGGACTTCCCAAAGTGGGTAATCAATTACTCGCTGTCATCCTGGGGGAGGAGGGTGTCGCGGGTGGTGGACTATAGGGCATCATGGGTAAAGGAATTGGAAGTGTGCTTATTAAGTGCAAAAATGACAACATCCGCTGGATCGCAAACACCTGAAAAGACCTGAACACCATTTAAAGTGACCTTCCCCAAGGAAATGACAGCCTCCTTAAGAAGAGGGGGTAAGGGCACCCCAAACGAAACAGACATCTTACATCTAACGATTTAGTTGTGACAAATTGCAAATTCCAAATGGTTTTCTTCTACCATTCTAAATGCTCTGAAACCACCTTTTCATACTGCTATTTGGATCCGAATATAGAATGCAGATTTATTTTTAGATTTGCCAGAGGTGAACATAATAGAGATGAAGGAGAAGGCAGAGAATAAGGAGGGAGAAGAGAGACATGGACACTTCTCAGGGACTACATGCGGCCCAATCTCCTTATTGTGTCCCACAGGTGCCACGAGCTCACACCTTTTCCCCATGCTCACTCTGGAACACGCTTCACAATCATAACTGCCTCCCAACACTGACTCACGCCTTCAAGTCTCAGTCTAGACATCTGCTCGTCTTGAAACATTTCCTTGAGTCTCCCCTAAACTCCATTGCTAGGATCCCTCACTCTGTGCATACATTTATTATAATAGCATGTATTATATTAAAATTAATCTGACTAGATTGTGACATTTCTGATGGAATAGTCTGTCTCTTAGTCTTTTTCATACACTCGGATTTTTTGGACATATAAACCGATTTCTTTATAACATTCTTTCACTAATTTAGTTTTCCAACTTTTAATTTGCAATATGTCACTTGGGACTTATCTGTTTGAGGTCTGGCTTCCTTATGTCTAAAGCAAAAAGGTTACACTAAAGTGTCTATTTTAGGTTTAAAATTTCTGGGTCTAAAATTTCAGGCAATAAAAATTATTAAATATT
Organism: Callithrix jacchus; assembly: GCF_049354715.1. Taxonomy (NCBI): domain Eukaryota; kingdom Metazoa; phylum Chordata; class Mammalia; order Primates; family Cebidae; genus Callithrix; species Callithrix jacchus. Next base: position 6,773,553 of record NC_133510.1, read on the forward strand.
TTGCCAAAAAGAGCCAATCCAATGTTGGCCTCAGCTACAACAGGTTCTAAATGGCATGAAATAGAACTCTTTCTTTTTATTGCTGTTTACTTAGTAAATGGTGCCACCTCCTTCTTGGCTTCAGCAATGGTCCCTCACCAGAGGCAACACGTATCTGATTGTACCACATGAAATTGCTATTTGTCCATTAAGCCATATATACATGTTGGTTTCAAGTGGGCCAAACTAATATCTGGCTACAAAGAAAATGATGCCGCGGTTTGATCGTAAAATTTGAATAAGACCAAGGCTGGGCGTGGTGGCTCAAGCCTGTAATCCCAGCACTTTGGGAGGCCAAGGCGGGTGGATCACGAGGTCAAGAGATCGAGACCATCCTGGTCAACATGGTGAAACCCCGTCTCTACTAAAAATACAAAAAATTAGCTGGGCATGGTGGCGCGTGCCTGTAATCCCAGCTACTCAGGAGGCTGAGGCAGGAGAATTGCCTGAACCCAGGAGGCGGAGGTTGCAGTGAGCTGAGATTGTGCCATCGCACTCCAGCCTGGGTAACTAGAGTGAAACTCTGTCTAAAAAAGAAAAAAAACAATATGAGACCCTCTTCAGAACCGAAGTACTAAAACAAACCAAGAACCTGAAAGTAAGTACCACGTGGAAGCTGAACGTGTGGCTCAAGGTATGAAGCAGAGGATGGGTCATCATGAGGAAGGCGGAGCTATGGAGACAGAGTCACAGTCAGCGGAAACTGTAAGAAAATGCAGTCGATTTGTTGCCAAAAAGCATGAGGTAATAAAAAGATATACACAATATGCAGAGAGACTAAGTGTAGTTAAAGGATAAGAAAATCTGCTTGGGGAGCAACCGGACTGTGAGTGTTGGAGTCCTCTCGTGCACATGCTTGAATGCCAGCCACTAAGTTCCCACTGCTGTCTTGGATCTACTGCCAGGCCAGATGATACTCAACAATGGTGTGGGTTTCCCACTTTTCTTCTCTCAAGATACCCATCTTTCCATGACCCCTAACTTGATGTTCCCAGAAGGAGTCTCTATAACTTGCAGCCAGATTAAAAATAAACATGAAAGCACGATAGCAACAAAGGCTGTGATATCTTCGTAATAACGTTAGTTACGAGTGAATAAGTGCCTATGATAATCCAGGTGCGTTGTGCACAATGTTTATATGCTTCTTGGCAGCTCTGGAAAATACTACTAGTTCCACTTTACAGATGAGAAAACCGGGACTCAAATGTTGGCAGGGCTTGTCCACGGGCATAAGTCTAGTATGCAATAGAGCAGAATGCAAACCCAGCTCTACTGGTTCCAGAGTCTGAGCTCTTTCCACTTTGGGACACTGTCTCTGCAATCCCTGAAACACAGAGTGATGCTGGAATTAGAAAAGTTTACTTTGAATCACATTGTGTAAGTCATATACAACTTACCTACCCAATTAAAAGCATATGAAAGAATTCCCTATTTCGTTCTGGTTCTGAAATTATCATTGTGGCTGATAATGTCTTGAGACCTCCAGGTAGGAAATACATCTTCTGTAATGCTGTCTATTCTCTTTGGACCAACGCTCTGGGGAGAAGCACAACCTAAATTACTTAGTTTTGTTCTAAAAATCAGGGCCTTTTGTGAGCCCCATGGGAATGTTACCATCTGACCAAAACGAAACCAGTGAGTATTTTCTAACACGGGAAGCTTAAGCTGATTAGATAATGGCCAGAATGTATATTTATAAAAATCTGTTACGTTCATCTAAAGGACACTGATTGAGCTTTCAATATGCTTTAGATAGTCTCCTGGTTGCTAAGAATATAGCAATGGGCGTAACAGACAAGTTCTACTGCACAGAATAAATATTTTAGTGATGAAAAGAGATTTTTTTTAAAAGAGGGAACAAATAAGTGCAATCATTTTGACTAGTGTTAGCTATAATAAATAAAATGTTTCAAAAATAAATGAAATAGGATGAAGTAGAGATAGGAGAACTACATTAGGACTGTCACAGAAGCCTTCTATCATTATTTTTAGTTAAGGCCTGAATGCTGAACAAGAATAAGTCACATACATATCAGGAAAAGAAATTTCCAGGCAAAGAAAAGAGTGAGTGGAGAGGCTCCAAAGTGGAGACAACCTTGACAAATTAGCAGGACAGGAAGAGTGGCTTGAGGATATCACTGAAGGGCAGAGTTGGAGAAGATGAGGTAGAGGTGGATAAGGCCATGTCAGAAGTTGGAATTTGACTCTGAGAGCAAATGTGGAAATATTTTTTTTAATTAAGCATGAGAATGACCTGAAGGTACATGGATGTGGTGCAATCACCATGGGAAGACTGTCTGTATTTACTCACATTCTCCCATCCATCACTTTGGTGAATGCACACTGCCTAGTGTCTGGTCCTTGGGTTTGAAGAACAACATTTGAATGTTTTATCACATCAAATGAAAATGCATCTCTTTAAGCCTAAATGTATGTTAATCAAAGACTTGGGGATCTAGGTATTAATATAACTAGAATGTCCATATATCAATCTCCAATAAGAAATCAACAGAATCCAAAAACCTCAAAGTCCACTTGCTACCACCACTGGCATTCCTCTCTACTTTGCTAATAATTCTGGAAGAATTATAGCAGAAGACCATTGGCTAAAACTCTCTTCCCTGTGGACAGTGCTTACATGAGCACAAGCCAAGTTGGCCTACAGCACTCTGTCATGGTCATTGTTCCATGATTAGCCTACCTGCTGTCTTGGTTCATGTTGTGCTACTGTAACAAAATATTACTGATACCCACTGTTTCAGTTTGTTTTGCACTGTATAATAAAGTAGTGCAGACTGGGTAATTTACACACAATGAAAGTTTCCTTACCTCATGGTTTTGGAGGCTGGCAAGTCCAAGATCAAGGGTCATCATCTTGTGAGGGCCTTCTTGCTATGTCATAACACGGCATGAGTCATCACATGGCAAAAGGAGGAGCAAGAGAAGTTTCCTTGGCTCATGATTTCAGAGGCTGGCAAGTCCAAGATCAAGGGTCATCATCTGGTGAGGGCCTTCTTGCTGTGTCATAACACGGCAGGAGTCATCACATGGCAAAACGAAGAGCAAGAGGAAGCAAATTTATTTTTATCACAAATTCACTCCTGTGGTAACAACATTAATCTATACCTAAGGGTAGAGCCCTTAGGACCTAGTCACCTTTTAAAGTTTCCACCTCTCACCACTATTGCATTGAGAGTTAAGTTGTCTTAACACATTCAGATCATAGCACCTGCCTTCTAAGAGAGTCTTTTGTTGAATCTCATATATTCAATCAGATGAATGTGAGGTTTACTGGCCTAGGAGCCACTCTCCTTCCTTCCAATGACTTTGCATATCTCTTCTCAGGTTACATACTGATTTTTTTAGTGGAACTCCAATTTCATTCACGTCTAGATTCTTAGGGGTTCAGCTCACTGTAGCCACCAAAAACAGTCAGCAGCAGAAATAAGAAAAATGTAGAGCTAAGTCAGAAGACGAACTAACAGGGCGTTCACCTTCCTGACCGTCAGAGAATAGGTGTACTCACTAATGGAAAGTTAAGTCATCTCTGATGACGTACTAACAGAGCGCTCACCTTCCTGACCATCAGAGAATAGGTGTACTCACTAATGGAAAGTTAAGTCATCTCTGATGACGTACTAACAGAGCGCTCACCTTCCTGACCGTCAGAGAATAGGTGTACTTGCTAATGGAAAGTTAAGTCATCTCTGATGACATAATAACAGAGCGTTCACCTTCCTGACTGTCAGAGAATAGGTGTACTTGCTAATGGAAAGTTAAGTCATCTCTGATGACGTACTAACAGAGCGTTCACCTTCCTGACTGTCAGAGAATAGGTGTACTCGCTAATGGAAAGTTAAGTCATCTCTGATGACATAATAACAGAGCGTTCACCTTCCTGACTGTCAGAGAATAGGTGTACTCACTAATGGAAAGTTAAGTCATCTCTGGAAGTGCTTGACAGGTTGACTTCCTTCCTCTGGAATCTATCTCTCTCAGACTCTGAGTGTCTCACCCCCATCCCAACTATTTTGTTATGTGGACTATAGTCAGCAGGTTGGCCATGACCCATCCGAGACCCACAAGCACATCTTTGCTCAAGGAAGCCATTTCTGATACATAGTCTTCCTTTTAAAAAAAAAGCAATGCCCTCATTCTAATCTCTATCACCTAGAAGCTCCTGAGAGGCTCATCACCTTCTTCATATTCTAGGTATATTCTGACCTCAAGGTTAATGATGTGGACTCATAGAATTTCAGACCAGGAACCACCTTACAAATTGTACAACTGATCTCCCCAACTTTCAGATGTAGAACAAAGTCTGAAAGACGGAGTAACTTGCCTAATTTTGAGACCTAATTCATGGCCAAGAGAGAGCTAATATCCAGGTCTCTGGATGCCCAGTTGAATTTCCATTCCATCAAATCTTGCCAGGATTACCTATTCTCTCAGGCCCTTGCCATGTGACTATATAATCAATGTATTTGGGTTGAGGCCGTATGGCTAATAATGACTTGATATTACTTTCCTTAGACAACCTACTGGAAAGACTAATTCATGAAACATGGTGGGTTAAAGTGGCAATCATTTCCAGAAGGATGTACAGACATGTCAGGCTCTTCTATGTGAAGTACCCTGATCTACAGCTTACACTAAAGTGGTGGCACAATGCAGACCTTATAAACCAGAAATGATTGAGTCAGCATGGGCTTGCAACCAAAGCCTGGTTAGGAGCTAGTGCTAAGGCCTGACGTTAGACAATGAGAAAATAAAATTCTCTTTTCTTGAGGGCAGAGGGGGTTTACAGTAATTTTATTGTCACAGAGAAACCAGGCTATGATAAGTCTACATGATTAGAGCTGATGGTGGTTCCTTCCAATGGGTGAAGGCTGAGCCCAGCTGGCACCATGCAAAGCCTAGAATATCCTCTTTCCTGGTACTAGCCTGTGCACCTAACTCATGATGTGGGATGTGACTGCACGAGCACTTGCAACAAAGGGAGAAGGTCCAGCTCAGCCGAGACAACATCCCAACCAGGGAAAAATTACACAATCACTGAAGAGGATGCTGGACCTTCCCAGCAGATCTGGGCTCTGGTCACGTGCGCATCAAGATCTGCATGGACATTGACGTGGTCACAAGGACCAATAAGATCAGGGACAGGTGATGCCGGGGGTGGGGGGGGTGGGGGGGTGCTGAGGCTGCCACACCCTCACTGTATAAGCCCATGTTCTTGGCGTACAATTGGAAGAGACAAGCAAGAATGCCCTATTGGATGAAGTGCGGTTACCTTCGCTACTCTTTGCTGAGAAAGGTGAGGATATGGCATCAGCAGAAAATTATGTTCTTTATTCTTTCTTTTTTTTTTTTGAGATAAAGTTTCGATTTTGTTGCCCAGGCTGGTGTGCAATGACGCAATCTTGACTCACTGCAACCTCCGCCTCCCAGGTTCAGGCGATTCTCCTGCCTCAGCCTCACCAGTGGCTGGTATTACATGCTCCTGCTACTATGCATGGCTAATTTTTAGTAGAAATGGGGTTTCACCATGTTGGTCAGGTATCGCTTGTCCAAATATTTTGCAGCAATCTGGGCCTCTGCCTTGTGGACGCTAGGTCGCAGGTAAGCGTTCCATTGTCATCCCAGTAGGCACTAACTCCCAGATTCAACTTTTTGTTATTGGTGTCCCTTAAAGCCTTTGGTGACTGCCAGGACGGGATCTGGTGGTCCCATCTCCGCATAGGTCCACCAGGAGCTGGTTCGGGCAGGGGCTGCGGCGGCGATCCCAGAGAGGACGCGGCCAGAGTGCAGTGGGGCCATGGTGGATGGCAGGAGGGCAGTGGGCAGCCGCGGGACGGAGCAGAGGGAGCATAAAATTCTCTACTAACTACCTGAAGGTAAGAAATCTTTATATAGGCATCGCAGACAGAACGTAAGATCTGTTCAGGTCAGGTCCCTTAATATGAACTGGGATGAACAGGAGCCATGCCCAGCATCAGTGTGCTTTTTTTTTTTTTTTGAGTCAGCATGGGCTTGCAACCAAAGCCTGGTTAGGAGCTAGTGCTAAGGCCTGACGTTAGACAATGAGAAAATAAAATTCTCTTTTCTTGAGGGCAGAGGGGGTTTACAGTAATTTGGGAAATGTGGAGAGAACCAGAGTGAGCGGTGACAGCCAAAACAGGAAATAAGTTATGGGAGAATCCCACAGAGTTCATGAAAAGCTGAAGTGATTAAGAAGCAGAAACTGAGTAGGATGAAGAAATCGAAGCTCTTAGTAGGCAGTGAATTAAGTTACATGTATGTTTATTTGTATGTGTATCTGTATACATACACATGAAAGAATGATTTATTTAATATTGATAACTAGAGAAGCAAATATGCAGATTTCTAATCTTTGTCCACCGGGAGGAAAAGTAGATTAGTTACAAACACTTGCTCTGAGGTCCCTAGAGACGACTGGGGATATATCTGGTAGCTGAACTCCATTCCTCTCTGAGTCCTGGCTGTCAGGCCATATGGCTGAATGGCTAGCCCTTGATTCTCAGCAAATGATCACAAGCGTATTATTTTAATGTATCGTTATATATGTAACTCAGATGAATTTCTACTCAGTTGTTTGAGAACAGCCTAATGAAAAAATAGAGATGATGTATCTCAGTGCTATATGCAAATTGCCCTCACTGGCAAGTAATTATTTTATTTGTGTAATAGACTAGCCTTTTGAAAAAGCACCCTGCTTGGACCCAGGAGGAGGAGGCTGCGGTGAGATCGCGCCATTGCACTCCAGCCTGGGTAGCAAGAGCGAAACTCTGCCTCAAAAATAAAAAAAAAAAAGAAAAAGCACACTGATGCTGGGCATGGCTCCTGTTCATCCCAGTTCATATTAAGGGACCTGACCTGAACAGATCTTACGTTCTGTCTGCGATGCCTATATAAAGATTTCTTACCTTCAGGTAGTTAGTTTTAGGGATCAAAAGAAATCGGTGTAAAATGAAAAATAATTTAAACATGATCAACATTTTGCAACTACTTAAAATTATATTTGAAGTTGTTTTTACATTGTTTTATTGGTAATGGGTATCACAGTGAGTAAAAAATTCAGTGGGAGCCAATGCCCTTAGTACCAAATGACAACTTTACTATGTTTTCTAACTTGGCAACATATCAGAATTGTGATTATCTAAAAATCTTGTAATCCAGTCAATGGGTGTTTTTATTTTAATTAAATGCCTGTTGTTCTCAAAAGATGAAATTAACCTATGAAAACAATGTTTATGGGATTTTTTTTTTTTTTACCACTACCAAGTACAAATCTCTTACAAATCTTCCCCACCATCCACACCCACATCCTCACCCTGTGTGCTCTCAGTGTTAATGTCCGTGCATACCTTATGGCAGCAGGGATAAATGCAGCCAGAGGAAAAAGGAACTAGCAATCTGAAATTAATGCTTGTTATTTTAGCTGCATGCTGATAAAGTTGTAGATTATTCTGTCTTTTTTTAAAAAATAAACTTTGACCTGAAACTCATGAAAATTGTTGAAACCCAAGTAGCTCTAATTGTTTCTAAATAAAAATATAGACTGACATAAACACTGAATGGCTCCCAGCCATGTATCATTGCAGGTTAAATACATTTTGCCCTGAAGGCTGCAGTTCATAGGGTATAGATAACAAGAGAAATGAAATTGGTGATCTCAGCTAGTCCAGAGTGGATATTAGCATATATCACCAACCCGTCTCCACATGTGACCCTATTTGCACTATCAGTCTCTCTGTCCTCAGGAAATTGTTGCTAGTGAGAGAAGGGGGGAAAGAAAGAAAAGAAGAGAGGGGCTGGTAGTGGTGGGAAGGGCATATTAATAAGACTGAGAAAGAAGAACATTTTTCTGATCTAATATTCTTTGCATTCTCTTCCTTTTTTAAGAGCAAGGAAGAAGAAATGGCACCTCCTTTCTTACCCTAAAGGGAGCATAAAGAACAATGTCTTCTAGGAATGCTAGGATATTTCCATTTTGCTCTTTGGTGTTTTTAATATTTTTTTACTAGAGAGAAAAAAGTATTGCCAATAGGATTTTTTTTTTTAAGTTTAAGAATCAGCACTCACCAATTATCCCCAAATTTAGCTCCTCGAAAGCAAAAAAAAAAAAAAAAGAAAGGAAAGAAAAAAATTCAGCATAGGTATTGAAGAGGAGGCTAGATGGAGAAAGCTCTAATCCTTCAGGAGCCAAATGAATCTATGTTTCTGTACTATTAAGTACAGTAAAAAAGGCCAAAGTCATGGGCATTAGCCCCACAGGGGCCAGTTAGCTAGACTCAAATTCAAGGCCACGGAATATATATCTAACTTTGCTGCTGGCAGTTAATTACATCAATGACTATTAGGAGGCATGAAAAAGTGTCCTCTCAGTGCCCCCTTTAACATTGCCTAAGACTTTCAGCTCCGCTGTTAGAATTGTCAAAAAATTTTTTAATGGAAACAATTTTAAAATCGTATCAACTTTGAACATAAACTTACATCCATGAGCTGCTATGCAAACACGACATTTGTAAAGTAAAACTAGGCATATCTTTTGTAGATAGAATTTTAGTATTTACTTATTCAAAGCTAAGACAAAATAGTCTACTTTTTGCTTCATAGTTTACATAGAGATTTTCTTATTGTAGCATTCAGAACTTATAATCATGAGTTTTTTAAGTCATAAAAATTGATTTTACCTTTTTTTCGAAATTATTTTATAGTCAAATATAAGTCATTAACTTTCTTAAGTAATCGCTAGAACCAGGAAGAAGTACCCTAGTATACTTTTTACTGTTTGTGTGTATTAAGACATAAAATGATTTTAGAGTGTTAGAGAAAAACTATGGTTTCAAGATTAAGCAAAGTTATCATTAACCATTATATGGGAAATTGATACTATTCACAGAGAAATGTTTAACGTAATTTTTTTTTTTTTTTTTTTGAGACGGAGTTTCGCTCTTGTTACCCAGGCTGGAGTGCAATGGCGCGATCTCAGCTCACCGCAACCTCCGCCTCCTGGGTTCAGGCAATTCTCCTGCCTCAGCCTCCCGAGTAGCTGGGATTACAGGCACGCGCCACCATGCCCAGCTAATTTTTTGTATTTTTAGTAGAGACGGGGTTTCACCATGTTGACCAGGATGGTCTCGATCTCTTGACCTGGTGATCTACCCGCCTCGGCCTCCCAAAGTGCTGGGATTACAGGCTTGAGCCACCACGCCCGGCCTAACATAAGTTTTAAAAGTACAAATTCAAAATGGAAAACCAAGCTTTGCATACTGATAAGGTGATGGGTGGCAATACCAACTGTTGAATCAACTGAAATAAAGACAAACATGACTGAGCATTGCAATGTGCTGAGGCTGCGCTTTCTGTTTCACCCATAACTATTTCTGCACAAATTTTAAAACAGTTTGCTAATTAGCAAATGCTGTCTTCATAATAGACTGTCAAAACTTGTGAGAAAAAGGTATTTCTTTCCTCCTTTCTTTTTTCCTTCTTTCATCTCTTCTTTTTCACCTTCCTTTCTTGGTTCTCTCTCTTTCCTTTCTTCCCCACCTCCTCCCTTCAATGTCTAACTAAGTAAGGTCTTATCTTCAGTCATGCCTGCAGCCTAAAGCAGGAAATTCTGGAAGATTCAGGGAGCCACTGCCATCTGACTGAGCCTTCCCAACTGCACTGAAAGTCAGCACGAGGAAGCCAGGATTATCAGAGCTTCCTTTTAAGGTTTGTATGAGAAAATAATAACTAAAATAGGTACTAAGAACTTACTCTATGCCAACACTTTTAACTCTTTTACGTAGAATGCCCCATTTAATTCTTATAAAATTTCACCTGGTGTAGTTGAGGAAATCAAGGATCAAGAGAGCTCTATTAGCTTGTTTGAAGTCTAGGCGGATAATAATTAAAGAGTCGGTATTAATTTAATTATACTATCTCCTTATGACCAGGTTTGGGCACAAAGCTCCAGATCACTCCTACCTAAACGTATCTATTTCTCCAAACATAGATACCTTTAGATAAATATGCAAATCTGGAGAAAGCCTGTATACCCTGAAGAAGTGCCTTTCATCCTTGTTTACCTAAAGATTATTTCAGGCATGAGAGAACAACATAGTCAACATGTCTACCTGCTCCTGTAAACAGGTGTGTAATGGCAGCACACTCAGACATGGATAGACACACCTCAGAATTGGTATGCCAGGTTCACCGTCTGTCTGGTTTGTCCACTCCAAACTTACAAATCTTGATGAGCGTTCTCAATTGCGGTTCAGCCAATTTACATATCTATCTCAAACAATACCTAAAGGAGCTCTTCCGTCTTCTAGTTCTCTGGTTGTGAAAGACTAAAGCTATCATGTTTAGTAAGCTCTTCTTTAAGCTGAATGTCTAAGACTATGCTCTGGTTTCTTTTTAATGTTAAACATGATGAAAATCCACAACTGATAGTGACATTTTAAGTGTGATAATAGAAGAAAGGATGTGCAAAAGGTAGAATAAAAGAAGAAATACGGTAATCCACTGAAGTTCTATTGCTTGTATATTTATAGCACTTCGTTCCTCCCCATGGAAGTGGGAGGCAGGGTCATAATAATTAACTATGTTATATTTCATTATTAACGCTGTCTTAAGGCATTGAAAAAACTGGCAATATTATGTTTTCTTTATTTTAAACAATTATGCTAAAGGGTTAATCAGCATTTCCTGTGAAAAGAACAATGATGTTTAGCCAAATGCTTTTTAAAAAGCAGACAACAAGAAATAACTTCAATAATTCATATTAATTCAAGTCCTATGGTTAATGAGGCAAATGGAGTGCTCTCAGAGGGGATAAAAGCACATAGCAGCAGCATCAAGAATCTTCAAACCACTGCTGGAAAAGGATACTCTAAGTCCAAAATACCCCCTAACCACCTACTATTCATACTTTACACTCGGGATAAACTTAATATCATTCTCATTTTGCAGATGGTAAGCTAAAACAGTGCCTATGCAATTAGAGCACAAGCAAGCAACTGCTTATACTCTTCTTGGTTTTTATGGTTCTTAGCCATCATGATGCCATGCAAGTTTTCCGAAGTTTTCACGACATTAAGCATACACCCATTTGATCAGGCACAGAAAGAGGGAGACTGTGACCATCTCTGCGCAGTCCAGCAGTTAAAACTGTTGTCAGAATAAAGATATATCAAAGTTGAAGATCAGACTGAATTACCAAATGGAATGATAAATAGTCAGTCTGAATTGTTTAGGAAGATGATTGATTCATCAGAGATAAACCTGGTAAAGTGTAAGTGCATGTTCATTTTACTAACATTTATTAGGCAACAGCTATAAACTGTCTGTACTGCATCAGGCACCGGAGATAGGAAAGAGTAAGACATCCTCTGTGAGTTCTAAAATTCTCCTGGGGCTGACAGAGACCATCACTGTTCAGTTTGATTTCATGTAATAATGCAAGCTTCTCTAGGAACACAGTACTCTGAGGAAAGGAGCAAGAGTAAAGAAAGGGAATTCAGTTTTATAAAGAGGAGTTCTTTTTGAGCTGAGTTCTAATGAGTGAGTGGGAAGGAAGGTAAATTCATTCATTCGTTCATCTCATTTACCAGCAATGTACTAAGCCTCTACTTAGTATCAAGCTCTTCATAGGGTTTCAGTAATATAATGTTAACCAAGCCATGGTACCTGCCCTCAGGTTGCTTATAGTCTGGTGGACACTGAAACCCTAAGTACATAAAGAGCTCCCCTCTTCCCCATCTCAGAAAAGAACACACACATGCGTGCCCACACACACATATGAAAAAGCATGCTGAATTCAAGGAAAGGTACATAATTTGATGTGGCTAGAGCAGAAGGCACACAAAAGGATGTGTATATCTCATCCCGCCACCTTTTCTTTCCCATAGCTCATTCCTTGATATGGTTTGGCTTTGTGTCCCACACAAATCTCATGTTGAATTGGAATCCCTAATGTTGGGGAGGTGGCCTAGTGGGAGGTGATTTAATCATGGGGACAGATTTGCTCCTTGTTGTTCTCATGATAGTGAGTTCTCATGAGATCTGGTTGTTTGAAAGCGTAGCAGTTCCTCTTTCTCCCTCTCTCCTGCTCCCATGTAAAGGTGTGCTTGCCTCCCCTTCACTTTCTGCCGTGATTGTGAGATTCCTGAGGACTCCCAGCTCTGCTTCCTGTACAGCCTGCAGAACTGTGAGTCAATTCAACCTCTTTTCTTCATAAATTAACCCATCTCAGGTAGTTCTTCATAGTTGTATGAGAACAAACTAATACATTCCTCCTCTTCATTCCCTACTGCTTCATTCTGGTGTTAATTATTTTATACCTGAGTCATGCAATCACTGGCCTTTTTTTCTCTTCAGCCTCACTAACTTCCAAAAATGCCATATAATACTTACCTGAAAGCTCTCATTATTTTAGAATAAACTCCTCAGTAAGACATTCAAAGCCTTTGGTGAACTTGCCCCTACTCATTTCACCCGTTTCTCCTCCCATCGCTTACCCACTGCCCTTTCTTATCCGTAATGTTTTCTCTCTACCAAATGCATTGGCCCACTGTTGTCTTCTTTCTCGAACCTCCGAGTTCTGCACCCTTGGCTTTCTGTATGTAGAATGTCCTTACTTCTTTCTATATCTAGGGAATACATCTTCATCTTTGAAGACTCTCCTTTCGGAAGCCTCCCTGCTCTCCCAGACTACATAGACTCTCCCTCCTGGGTACTCCCACATATCCATGTGGTTACAGCAAGCACAGGAAGGTTTATGCTATGTCGTTTGCACTATTCTGTTATCTGTGTCCTTTATTGGACCCAGAGCCCCTAGAAAATAAGGAATGATTTTTTCTAGTGGTGGTTTTAGCAACATCACCATCTTGTACTGTGTCTAACAAACAGTAGCTGTTCAAAAGATATTTTTGTAATTCATTCATAATTGTTGATCCTCACATTTAAAGTAGTCTAGATAACATGCTAAAATTACATTCTCTATGCCAGTGTAAAAAAAAAGGAGTCTTTTTTCCTTAAAGGGTCGAATATAACACGCATGTCAAGCTTGCTCTCTGTTACAACTATTCAACCTTGCCATGGTACATACAAGCAGCCATAGGCATACACCAGTGAATTGGCATGGCCCATGACCAAGAAAATTGCATTTACAAAGACAGATGGCCAGTATGCAGGCTGCAGTGTGATGACCTCAGCTTTATTCCGTAGGTCACAATCTCACATCCCACAGGTTAGAGCTGCTCTATGAATCTGTTTTAATTGTGGTGGTAGAGAAACAACTTTCTATGGATCTCTCAGGTTTCTGCATATCTTGCAAGCAGAAGTACTGATTGCCTTTGTTTTCCCATACCATCTTTACAGAGATGTTTGTATGGCAAAGAAACCTGGAAAATAGTGCCTCCTTCCAGAGTAGATGTCAGGCAAACTTACCGCCCATTATAAAACATTCAGGTCCCAAAACTCAGGGTAATTCTCCTGTAATACAAACCACTGTGTGTGTAGCTATCTCCTGGTCCCCTTTATGTCACTGTGTCGGATTTGGGCTCAGGGAATGAGGGCACATATTGACAGTGGCTACTGTTATTACCATAGTAATAAAGTCCTTTATCTTTCATGTCTTCTGCCAACACCCATGAAACTATAACAGGCTAAATTGTTAGCTCGAATTAGGATGAAATGTCAGACCCTTCAGAGTTCTTGACAGTTTTTCCTGCTTCACGCTTTAAATAATTTGAACTAATCATTTAAAATTAAGAGATTTTACTTAAGAAATAATAAACGTTACCTTCTCTTGAAAAACTGAAATATTTGGCAACATTGGACATGTATTTTTATATGGCAACAAATGACAAGGACTGGGCAGGAGCTGCCTCTAGGACCCCCCCCACCTCTGGGCTGATTCCTGCCCAATGATTGTTTCACTGATTTATATTCCTTATCTGGCTTCTAAGGGCATTTGAGTTTGTGACCCTGCTTGAAGCAATAAGGTGTCAGCAAATGTATTTAGGTATGGAATTAGGTTAGATCTGTGCTTTAGAAAGATAGCTTCACAGAATGGTTGACAATATGAGGGTAAATTACAGTGAGAGAAATCTAGAATAAAATGTTGGAGAATTTTTTTAAAAACATGTTAAGAGAGCCTAACTAACATAACAGCAGGTAGAATAGTAGATACATAGGAAATGATTCCATGAAATTGTCAGAACTTGGTGCCATATTGGTATATCTTGGGAGAGAGAAGGTTTTTAGTTTGAATGGTCCATTGCGTGGTGATGCCGATAGTTGAAAGTGAAATCAGGAGAAACTTGATAAAGTTTTGATGGAGTAAGAGAAATGTACAGGGAGGGCTAAGAACCTGACAAGCTGAGGAGCATCAAGGATACTCAGCTAGGCATGTTGATAGCAGTACTACCTAGTTCTGGAGCAGGTTATGTATGGATGAATCTGAGGGAGTCCATACAGCTTCAGATGCTGAATATAAAACTTTATATGCTTATTGAATAGGCATTGTTTTTATTTGTGTGGAAAGTGTTGCTGCCTCTCATTAGACTTTCAAAGGGACCTGTGGTAACTCTGCAGAAAAAAGTCTGGAGTTGTAGATGAGGGAGTCATCCACAGAATAGTTGAGACTGCTCTCTGGGATGTGTCCATAGTAAGAATATAAGAAAAGCAGACTAAGAAAAAGTCGCAAGAAAAATAAATACAGAAGAATTTGTTGAGACAGAAACAGAGAAATTTCAAGAAAGAATGTTAAGACTTCAGAGAAATCCCTAAAATGCAGGCTTGAAAAGAAGTAGGGATTGCATGGGGAGAAATGCCAAATGGGGTGAAGGGGAGAAAGCAAACAAAACACACTGCCATGTGTGTACCTATGCAACTGTATTGCATGCTCTGCACGTGTACCCCAAAACCTAAAATGCAATAAAAATAAATAATAAATAAATAAATAAATAAAAAGAAGCCATTACATTTAGTGACTGGTAACCTATAGCAAGCTTGGAAGCCAGGCTTCAGTGGGAATTTTTTTGGTTTGTTTTTAAAAAAGAAAGATTAGAAAATAGAGGCAGCATAAGAAAGCTACTTTTCTGTGTTGCTTGAGGATTACATTGAAAAGTTAAATTTTAAGCAAGTTTGTGAGGATATTTAGGGAGAGACTTGAATATATTTGTAATTAAAAGGGAGATGACTAAGGAGAAAGGTAACTGACAGTGTTATAACAAGGACAAACAATATTAATGTGTGAATCCTCCAGGCATCTTTAAATTCCCCTACCTATTAAGGAAATCCTGACATTTTTACTTCTCCTCACCCCATGCCCCACATTATAATCTCCCTGCTTGCTTTATCAGACATATGGGGGCATTGGGGGATGGGGGGAAATCAATTAAGAGATTGAGAGACTTGTATCAGAAAGGTTAGAAGTTTACTGGAATGAGAATGTAGAACAAATTAAAAGGAAAGAGAAAAGGAGAAAAGGCCCTTCAAAGCGCAATTTGTGTCAGAAAACTGAAAGTTTAGAGGTAGAGAAAGGGGTTTCAAAGCATCTAGGCTTGGGAGAAAGTGGTAAAGCAAGAGAAATTACAGAAAATGGATATAAAGTGGTACTCTGAATTTTGAACAGGATCTTCTTTTGTGACTTTCGAGAGCTGAAAGTAAAGATCTGGGTGACATTTTACTCACATTGTTGGCTGGACTGTGTCTCTTTGAGTATCACACAATGTTTAGACTGGACCATTTGGAGTTGTAGTGTTTATTTGGGTTACAAAAAAGTGAGAAGGTTACAGGTCAGAGCCATGCCAGAACTTCTGCAAATCCCAGGGCAGCACAGCAGCAGTGTTTCGACTGACAGTGACACGGCGGGGGGGGGGGGTGATCCTCAAAATTGGGGCTTAGTCCAGGGGTCTTTTGGGTTCTCCCAGGAAAGAATTCAAGTGTGGGCTGGAGGGGTTAGACAGCACCTTTTTTTGAAGCAGCAGTGTAGAGAACCAGCGGTGCTACGCCTTGCAGAGAAGGGCTACCCCATAGAAAATGTGCCCAGAGTGGTAGCTCTGATGTAGTTACGCAGTCATATGTACACGCAGTTTTAGTTATATGCAAATTAAGGTGTAAATTATGCGGAAGTATCTAGAGAAAGGGTGGTAACTTGCAGGTCATTGGGTCATTGTCATGGAAAGGGGTGGTAAGTAACTTCCACGTGTTGCCATGGCAATGATAAACTGACTTGGCACATTGTTGGGCATGTCTTATGGCAAGCTGCTGCCACCCTGTCCCTGTTTCAACTAGCCCTCCATTTGGTCTGGAGTCCAAGCCCCACCTTCAGAGTTGAATCTTGCCTCCTGTCTAAACGGGATGTACAATTATGAAGCCAATAATAGAAAAGAGACAGAGTGGTGAACAGAAAATTTTCATGTCCTTTATCTCTCGTCCTAAAAGCAAGGGCAGTTAAAGGGAAAGAAAGACAACAGAATGACTCTCTTCTTTGTGCCTTGATTAGGTTTTTACTGATTACCGCCTCTGCCGCTTCCTGCCCAAGCCTGGGGTAAGAGAACAAATATTGGAAATAAAACACAAAAGAAAAGAAAAAATAACATGTATGAGGAAGCAAAGCTAAGAATGAGGTGAAAAGTAGAAAAAATGCTATTTGACCACTTTTTCTGTTTTATTTTCTTTCCTTTGAAACCAACCATTGCCTGGCCAAATGAAGCTACTTTTGGGGAATGACAATAAGGGAAGAAATCAAAAGGGTCGGGGGAAGATAAACCACATCTTATAAAAACTCCTATTTTAACTTCTTTCCTTTCCTTCTTCACTTTTTTTGTTTTGTTTTGTTTTTGAGATGGAGTTTCGCTCTTGTTACTCAGGTTGGAGTGCAATGGCGCGATCTCGGCTCACAGCAACCTCCGCCTCCTGGGTTCAGGCAATTCTCCTGCCTCAGCCTCCTGAGTAGCTGGGATTACAGGCACACGCCACCGTGCCCAGCTAATTTTTGTATTTTTAGTAGAGACGGGGTTTCACCATGTTGACCAGGATGGTCTCGATATCTTGACCTCGTGATCCACCCGCCTCGGCCTCCCAAAGTGCTGGGATTACAGGCGTGAGCCACCGCGCCTGGCCCCCTTCTTCATTCTTACTTAACACCATCCACTTCAACCTCACCCTTCATCTTCCACCCTGAGAGATTCTATTCGACTTATCAATCATATTCTACTCCTGATGTCATCCTGCTCTACCTCGAAATCCTAGCGCTAACGCCAGTGGTTTGACGCTGAAGAAATCCCATCGTTTTCCAGTCCTCATGTGGGAAGAGCTCTAGAATCTGTGAACAGGATTGAAAGGGGCAAGGCATGCTTCTGACACCCTGAATTTGAAGTACTAAGTTTCTGTTCCCATAGTCACATGGTTTTTGCCTTAAATTCTTTCCAAGTTCCAAAGGAGCAATTTATATATGTTTAGACAATGCTTAGTATAACATATGTAGGATGGGGAGGAGCAAGAAAGGAGGGTGCTGTTTCTATTTTGAAGGCTTCAGTTTGTTTTCTAAGCATCTAGTAAAACGTTTTCTTTGTTTGACTTCAATTCAGCATTAGCAAAGTGCCACTGTAAACTGGTTTATTTCTCTCTTTGTAATTGCTCAGCCACTGTTTTTAGTTGCATGAGGCTTTAAGGGCTATGTTCAAGTACCTATTTTTCATTATATTTTAATTTATCCAAATACTATGCATAATTGAAAGAGATTGTCTCAAGAAATCGTAAATGGTGAACTAAAAATTTGTGGGTTTAAACTTCACACACACAAAAAAATCTTTGTGGTGAGTTTCAGCACAGTGTAGTCCCACACAATTGCGCATATTTATTAGGGAGCTGGACAGTTAATTTCAAACTGGATTAAGAATCATAAATTTGTAGTTTGGTTCCAGGTCAGCCTAAATGTCTGAAAAATTTGTTAACTTAATGGAATGACTCTATAAAAATTGATCAGTCTGTCTTTTGTCCTGGCAGAAATCTCTTCATAATCAAACAGAAAAGTTAAGAAGCCAACTTCACAAAACATGTGCCATCATTTGTCTTTGTGTTTCTAATTATTTTTATACCTTAGAATTCGTTTGTCTTCCACAATCATATAAAATAAACAGCAAAACATGATTTTTATTTGTTCTGATTTAAGCTGTAGACATTGCTTCTTAGTAATATTAAATAAGTTATTTAATTCATTTCTGTTTAAATATTGATAAAGTTTATTATTTGTACTCCAGATTTTTCCACAACCTAGAATAATTTAGATAATTAATAGAATTTTTGATACATTTTAGAATAATTTAAATTAATATTTAATTCACAGTTCTGTTTGATATCATATAAAGTAATGATAAATATGAGTATTTGGGCAACCAGTAATTCTTTAATAACGTTCTCTTATGGAGATAAAAATGTTTAAATATTAATTAATTTAGTACTATTAGAACTGCATAGTTATTAGGCATTTCCAAATTTGGAAGAATTTTCATTACACAGTAACTGGGTAATGAAGAAAGAAAACTAAATGCCCTCCTCTAGTCTTTATAGGGGACACATCAAATGAAATTTTCTAATAATCTGGAGATGTTTCATAATTGAGTACTTAGCAGTCATTCCAGAAATAGCAAATACAAGCCTTCATTATTGACTAGGGTTTCAGAGTACATCCACTGCTGTCTCTACACCAAATAGATTTTCATTACTCAAGTAACATATGGCAGTAAATGAACCAAAAGAAGAACATGTTGCATTATTTTTCTACATTAAGTGCTGACATTATCCTTGCCACACTGTGTGTGTGGTTTTCTGTAATGAGAATCTGTTCAGAGACAGTTGTGAGGTACATGTTCTGTTCTAGCTTATACCTTTTAGAAGGAGCCCATTTTCAAAGTAGCATACAGTTTGTGAATTATGCCCAATTTAATTATCATGCAGTGCTTTAGAAACCTACTCCTAAATGGCTGCTATTAACATAAGCGAGTCAATTTACATGTCACAGGGAAGTTCAGGTGAAAAGAAAATGTATAATGTATATCTGTATATTTGTGATTTATTCTAAGTACATTTCCTTTTCTTTTTTTTTCTTTCTTTCTTTTTTTGAGACAAAGTTTCACTCTGTGGCCAGGCTGGAGTGCAGTGGCGCTATCTTGGCTCACTGCAACCTTCACCTCCCAGGTTCAAGCGATTCTCCTACCTCAGTCACCCAAGTAGCTGGGACTACAGGCACACCCCACTGTGCTCTGCTAATTTTTTGTTGTTGTTGTTTTATTTTTAGTAGAAACAGGGTTTCACCATGTTGGCCAGGATGGTCTTGATCTCCTGACCGCATGATCCACCCGCCTTGGCCTCCCAAACTGCTGGGATTACAGGCGTGAGTCACTGTGCCCAGGCTCTAAGTACATTTTGATTGAACAAAAAGAATTATAGACACATGAACTGATTTTTCTCCTTGTAAATTTTGCCTTTATAATAGCAATATTTAATAGATCATGACGACGTTCACAATCAGTCACATGTAGTTACTGAGCACCGACTATGTGTAAACATCATCCTGGGCAAAGGCCTTCTAAGTCTCTGCTTTGGCAAAATCAACTCTAAGTTAATTTTGCCCTAAATCTTTGAAGTAACAACCATAGAGGTTTAGGGGAGTAAGCGCTACCGTCAAAGACAGGACTGTTTGGCACAAAAAATACGTATCTTTTCCATTTTGAAATGGACCTTTACAAAGTGAAATAAAACTTAAAATGTAAGATAAATATCTAAAAATAAATTCTAAGTAGAAGAGTTGACACTGCTTGAAACGTATTCCTGAATGGATCGAGCTGGCAGGAGAGTAGGCAACAGTAGCACTCTGAAGTTAAAGCAGAAAAAAACAAATGAATTGAAACACGATTTTAGAATCATTTACCCGATTTTCCTTCAATCTTTCAAAATTAGGAAATTCCACCAAACTCAGGGAAAAAAATTCCAGAAGAGAACCACAAGCATATTTTTTTAAAAGTGGTAAATAAGCATCACCAAAAAATTAAATGAAATTTGATGAGTGACTAAATTTCAGCATAAAAGATGTATGGTTATTCAGATGTAATGTCTGTTTCCTGGGATTACATCAGAGCGAAGTTTATACTTTCAGGGAATTTAAATTGAGTTGTACGGAAGGAGAACGTGGAACATACAGAAACATTTCCAAATAAGGCTGTAGCATGGTCTCCTTTTGTGGAGGTCTCTGAAGAGCAGCGCTTTGGTTTGGCTGTCTACAAAGCAGCCCCATAAATTAAAATATAAAACACTCATCCAAGCTGAAATTAGGGGCATCTTGTCTGATTCCAAATTACTTCAGTGGTTATATTTTCTAGTTTTGTTATTAATACATGGGCATGTCTCTTATTTTATTAAAAGTACAGGAATGATTTCACTTGGGTCGCTTTCAAAATCTGGAAACCTTCATATGCAAAAAATATTGAAGGTGATTATGACATGAACTTATAATTATCACCTAAGGAAAAATATAAAAGAGAGAATTCATGTTGGTTGGAACACTGCCTGTCAACATCAGTGGGGACAATGACATCTTATTCACTCGTTCATTCAATTACTCATTCTTTCAACAGATACTTATTGTGCATTTGCTAAGGATCAGAAATATAGCCATGAACAAACTCTTTCAAGGGTCTAGCTTAAATTCTATAGCAATTTGATGGAGAGCAAAATAAAGAGTTTCTCTGCCTTCAGAGAGAACAGAATCTGATCATTACAGTAACAGCAAAGAGGAGGACGAATATGAGGCAAAGAAGGAAATGGGAAGGATAAATTAATCTTTGGATAGCAAGGTTGGGAATAGCTGTTGTTAGAATGAGGACATCTCTTTTTCCAGTTTATTTGTTGTCTGTCAGGTGTCTCAGCCAAATATTTTATATTTTCCAACTATCGTAGTTACACTTTGCTTCATTTTGGGCATATTTTTTAATGGCATAATCTTTGTTTGCTTTAAACAAAAGCATCTGCTGCAAGAAAAAGCTGGAAGTATACTCTTAAGATATAAGAAAAGTAAACACTAGATTTGGAAAAAAGAAAACTTCTCTGGCAACAGCATAATCTTTAAAAAAATTAAACATACTTATGAAAAATAACTAAACATACTTATGAAATTATCCCCTGGAATTCTAGCTTCTTGGAAATTCTAAGGCTGTCCTTTAAAATGATCAGAGACGATTCACCAAACACTTTTTCCCATCTCCTTGTACTTTTAACATATTTATTATTAAAAATCCCTCTTAAACTTGACCGATTTGTTTTAAAAACATGCACTATTGAACTAAGGGCAGGAGTGGAAAGCATTTCTCCGGTAGCCTTAAAAAGAATGCAGTCCTATTGTGTTCACGGTTTAATCTGCCAGGATTCCATAGCCAAGAAAAGATGGGTGTCAGATCTCTCCACATAATCTTCAGAACATCCGGAACTGAGAAACGGAGCTTGAGCAAATGAAAACAAGATAAAACTCAAGCAAGCCTGCCTTTCACTTTATAAGAAAGTGAATCAAATGGTGCAGAGAGAAGAAAAATAACCCTTATGGGTTTCAAAATTTGGACTGAGACATGACAACTCTTTCTTGTCTCTGTTCAGTGACGATATTGGTAATGGCACCCACTGAAATGAGAAGAAGGAAAGCAGGCATGCCAGAGAAACTTTTTTTTCTTCTCCCAAATCTGATTGAAACACTAACAGGAGCCATAGTTCTACAAAAGTAGGAAAATGAATGGGGACAAAACACCCACAGATGCAGCTGAAGCTCCACACACAGTGCTGGTAAAATGTTCTAGATCCGATACCTCGCAAGTTATCTAAAAGGAAGATAGGGGCTGCCTGAAAAATTAAATATTCTTTATGGAGAAAACGATAAGGAAAGGAATACTTGTCGCTTCGTGCTACTTGATTAAATTGCACATAGCTATTCAAAGTGAATAATTTTATGCGTTTACACACCAAGTAAATTTTGCATCAGCATAATGAAAACAGATGCAAACGCTGTGTCGTACCTATGTTAAAGGAAAGGCTTACGTGGGAGAGATTATATGTTAAAACTGGAGGCTCCCATAGTATCCCTCAATTACTAACAGTAACTCAGTTACTTTTCATGAAGTATCTGTCCTGTCCTAAAAGACTCCCTTTAAATACAAATTTTAAGAGGATGTTTAGAAATATTATTGAGGGTCGGGCACGGTGGTTCATGCCTGTAATCCCAGCACTTTGGGAGGCCGAGGCGGGTGGATCACGAGGTCAAGAGATCGAGACCATCCTGGTCAACATGGTGAAACCCCGTCTCTACTAAAGATACAAAAAATTAGCTGGGCATGGTGGCGCGTGCCTGTAATCCCAGCTACTCGGGAGGCTGAGGCAGGAGAATTGCCTGAACCCAGGAGGTGGAGGTTGAGGTGAGCCGAGATCGCGCCATTGCACTCCAGCCTGGGTAACAAGAGCGAAACTTCGTCTCAAAAAAAAAAAAAAAAAGAAATATTATTGAGAAATATTGCAACTCTGATCATTTCTCTAAATCACTTTGTAGCTTAGTACATCCCAAGCTATTCTTTATATCACCTGAGTCTCCTTTGTAAGTCAAAGATGGTTCCGTATTTTAAAATTGCTACTTCACCGTTTATCAATAGTATAACACACAATTTGAAACAGAAATGCGCAGTTACAGAGGCTGGAGCGTGTTTCTTTTTCCCTTAGTTGGTTGATGAGCCACCCTACTTAATCTGCTTAATTGCTTACTTGCTCCTAGGCTTTTCTAAGGTATCATTTGATCATGGAAAGTGGTTCTCCTATTAGAGCATAAAGCGGCATGTTTGTTCTTCAAGGACCCAGCCTATTTCTTCAAAAGAATGAGATGATTAGCCTTACATGCTCTGCCCTTCCGCAGGGGTTACAGTGCACTGCCATGAACTATACAGGAGAAGAGATGCACAGCCTCACTTTTCCTGGGGTGACTAGCACTCTGTATCAGCCTTAGCTGGGTAAATCCACGTAGGAACATGGCCTGGACTGAGTGATGAAGGACGAAGAACCAGGAATAGCAATGCTTTCAATGTTTTGTTTCTTGGTATCACGATGGTAATAATTTGCTTCTGTCTGCGCTGCTATAAAAAAATACAGCATCCCGGGTAACTGAATAAATGCATGTTTACGGGCTGATGATGGGTCCAGGGAGAGAGGTTTAGGAAGCGCTCCCGTTTAGGACGGGTTTCGGAATAACCACTACAGCTATCTCAGCTCAGCTAAGTCTTCTTTTATCAGCAATTTTGGACTTTAAAAAATATCTTAAATATGA
The DNA here is from genome assembly GCF_049354715.1 of Callithrix jacchus. Classification (NCBI taxonomy): domain Eukaryota; kingdom Metazoa; phylum Chordata; class Mammalia; order Primates; family Cebidae; genus Callithrix; species Callithrix jacchus. The sequence continues at coordinate 6,796,966 of NC_133510.1, forward strand.
GTACACTAAAAGTAGTGTTTCCTTTTATTTGAAAATACATTGGAATCCTTCACAATGATATGTTATGACAGAAAATTTAAAAATCCGCCCATTTTATGGGTCATAGCCTAATGCTTCCAACTTTTACTTATGTGGTGACTTTGCTTTAAGGAATATGACATTTACAGATATATATTACTTTCCAATGTCCGCAATTAGCTCTTTGGAGATATCCCATAGAACGTGGATTACAAAGACTATCATCTGGGCTAGAATTGGTAGAAATGCAGATTTCTGAGCCCCACTAGGAATTTCTGGGGGAGAGATGTCCAAAGAATGTGTCATTTCCACACATTATCAGGGGAATTCTTACTAAAGTGCACAAAGTTTGAGAACCATGGCTTTAGAGATGGCTAAATTTTAGCAAAAATGGCTACAACCAGAGCTGTTAGCAGGTGAAAAATTGTTATAGGTGACGAAGCAGAGAAAATTGGCTAAATTTCTCAAGAAGGTATTTGACTCACAACCTAGTTAAAACTCCCTTTTCTGTAAATTCAGAAAGCAATTACAAAAACTTTGATTGCACTGAGAAATAAAATATGAAATGAAATTTACAGAAATTGAAATATCCGTGTACACATAACTGAAGAGACGGTTTTCTCACCAAACTCTGCTTTCTCTTTTCACTTTCCCCTGACGCAGTGTGAGAAACCTGCGGTCTTGATTCCACTCTTCTCTCTGGATTTCAGAGGGCTGCTTGAACTACCCTCCTTACTTCCTTTTTGCTCCCTTTCCATTTGCTGCTGTTGCTTACCTGGCTTGTTTGTGCTTGACCAACAAACAGTACCTCATTTCCATGATTTAAAAAAGAACTACTGTTGGTTCCATGAGTCTTCCGTTTCTCTCGATGACTTTCAATTTCTATTGCTTATTTTTGGTTAAAAAAGAAAAAGCCTGTGAACAGTGGGATCTGATTTCAAGACTAGCCCTTGAGAAGAAACTTCCTCTAATGCCAAACATTTGATTCCGACAGCAAAGGATGCAGATTCAGTGGTTCTCATCTTTTCCCTTCTGGCATAGGATTAAATATTTCTTTCATTTCTAAGAAGACAAAGCTTATGCTTAGATAACAGCAGCTAAGTTTTTCCCTTCCTGTAATCTATAACTTCTTCCTCTTTCAGCAGTGCCAATTAATAGTTGCTAAGCTTCAGAAATATTTGTGGTTTGTCAGCACCTTTTCAGTTACACAAATTTCTTAAAAGGTCTTATAGGACTTTTTGCTTGTGTCTCTTTTAACCTCTTTTTGGGGTACAGCAGAATCAGTCATACCCCAAACCTCAGCATCATCCAACATACAAAGATTCAAAGTACCTCTGAATCTAAAATGAAAGTTTAAATTATTTGCAAAATTAAAATGTATGTTGCTGTTTTGTGTGCATAAATTTTAAATGACCTTGTGCTACAGTTTATTTTCTTTTTATTTTTTTCCCCTTTTATCAGCATTCAGCATTTTCATTTTCTTTCTCCTACCAAAGGAACCATTCTGAAAGAATGTATCTGGCATACATTCTTTTGGTTTTAGGTGTTCCTGAAAATGTTTGATTTGGAACAGAAAACCAAATACCGCATGTTCTCGCTTACAAGTGGGAGCTAAGCATGAAGTATGCGTGGACATAAAAATGACAACAGACACGGAGAACTATTAGAAGGGGGATGGAGAGGAGGCCAGGGTCGAAAAACTGACTACTGGATATTGTGCTCACTACGTGGGTGACAAGATCAGTTGTACCCCGAACCTCAGCATCACGCAACATAGAAAGATTCAGGTAACAAAGTACTCCCGAATCTAAAATGAAAGTTTAAATTATTTCAGAACACTAAAAGGTATGTTGCCGTTTTGTGTGCGTAAACTTTAAATGACATCGTGTCATAGTTCATTGTCCTTATCTTTTCACTCAGCCTTATATTTTAAAGGTTCACACATTTTTCTGTGTAGTCACCTATCTGGTTCCATTATTACTGAACGCTGCACAGTGCAGCGTGTGATACATGCCGCCAACCACGACAGATCTGTCCACTCCCCTAGAGATGAACATTCTGATTGCCTCCAACTCTCTGCTACAGGAAATAACACTAACATTAGCATCATTTAACAAATCCCCTTACACACCTCTCTGAGAATTTCTCTGTGATACATTCCTAGGAGCAGAATTGCTGGGCTGTAGGTGAGTTTATATTTGATTTGGCTAAGTATGACAGGCAGCTTTCCAGAAGGGCTGCACAAATCCGCATGCATCTGCAGCACATGAGGCTCGCTGTGTGTCCATATCCCTGCAACATTATATTTTACCCAGTTTTCTAATTTCGTGTTTTTGTAGTATGAATACATAAACAGCTTATAAAGGAAAGGGGGCTATAATTAATCAACAGCTCTTACTGATGGTGACAAATGCTTCACCTTGCAGTAGATGGTGAAATTTCAAAGCAAATGATATATCAATTCAGTATTCAAGGAGCTTGCATTATAATGGATAAGAGAGACAGAAGACAGTGTATTCTGAAAGCTGTTGATAGCTGAATGAATATAGTGTTGGAGAATCTATCTGCACAAAGACAGATCATATAGGTCAGACTAGCAGAATCAGGGGAAGTTTTTTTCTTTGTTTTTGGCAAAAAAAAAGTCACCCTGAGGCATGAATGTAAGTACACTTACTAGCTCCTTGACTGAAAAATGGTCATTTTCGGCTTGGAAAATGTATCCTCAGACTGAAAATGCAGTGTTGGTAACCACGCTTACAGACCTACGTATACCATGAGCATCAACGTTCCAAATCACCTTGCATTTTATTTTATTGGTAACAACGTCTTTGAATTTTACTCTTTTTTTTTTTTTTTTCAACTTTTACTTTAGATACAGAGGGTGCATGTGCAGGTGTTGTCCTGGGTGTATTGCATGATGCTGAGGCTTGGGGTAGGAATAATCCCATCATTTGGGTACTGAGCATAGTACTCAATAGTTCATTTCTCAATTCTCTCCCCGACTCCCCTTGTATTAGTTCCCAGGTTCTACTGCTGCCATCTTTACATCGAAGAGAACCCAACATTTAGCTCCCACTAGTGAGAGTATATAGCATTTAGTTTTCTGTTTCTTCATTAATTTTACTTTAAGATAATGGCCTCCAGTTGCATCCATTTTGCTGCATTTTAAAAGATGAGCAGAGGTTTGTTAGAGCTGGACATTGTAGGACATGATGTAGGAATATTGGTGTTAGTTACCTTCATTTCATAGTAAAGAAACAAAGCCTCACAAAAGCATACTGCCTAACCCCATACAGCTGGTACATATTTGGTACAACCAGAATTTCAGCAAATGTTTGTTTGACCTCAACGTTTATGCCTGTTTGTTGCTATACTGATTCCAAAAAGCCAATAAACATATATACGGTAAAAATTGATATAAGAATTTTCCATGAGTTGGCTGAATTCTGTTTCAATGGCTTAGGAGACTATTAATAAGGACCAAGAACAATCTGGTTTTCTGTTTCTGATGATTTTCATGTTTACCCTAAATTTCAGAAATAGTTTTCTTTAAAGTACTGATATGTACCCATGGAATTTTTGAGCCTACCTGGGTCTTGGAAAAGAAGCCTCTATGCAAAATACTAACACATGCTTCCAACGGGAAACTCGCTCCCATGAATAGCCATGCGGGTCCCATCCATGCAAGCCCTCTGAACTGTGGAGACAATCATAACTCGCAAAAGGCAACTTCTTATAGTATAACCTCCAATTGTAACTAAATGTCAAATATTTTGTCAGTTTTGTCAGTATCCTTGCAAAGAATTTATAGATTAACCTATTTCTGTTTGTTAGCCCAGGTTTTACAATTAATAAGTAATTACTGGTAGTCACACTCAAACTTATGAAATATACAAAGTGTACAAAGAGATACTATTTTTGTAATTAAGGCAATAATTTTTCAGATCTTAGATATGGTTCAAAGCATAAATCCTCTCAGAAGAACGTATTATGAGGATTAAATATGCCAGATCATGAACATGCATCACAGGGATGTCTAAATATTTAAAAATAACACTAAGGGAAACCCAGTGCTTTCCATGTGGCATATTCTGCATTCATAAGCATGTGAAGGACAGTGGTTTTTTTGTTTTATTTAATTGTTTTGATCAAGGATGCAATGCTTCTTAGAAGCATACATTTTATATTTTCATTGTTAATCAGGGAACATAGTGCTTTTATGCCATTAGCTTATAAGAGATTTCTGACTGTATTTTTACCTTGATGACACAGTATCCAGCATTCAGCCAGTTGGAAAAAGGCACCCGCTTATGTTCTAGTAAATTGGAATGATTTGGATCTAAGGCAGAGATATTTAGATTGAGGAACTAAATCTCCCTCTTGAGACAATCTATAAAGGTTCTCTTCTAAATGTAGATATTGAAATTAAAATTAAGCAGTTCTCTTAAACAGAATTTGTTCAAGCTGACTTAAAGTTGCAGAGAAGATTCCTATCCATATCTCCACAATTTAAAAATTCTAAGAATTTGAAGTCCCAGACGGAACGGATTCTTCAATGCTTATTGAAGGAGTCTGCGACTCCACGGGAGGCTACGTTGGTCTGGTGCTAACCTAAGAACAGAGACTCCAGGAATCTCCTGAGAGAGTCTCTTTATTCAAAACTGGATCTCTGACATGGTCAAGTAAGAACACTTTTTAACCGAAATTCTTCTGATTCTATTAGCACTGTTAGAAAAGTTCTTATTAGTCACTGCTCTATCAGGACTTGGCCAACTGAAGAAGGCTAGAAACGTGATTCAAAATAACTTAAACCAGTGCTTTTCAAACTTTCATGCATCAGAATTACTTGGAGAATCTGTTATATTTCTTCCCTATTCCCAGAGTTTCTGATTTAGAAAGCATGGGATAGGGCCCTGGAATGAGCATTTCTAACCATTTCTCAGGTCGTGTTAATGCTGCAGCTACCGAGATCACACTTTGAGAACCACTGACTGGAACAAGCAAGTGAAAAACACACAAGCAAACAAAAGCTTATGTAATTTTTAAGTCCAAGGATCCAGAAATGCTACTTCTGCTCCAGTCTGGCTGACATAAAGGAAGCAGCTTAAGCACTGTAATGAGGCCTCTGTCTTCCCAGTTATAAAACAGATCCACTCTGTGTTCCATTAAGATGGTCACTACCACAACCATAATCATGTTCTTCACGTTTTTTTGTTTTTTTTTTTTTTTTTTTTTGAGACGGAGTTTCGCTCTTGTTACCCAGGCTGGAGTACAATGGCACAATCTCGGCTCACCGCAACCTCCGCCTCCTGGGTTCAGGCAATTTTCCTGCCTCAGCCTCCTGAGTAGCTGGGATTACAGGCACGAGCCACCATGCCCAGCTAATTTTTTGTATTTTAAGTAGAGACGGGGTTTCACCATGTTGACCAGTATAGTCTCCATCTCTTGACCTCATGATCCACCTGCCTAGGCCTCCCAAAGTGCTGGGATTACAGGCGTGAGCCACCGCACTGTTCTTCAAGTTTAGCAAGTTCATCTCAAAGAGACAATCTTATCCTATTCTCTGCAAAGAAAATTGGGGGAGAGTTCTGATCGGCCTTAGCCTATTCACATGTACATTCCTTGGGGAGGAAAATTACTGTGCCTAGGTTAATGGCATATTTTGATTGTCCAGGTGTAGGCCATATCCATACCCATGGGCCTAGACAGTGTTCCTTCAATAGACTTGGTCATTTCAATTCTCTCTTTTAGAGTAGCCTGTGTCTTATGAAATTCCTGGGTCTTTCATGTAAATATACATTGGCAAGGAAGCCCCTGGGCCAAATTATGTCTGAAAAATGCATATCCAGATTGGGAATGTAGTTCAGACTCCAACCTTGGGACCTATTAGGCATGTAAATATAAAGTTTAATTTATCTTAATGACCTTTTTAAAAACATCTTCGGCGATATTCTCGTTGTGACAGTAGCCAGTTTTGAACAGATAGCAGTCCCTGACAGTAGTATCATCAGTCCAGAAAAGAAAGGATTAAAACAATGTGAAAATTGGTGAGTGCAAATGAACACGGACTTGCAGTTTGGCAGTTGGACTAATTTCTCTCCTAAGCATAAGGTAAACTTGTTCACATTCAGAGGCCCTTTAAATGACATGATTTAATGTGACTGAAAGATGTACAGATGGCGCTACACTGCCTCTGCTGGGAGGAGAGGTCAGACGGCAATTGGCTGTAATACAAACCGCACTAATGTATAGCTACAAGCTGCCACATCGGGGTCTATCTTTCTGAGAGCCTGTTAGGTGAAGTAATCAAACACTGTGACAGTGCTCCCCAGATACAGGAGAACATTGCCACTTTAATGCTACCCTAAAGTGCTGACCGCCATTCACAGAATGACTATTTTTCTGGAGCAAGATTTTAATACATTATCACCTATTTTATTTGCTTAATAAGAAACCAAATATTAAAAATGTTAGGTGAGAAATCTAATTTGAATCTACCCTCCTACATATCATTGAATTTTTTTTCATGTGAGCATTGAAGGATGACATTTAAAATCATGCTGGCATACATATTTATACTTCTCATGCACACCTTTATCAAATGTAATCCACATAACTATGTACTTTAAATAATGAGAGTAAGAGAATTGAACCAATCGAACAATAGAGAAACCCACCAATGTAGATACAGGGCAGTTGGTGCTACCTTGATATTCTAAAATCAAACTTTGCTTCATAGACGAATGTGGCCTCACAGAAAATGACTGCTGAAACACCGACTTTCAAAATATTAAAAACCAGAAAAAGGTAATCATCAAACACAAAAAGTTACTGATCGATGATTTCACAAAAGAATCTGTAGTAAATACAAGTGTGCAAAAACAAAAGAGAAACATTCATTTGAAAGAATATAGCTATATATAATTCTATCCGTAAGAAATGTTTATATCACAGTTAACTTGACGGTATGGTACCTATTATCGTAAGTTCATCCTATGGTTGCGTTTTAAACACTAAATGCAAAGTACTTACCTTGAGTGCCTTTTCAAGTTAACAGGCAAAAGAGGACACATTCTCCTATCTGGTCTTTTTTTCCTTTTTTTTTTTTTTAAGACGGAATGTCGCTCTGTTGCCAGGCTAGAGTGCAGTGGCGCCATCTCGGCTCACTGCAACCTCCACCTCCTGGGTCATAGCCATTCTCCCACCTCAGCCACCCGAGTAGCTGGGACTACAGGCACATGCCACCATGCCCAGTTAGTTTCTTTTATTTTAGTAGAGACGGAGATGGGCTTTCACCATGTTGGCCAGAATGGTCTCGATCTGCTGACCTCTTGATCCACCTGCCTCGGCCTCCCAAAGGTCTGGGATTACAGGCATGAGCCACCTCACCCAGCATCCTGTCATTATTCAAGAGGGGAAAATAGACAATGAAATGGTGAAAGGAGATCTGGATAGCATGAATGATTTGCTGAGAATCATAAAAGAAACTAGCAGCAGAAGAAGGTCTTGTCTTCCAAACCAGTTCTTGTTCTACTATAGCATTCTTTTTCTATGTCTCAGCCATTAGGCTGTGGGCTAACATAGAACAATGAACCATCATGCTGAGAGTTATGTAATTCCTGCAGAGACCATTTATATCCAGCTCCCAGTCAATAAGCTGTGTAGTACTTTCAGCTCCATTTTATACAAAGGTAATTGGGATCAGGGTGATATGTCAAATATTAAATATCTAGTTGGTTTTGAAAGGATGACCATACGTCAGATCTACTTAATGTTAGATGATTTTTCTTTTTGCTGCCTTTCAAAATAATTTTACCCCTAGCTGAGCTTGAACCGTAAACAGAGCAGCCAGAAGCAAAACACATAAATAATTGTATGGAGAGAATTTGATTAAATCTTATATTACAGAAGATGATCCCAAATGCATAGGTCAGAGAGTAAGATTCTCTGCATGGCTTGGTTTCTTGAGCCTAGAAGCAATAAATGGACACATCTCCTATTGTGCTAATTCTACCCATTTGAGTAATTCATATCTTGAAAGTACTTAATAAATCATGTCATTTTATAATGTTTCAAGGTCTTTAAAAAATTGAAGTTTAGTCCATTAAAGTGTTGGGTCTCATATGCCCTGGGATGGATGGAGGGATTTTGATAGACGAGTTAATTAACCATGCTCAGGTGTCATACAGCTTGATTTTCATTCCTGAATCTACCCCACTCTTTACATGGTCTTCCTAAGCTTTGGTTTCTTCATATGGAAGATAGGATCATTATATCAGATTCATAGGTTTGCATAAGGATCAAATGATATCGTTAGACAAAGTGTTTACCATTTGCCTGGCATGCAGCATAAAACATAATATTTGTGTTCTGCCGACCATACAGTAACTGCTAGGTTAGTTGGCATATCAGTCAGCACTTGCTGAGTTACGCTTCAGTAACAAACGATCTGCAAATACTAGTAGCTTAGAGATGCAAACGTTTATTTCTTGTTCATATTACATGCCAGCTGTAGGTTAGGCTTATCGTAGCTCTACTACATTTCTTCCTCCTTCTGGGATCCAGGCTGAGAGAGTCGCCCATATATGAAATATGCTGTTCTCATGGTAGAAGGAGAAGAGCGATGGCCACAAGCAATGATCTTGGCATTTTGTTTTGTTTTGTTTTTGGAGACAGGGTTCCTCTCTGTTGCCTAGGCTGGAGTGCAGGGGCGTCATCGTAGCTCACTGCAGCCTCAACCTCCCGGGCTCAAGTGATCCTCTCATTGCAGCCTCCTGAGTAGCTAGGACTACTGGCACATGCTATCATGCCCAGCTATTTTTTTTTTTTTTTGGTAGAGCAGGGTCTCCCTGTGTTGCCCTGGCTAGTCTTGAACTCTTGAGCTCAAGTGGTGTTCCCACCTAGGCCTCCCAAAGTGCTGGGATTATAGACATGAGCCACCATGCTCAGCCTAAAGTTTTTGTGTAAACATGGTGTATGTCACTCCCCCTCACATTGTTTTTTTTTTTGTTTTTTTTTGACCAAAGTAACTCACATAGCCAAGTGGGAAGTATGTTCTTCCCTCAGGGAGACAATGGAATTGCATGATGAAAGGTGAGAATGTATAAGTCTCTTTCATGGAGGCAGAAAAGAATTGGGTACAACAATTCAATTCCATCATAGTTGGTGACTCTTTAAGAGACAGGAAAGAAGAAACATAAAGAGCACTTTACAAAGAGTCTGAAAACATGTCTCTGCTTACTCTACCTCTCCTAACTCTATGATGTTCAGCAAGACATTTAATTTCTAAATGTTAGACTCCTCATCTATAACAAGATTGTTGCAAGCATTAAACGATGCAAAGCAATTCTAATATATCTTTGAGACAAATAATGGAAATAAGGAGAAAATAGTTTCTGCTGCTGAAGAACTTGCCATTGTGGAAATTCAAAGCAGTGATGAATACTTTGGAAGACTGACCAGCTGTTGCCCTGGATTGTAAACAAGGAAACACAGGCAATCCAGATATCCTATCATGAGCTCTGCATGCTGCCAATCATGAGGGCTCCCTGTGGGAGTATGAAAGCAATATTAACACCATATACCACTAAGCGGACCCCAAATGCCAAGTCCAACTTGCTGAACTTCAGCAAAAACAAACATAAACTACCGATCTTAAAACAGAAACCATAAACTCTAGTACCATCTTAAGATGAAAGGAAAAAATAAACTGGAAACCGTCATGTTTTTTACAATGGCTCAGAATTGTTTCCTCATCATTCATTATTCAATCAGTAATTCATTTATTTGTTCCATAATTATCTACCTATTTATTTATTTAGAGATGGTGATCTTGCTCTGTCACCCAGGCCGGAGTGCAGTGACACAATCACGGTCCACTGCAGCCTCAAACTCCTGGGCTCACAGGATCCTCCCACCTCTGCCTTCTGAGTAGCTGGGACTACAGGCATGTGCCACAATTCACAGATAATTTTTTTTAAAAATTTTGTAGAGATGGGGTCTCACTATGTTGCCCAGACTCATCTCAACCTCCTGGCCTCAAGCAATCCTCCTGCCTCAGTGTCTGGAGCAGCTGGGACTACAGGTGTGTACCACTATGCCTAGTCCACCTGTCTGTGTCCATTTAAGCAGTGGAGAAATAATGACGAAAACAATACACATCCATGACGTTATGGCCATTAGTATCTAAGCAAGGAGATCAATATTAATCATATAATTTTATTTTATTTTGAAGCTACATATTAAAAATGCATACATTAATAGAATATGTATTAATTATATTAATAATTTATAATTTCAAAGTAAAAATGTGCTTTTAGAATATAATTCTAGGGGAGTATATGAAAAAGAAACCTGGCAGACTAGTGAGGAGTGTAGACAAGAAAGACTTCTCAGAGTAGGTGATTTTGATCTGGGATTTGAAAACTTCCTTTGTTCCGTCTACTAAGGCAATAGGAAGGAGGAAGAGCACCTCGGACAGAGAGAACATCAAGATATCAAGACTCTGGGCTAAAGAGAATATGAACTGAGGAACTGGGAGATCACTGCATCTAGTGCAGAGACGGGAGAGATGAAGGAGGGTGGACTGAGGTAGGCCCCATTCCACAGGGTCTTACATGTCTAAGTATCTATCACTACTCAAATAGTATGAAGCTGTTAACTAAGTTTAAAACTGGGGCTTGGAGGAATCAAATTCGATTTTTTTCATCAAAGCAATGTATTGGTTAGGAACTTAATTACTCATAAAATTTATAAAGAAAAGCAATATTTTCCTACCTCAGCTTCATATTCTCCTAGACTCTCTCTCCAGAGGAAACCATGTTTTAACATTTAATATTTAATTCTTCTAATGGTTACTGCAATACCTCTAAACAACTTGATCAATCCATTAGCAATAAAACATATATTTCAACTTCCTTACACTACAGATGGGTATGTAACTCACATTTTTCACCATTCTTCAGCCTGTTCATCAGTCAGGTTTTAAATTATTGTTTAAATGCTTTTATCATTCCCTTCGTAACTGTAAGTAACATACTTTAGCCCATGGGCCTGGGGACATAGTGAGACCCCATTTTTGCCAAACAAAACTAAATTTAAAAATTAGCTAGGTGTGGTTGTGTGCACCTGCAGTCCCAGGAACCAGGAGGCTGAGGTGAGAGGATCTCTTGAGCTCAGAAGTTTGAGGCTGCAGTGAGCTATGATCATGCCACTGCACTCCAGCCTGGGCAAAAGAGCAAGACCCTGTATCACTTGTTCCAGAAGACAGAGATATTACTTCTCAGGTAGTGTCCCTGCTATTCATTATTAAGATGATATTAAGCGCTCACCCTTTTCTTCCTCTTGCCTCTTTATCTCCCTCCCTGTTTCTGTAACTACCACTTACACATCTGTGTGCACCAGTAACATTGGCCATTCGGGACTGTATTGTTTCTATATAGTTTTGATATCAAAATATGCTCATCTGTTTTAAAAAGTTAATTGGATGGTCTTCTTTTTTGCATCTCTGGAAGAATTTATGTAAGATTAAAAGAATTATTTGTTCCCAGAATATTTTGTAGAATTCAACTATAAATGTTTCTAGGTTTTTTTTGTTGTTTGTTTTTGTTTTTGTTTTTTTGCAACAACTGATGTGATTTCTTTTATTGAAAATCTCTTGGAAGTTTACTTTCCCAGTGGAAGGTGAGCTTCTAGAGAAGACACACAACTGGCATTCTGGGAAAGCTTTTTTTGGGGGAGACAACGGAGCAGGAGCAGTAGGTGGCCTGAAATTCCACCACTGCGTAATGGATTCTAGCACAGCACACGGGATCTTGCAAGGCTGGGCACCAGATTCCTATAGGAGAAATTCTGGCCACTGAGCTGCAGGTTTTTTTAACATGCATGATTAGGTTCTCCTCTGGTGAAATCAGGGATGGCACATGGCAGACTCTTAAACAGTCATGGCCTAGTAGAGCTCCCTGGTGTGATCAGGAACTGTAATGCAAGTCCTGTGATGACAGCAATACAAGCAAGCAGAACCCTGAACCCACTGTTTGGTACAGCCGTAGCTTTTAAGAATTATGGAGCACCAGTCCTTTTCCTGCTGAAGTTCCAAAACTTGTGATTTAGCTACATACATGGTTGGGTAGTGGCTTGATCTCCCCTGGGAGCCTTCTTCCAGTACTGATCATATTAAGCACCAGGCTCTGGCCAGTTTTCACAGAATTCTTCATGAACCCAACTCCTTTTCCAGGAAAGCCAGCCTGTAGGAATTCAGTCTTAGACAAATCGACACTTATATCTTGGATTTTCTATTTCTGCTTAAGTCATTTCCTTTTTCTAAATAGCATTCTGCAATAAATGTATTTATTTCATCTAGTTTATCAAATGTATTGAGATAAAATGGCACATACTATCCGGATTACTTTTAAAATCTTACTTAGAAAAATAAATTTGCCAGTTACTTATTTTATACATTTTTCAAAGCAGCATATTTTTAACTTTATTTTTCTATTATTGTAGTTTCTGTTTGTATTCATCAATGTTATTAACCTTACAAATAGTCATCAATTTTCAATTAATAGCTGAGCGTTCCTCTAGGTGCTGCAGGCAAAATTTAAAACTCCTTTATCTGAGGAAACTTACATTCTAATGTAGAGACATACAAGTAATTGTGTAAGAGCATATTTTCTGTTAAGTGCGATTTATCCAATGGAAAAATTCTGTCAAGGTAGAGTAGTTACGAAGTATGGAATAGAGATATAATTTTGTATAATTTTGTAAAATTATACCCCTATAATAGGGTCAGGAAAGGCCTCAGTGAGGTCCCATTTGGGCAAAGGCCTGGATAAGGGTGGGGAGCAAACCTTGTGGGTTTCAGGAGGGAAAGCATTAGAAGCAGGTACATCCGCGTCTAGCAAGGTAAGGGCAACACTTGGCACGTTCAAAGGTCATCGAAGCCCCTCGTGTGGTTGGCATGGAGCAAGCAAAAGAGAAAATTAAATGAGAGGGATAGTTTTGCTTTTACTTTGTTACTTCTTTTTTTCTACTTTCTTTGAATTTATGTTGATGTTGCTTTTAATACTTTCGTGAATTGGATGCTCAGCACAAAAATTTTTAGATTTTCCTCTTTATTAATGTAAGTACTTGGGACTACATATCTCCCTCAAAATATGTAGTTTTGTTCCATGCCATGCATTTTATGTTTTATTTTAATCATTTGCTTCTAATATTCTAATGTCCATTTAATTTTGTCTTTTGTCCATAAATTGTTTGCCTAGAGATATGTGGGTAGGTAAATTAATTATTGGAGTTCCAGGGGGAAACAATAGTGAGAATGAATGGTAAAAGATAATGTTTGGATACATAGTGTCTGAGGATTTTATGCATATTTTGAAAGACAATGATCCTCAAATTCAGTAATGACTCCAAAATGGATTAAAACGTAGTTCATATCTCAATATGCTCAAATAGTTCATATTTTTATTAATAATTACAGAGCCATGTGTAATGGGTGAGTACTTGAATAAAGTGCCTAGCACAAGCAGTGGAACTGAATTTTAAATTGTGTTTAATGTTAAGTAATTTCAACATGAATATCCGCAGCTGGTGGCTATGACACTGAACATCACCGTTGTAAAGTGAGCCTATGAGAGAGCCTTGGACTAGGCCTGGAGGCAATGAGCATCTGATGGCCAAGCAGGAGACGATGAACCTGCAAAAGACTAAGAAGCTGTCAACGAGGTACAAGACAGAACAATATCGTAGAATTTACCTTCCCAGAATCCAAGAGCACATAGGGTTTTAAGAGGGCGAGGCGGTCATCAGAGTACATTGTGGCTGAGGGAATACAAGAATATTTGAAAACAACTATGAGATTGAGTTCTGCATCGAATATTGTTAACTTTAGCAAGAGCAATTTTGGTGTAGTGATGGGCAAGGCCAGGTTGAAGTGGATTGAAAAGTAAGTGAGAGATGAATGAATGAATATAGCAGGTATCTTGGTCATGGTTTAGGTGCAATCTACTCTTACTCCACTAAGGGCAAGAGAATTTAAACATGTATTCTAATATGCAAAATATCTTACAAAATCACTGGGAAGTGATATCGTTTAGATTTTTGTCCCCACTCAAATCTCATGTCACATTGTAATCCCCAGTGTTGGGGGACAGGCCTGGTGGGAGGTGACTGAATCATGGGGGTGGTTTCCCCCTTGCTGTTCTCATGACACTGAGTAAGTTCTCACAAGATCTGATTGTTTAAACGTGTGTGGCAATCACCCCGTCCCTCTCTTCCTCTCGCTTCAGCCACGTAAGACCTGCCTGCTTACCCCTCACCTTCTACCAGGATAACACGTTTCCTAAGACCTCCCCAGCCATGCTTCCTGTATAGCCTCTGGGACTGTGAGCCAATTAAACCTCTTTTCTTTGTAAATTACCCATTTACTCAGTTTCAGGTATTTATTTAGAGCAGTGTGAGAATGGACTAATAGAGAAAGTTAAAAGAAACAGATTATTGTGCCTCTGGGGAAATTTTCAAGGCCCTCCTAGCAAAACTGTACTCCAAAACATCTTCTGTTCCTGGGGCATTCAGAACTTCATCAATCATGTTAGAAAATCCTAGCTATAGATGCTAGTTTCTGAGCCTTGTTCTTTTTTTTTTTGAGACAGAGTTTCGCTCTTGTTACCCAGGCTGGAGTGCAATGGTGTGATCTTGGCTCACCGCAACCTCCGCCTCCTGGGTTCAGGCAATTCTCCTGCCTCAGCCTCCTGAGTAGCTGGGATTATAGGCATGCGCCACCATGCCCAGCTAATTTTTTGTATTTTTAGTAGAGACGGGGTTTCACCATGTTGACCAGGATGGTCTCGATCTCTTGACCTTGTGATCCAACCGCCTCAGCCTCCCAAAGTGCTGGGATTACAGGTGTGAGCTATCACGCCCGGCCAAGCCTTGTTATTTCTGCTACAGTTCACACCAACAAAACAGATGCCACTTGCTCTACCTCTCTCCCCAGCTCAGTTCCAAATTTCAGACTCTGAAGAGTGCTCATGATCATTGTAAACTAAATCCCATCCAGACGACTAGCTGCAAGGGAGTCTGGCAAGGGATATTTTTTCCTTGAAGATATTTTAATTGCAGATATGGGGGTGTACTTAGTTCTCTTTCTGTTATTGGTCTCTATTTGGGTCCCACTGAAGTCAGAGTATAAGTGCAATATATTATTTTTTAAAGTGCTTTATGCATATTTGCTTTATGCCTAGAATATGGCCAGTTTTGTAAATATTCTGTGGTTCTCAAGATGGTACTATGCATATTATTTGTAGTCTAATTTGTGGTATAAGTTTCTACAAATGTCCATTGGATCTAGCAGGAAAATTATAGTACCCAAATCTTTCATATTCTTATTAATTTTTATGAGAGAAGGATATTAAAATCTCCCATTATGATAGTTGAATTCTTTGCATATCTCAGCCATTATCTTTTCTCTTCTCCAGAACATACCTTTCTCTAGAACAATCACCTCCCTTGCATTTTACATGTTCTCACTTTTTTTTTTTTTTCTAAGACAGTCTTGCTCTGTCACCCAGGCTAGAGTACAGCAGTATAATCTCAGCTCACTGAAAGCTCTGCCTCCCAAGTTCAAGCAACTCTCCTGACTCAGCCTCTCAAGCAGTTGGGATTAAAGTTGTCTCCCATCATGCCCAACTAACTTTTGTATTTTGGGTAGAGACAGGATTTTGCCATATTGGCCCGTCTGGTCTCGAACTCCTGACTTTGTGATCTTCCTGCCTTGGCCTCCCAAAGTGCTGGGAATACAGGTGTGAGTCATTGCACCCAGTCCTCGCTCTTTTTTTAAATACTTCAAATCAAGCATTTCCTTTCTTTTTCTCACAGAAAATCTATTTTAAATTTATTCACATATTTCTGAGCATCTTTACTCCTTAGCCTCTCTTGACCTTCCAACTGAAATCATTTTACTCCTGCCAGAAGTTCAGAGTTTGGAGAAAGTCTACTAACGGTAATTTACTTTTGATTTCATGAAAACATCCTCATTTTCCTTCATAATTAAAAAAAATTAGCTAGAATACAATTTTATGTTGACTATTCTATTTTCAGCATTCGAATGTTATTATTTTATGTGCCTTAGCTTACATTGTCAATCTGCTTATTCTGCCTCTCTAGGGAAAATGTCTTTTCTCTCTAGTCCTTTTTAAGCTCTCCTTTACTGTGATGTTCTGCAGTTTTGCTATCATATAACTTTAAGTTTAAAATTTTTTTCTGTTAGGAATTCATTATGCTTTATC
Source organism: Callithrix jacchus (assembly GCF_049354715.1). Classification (NCBI taxonomy): domain Eukaryota; kingdom Metazoa; phylum Chordata; class Mammalia; order Primates; family Cebidae; genus Callithrix; species Callithrix jacchus. The sequence goes on from NC_133510.1 coordinate 6,813,270, forward strand.
ATATGAAGCTTGAGAACTTTCTTCAATTCTGAAAAGTTCTCAGTATTTCACCTTGAATAATTACCCCCTCATGCCTCCCTATATTCTTTTCTATCTGAAACTATGATAAAATTATTTTAACCCATCTTACTCCAGCCATTGTTTTTTACTACCATTATTTTATATTTTCAATCTCTTTTTCTCTTTGTGCTACATTTTGTATGTTCTTTAGATCTACCTTCTAGATAACTAATTATTTCTTCAGCTATGTCCAATCTACTTCTTGACTCATCCATTGTTTCTAATTTCAATAACTGTAGTGTTAATTATTACAAATTTTGTTTGAATGTTTTCAAAATTCACTGGCTCATCTTATTTTTTTTTTCTTATACATCTTTTTTTTTTAGAACACCTCAAGACCGTTGAGCGTCCTAGATGTATCTTAAATTCTGTTTTCTCTTTCAAAATTTTAAACATTTGGCAATTCCAACAGAGAAACTCTTTGGGGTTTTTCTTTTGCATTTTAAAATGTTTAGTTTGAGCCATGGATTTCTCCTCTAAATCTGATTTGAGAGACTGCTTTCCAGAAATCATGTTTTTGCTTCCCCTGAGCATCTAACAGCATTACGTATCCACGTACTTTAACTACATATCGTGGCTTGGGATTTCCTGGACCATGGAGTTATTGAAAATTTGAAACATAAGCATATTTAATGATAAAATGTTGTTAATTCTCAGTAAGTGAGGGCTTTTGCTTTGTTTTCTTTTAGTGGGGCTTGCTTTCTTTTTCTTTCTTCTTCTTCTTTTTTTAGGTTGTTGTTTTTCTTTGTTCTACTTGAAGCCTAGACTAGAGGTCAGCAAACTATGATCCTCAGACTGTATCTTGCCCACAGCCTATTTTTGTATAGTCTGTGAATTATTTTTTTAAATGTTTTTAAACATTTTGGTAGAGAGAGAGAGTCTGGCTATGTTGCCCAGAATGGTCTCAAACTGGCTTCAAATTATCCTTCTGCCTGAGCCTCCCAAAGTACTGGGATTACTGGTAGGAGCTACCAGGCCTAGCCAACAAATTGTTTCACCAAACTAACAGAAAGAATATGTGAGATAAACCATGTGTGGCCCATAAAGCCTAAATTATTTACTACCTGTCCCTTACAGAAAACATTTGCCAATCCTTGGGTTGTTTCTTTTTTTTTTTTTTCTTAGCTAGCAGATAGGTCAAGGATATTTTGTCAGGTTTAGATTCCCTGACAAATCTTTAACCCATTTCTTCAGTTGACTTGTTAGCCCTTTTACTACTGACTTTTAAGAGTTCTTTATGCATTCTGTATATAAGTCCTTCATCAGATATGTGTTTTGCAAATATTTTATCTCTGGCTTGCATTCTGATTTTCTCAGCTGTGTCTGTAGAAAAGCAAATTTTTATTTTAATGAAATCCATTTTATCAATTTTTTCTTTTAGAGTTTGTGTTTTTTGTGCACTTTCTAAGGGATCATTGCCTAACCAACCTGATGTTAGAAAATTTATTCTTATGTTTTCGTTTAGAAGTGTCATGGTTTTAACTCATATTTACTTCATGATCCATTTCTTGATTCTTGATGTTTAAATATAATTGTGGAGGCTTACAGGTGTTTTAAAAAATATTAGCATATGTGGATATGTGGGAAATCTCTGTATCCTCTGCTCTGTTTTGCTGTGAACCTAGAACTACTCTAAAAGACACAGTTGGCTAGGTACAGTGGCTCATGCTTATAATCCCAGTATTTTGGAATGCCAAAGCTGGAGCATCATTTGAGGCCTGGTGTTTGAGACTAGCCCAGGCAACACAGTGAGAACCCCATCTCTACAAAAATTTAAAAAATTGTGTACAATGGCATGCACCTGCATTCCCAGCCACTCAGGAGGCTGAGGCGGAAGGATGGCTTAGGCCCAGGAGGTTGAGGCTGCAGTGAGCCATGAATGTGTCACCATATCCAGCATGGGCCACAGAGCAACACCCTGTCTCAAAAAAAAAAAAAAAAACCAACAGATAAAGTCTGTTAAAAAACATGTGGTATATATATATACAATGGACTATTATCAAGCGTAAAAAGGGATAAAGCACAAAAACATACTTTAATTAGATAGTAGATGCAAACTCCTTTACTGTACTGTAGATAAACCTCCAAAACGTGCTTCAGTCAGAGAAACCAGACACATCACATACTGTATGATTTCATTTATATAAAATATCCAGAATGGGTAAATTTATAAAGACAGAATGCAGATTGGTGCTTCCCAGGGGCTAGGGGAAGGGGCAATGGGGAGAAATTGTTTACTGATATGTTTTATTTTGGAAGAATGGAAATATTTTGAAACTAGATAGAGGCAGTGTACAACACTGCAACACTGTGAATGGACTAAATGCCACCGAATTTTTCAATTTCACGTGATTTTATGTTATAGGAATTTCATGTCAATAAATTGAAAAAAATGAAGAGACTCAAGGATAAAGTTCTTATAAGCTTAATTCTTTTTATTTTATTTTATTTTAATTTTTATTGCCTTTTAGGTTTTGGGGTACATGTGCAGAACATGCAAGATAGTTGCATACGTACACACATGGCAGTGTGATTTGCTGCCTTCCTCCCCTTCACCCACATCTGGCATTTCTCCCCATGCTATCCCTCCCCAAATCCCCCTCCCACTGTCCCTCCCCTATTCCCTGTCATAGACCCCAGTGTGTAGTGCTGACCTCCCTGTGTCCATGTGTTCTCATTGTTCATCACCAGCCTATGAGTGAGAACATGCGGTATTTCATTTTCTGTTCTTGTGTCAGTATGGTGAGAATGATGTTCTCCAGATTCATCCATGTCCCTACAAAGGACACAAACTCATCTTTTTTGATTGCCGCATAATATTCCATGGTGTATATGTGCCACATTTTCCCAGTCCAGTCTATCATCAGTGGGCATTTGCGTTGGTTGCAGGTCTTTGCTATTGTAAACAGTGCTGCAATAAACATTTGTGTGCATGTGTCCTTATAGTAGAACGATTTATAGTCCTTTGGTGCTTTGGTCATGAAGTCCTTGCCTACGTCTATGCCCTGAATGGTTTTCCCTAGTTTTTCTTCTAGGGTTTTTACGGTGCCAGGTCTTCTGTTTAAGTCTTTAATCCATCTGGAGTTAATTTGAGTGTAAGGTGTCAGGAAGGGGTCCAGTTTCTGCTTTCTGCACATAGCTAGCCAGTTTTCCCAACACCATTTGTTAAACAAGGAATCCTTTCCCCATTGCTTGTTTTTGTCAGGTTTGTCAAAGATCGGATGGTTGTAGATATGTTGTGTTGCCTCCGATGCCTCTGTTCTGTTCCATTGGTCTATATCTCTGTTTTGGTACCAGTACCATGCTGTTTTGATTAATGTAGCCTTGTGGTATAGTTTGAAGTCCGGTAGTGTGATGCCTCCCGCTGCTTTCTTTTTGCTTAGAATTGACTTGGCTATGCGGGCTCTCTTTTGGTTTCGTATGAGGTTTAAGGTGATTTTTTTCCAGTTCTGTGAAGAAGGTCATTGGTAGCTTGATGGGGATAGCGTTGAATCTGTAAATTACTTTGGGCAGTATGGCCATTTTCACGATATTGATCCTTCCTGACCAAGAACATGGAATGTTTCTCCATCTGTTTGTGTCCTCTCTTATTTGGTTGAGCAGTGGTTTGTAGTTCTTCTTGAAGAGGTCCTTTACGTTCCTTGTAAGTTGTATTTCTAGGTATTTTATTCTCTTTGTAGCGATTGTGAATGGCAGTTCATTCTATATTTGGCTCTCTTTAAGTTTGCTATTGGTATATAGGAATGTTTGTGATTTTTGCACATTGATTTTATATCCTGAGACTTTGCTGAAGTTGCTTATCAGTTTCAGGAGATTTTGGGCTGAGACAATGGGGTCTCAGACGATATACAATCATGTCATCTGCAAACAGAGTCAATTTGGCTTCCTCCTTTCCTAACTGAATACCCTTTATTTCTTTTTCTTTTTTGATTGCTCTGGCTAGAACTTCCAGTACTTTATTGAATAGGAGTGGTGAGAGAGGGCATCCTTGTCTAGTGCCAGATTTCAAAGGGAATGCTTCCAGTTTTTGCCCATTCAGTATGATATTGGCTGTTGGTTTGTCGTAAATAGCTTTTATTGTTTTGAGATACATTTCATCAATACCGAGTTTATTGAGGGTTTTTAGCATAAAGGGCTGTTGAACTTTGTCAAAGGCCTTCTCTGCGTGAATTGAGATAATCATGTGGTTTTTGTTTTTGGTTCTGTTTATGTGGTGAATTACGTTTATAGACTTGCATATATTGAACCAGCTTTGCATCCCTGGGATGAATCCTCCTTGATCATGGTGGATAAGCTTTTTGATGTGCTGTTGCAATCAGCTTGCCAGTATTTTATTGAAGATTTTTGTGTCTATGTTCATCATGGATATTGGCCTGAAATTTTCTTTTCTTGTTGAGTCTCTGTCGGGTTTTGGTATTAGGCTGATGTTGGTCTCGTAAGATGATTTGGGAAGGATTCCCTCTTTTTGGATTATTTGGAATAGTTTCAGGAGGAATGGTAGCAGTTCCTCTTTGTGTGTCTGGTAGAATTCCTGGGATTTTATTGTGTGGTAGGCTCTTAATTGCTGCCTCAACTTCAGATCTTGTTATTGGTATATTCATAGTTTCAACTTCTTCCTGGTTTAGGCTTGGGAGGACACAAGTGTCCAGGAATTTATCCATTTCTTCCAGGTTTACTAGTTTATGTGCATAGAGTTATTTGTAATATTCTCTGATGATAGTTTGAATTTCTGTGGAATCTCTGGTGATTTCCTTTTTATCGTTTTTTATTGCATCTATTTGGTTATTCTCTCTTTTCTTTTTTATTAATCTGGCTAGTGGTGTGTCTATTTTGTTGATCTTTTCAAAAAACCAGCTCTTGGATTTATTGATTTTTTTGAAGGGTTTTTCATGTCTCAATCTCCTTCAGTTCAGCTCTGATCTTAGTTATTTCTTGTCTTCTGCTGGGTTTTGAGTTTTTTTTTTTATCTTACTCCTCTAACTCTTTCAATTTTGACGATAGGGTGTCAATTTTGGATCTCTCCACTCTTCTCATGTGGGCACTTACTGCTATATATTTTCCTCTAGAGACTGCTTTAAATGTGTCCCAGAGATTCTGGTATGTTATGTCTGCATTCTTGTTGGTTTCGAAGAACTTCTTTATTTCTGCCTTCATTTCATTGTTCATCCAGTCAACATTCAAGAGCCTGTTGTGCAGTTTCCATGAAGCTGTGTGGTTCTGGGTTGGTTTCTGAATTCTGAGTTCTAACTTGATTGCACTGTGGTCTGAGAGACTGTTTGCTATGATTTCAGTTGTTTTGCATTTGCTGAGTAGTGCTTTACTTCCAATAATGTGGCCAATTTTAGAGTAGGTGTGATGTGATGCTGAGAAGAATGTATATTCTGTGGATTTTGGGTGGAGAGTTCTGTAAATGTCTATCAGGTTTGCTTGTTCCCGGTATGAGTTCAAGTCCTGGATATCCTTGTTAATTTTCTGTCTGGTTGATCTGTCTAGTATTGACAGTGGAGTGTTAAAGTCTCCCACTATTATTGTGTGGGAGTCTAAGTCTCTTTGTAAGTCATTAAGAACTTGCCTTATATATCTGGGTGCTCCTGTATTGGATCCATATATATTTAGGATCGTTAGCTCTTCTTGTTGTATCGATCCTTTTACCATTATGTAATGTCCTCTTTTGTCTCTTTTGATCTTTGTTGCTTTAAAGTCTATTTTATCAGAGATGAGAATTGCAACTCCTGCTTTTTTTTTTTTTTTTTTTGCTCTCTATTTGCTTGGTAAATCTTCCTCCAGCCTTTAGTTTGAGGCTTTTTGTATCCTTGCATGTGAGATGGGTTTCCTGGATACAGCACACCAATGGGATTTGGCTTTTTATCCAATTTGCCAGTCTCTGTCTTTTGATTGGTGCATTTAGTCCATTTACATTTAGGGTTAATATTGTTATGTGTGAATTTGATACTGCCATTTTGATTCTAGCTGGCTGTTTGGCTTGTTAGTTGATGCAGATTCTTCATTTTGTTGATGCTTTTTAGCATTTGGTATGTTTTTGGAGTGGCTGGTACTGGTTGTTTCTTTCTATGTGTAGTGCCTCTTTCAGGAGCTCTTGTAAAGCAGGCCTAGTGGTGACAAAATCTCTGAGTACTTGCTTGTTCACGAAGGATTTTATTTTTTCTTCACTTATGAAGTTTAGTTTGGCTGGATATGAAATTCTGGGTTGAAAATTCTTTTCTATAAAAATGTTGAGTATTGGCCCCCACTCTCTTCTGGATTGTAGAGTTTATGCTGAGAGATCTGCTGTGAGTCTGATGGCCTTCCGTTTGTGGGTAACCTGACCTATCTCTCTGGCTGCCCTTAGAATTTTCTTCTTTATTTCAACCCTGGTGAATGTGATGATTATGTACCTTGGGGTTGCTTTTCTTGAGGAATATCTTTGTGGTGTTCTGTGTATTTCCTGGATTTCAATATTGGCCTGCCTTGCTAGGTTGGGGAAGTTTTTCTGGATAATATCCTGAAGAGTATTTTCCAGCTTGGATTTATTCTCTTCATCACATTCAGGTACACCTATCAAACATAGATTAGACCTCTTCACATAGTCCCACATTTCTTGGAGACTTTGTTCATTCCTTTTTGTGCTTTTTTCTGTAATCTTGCCTTCTCATTTTATTTAATTGAGTTGATGTTTGACCTCTGATATCCTTTCTTCTGCTTGGTCAATTCAGCTGTTGAAACTTGTGCATGCTTTGTGAAGTTCTCGTGTTATGTTTTTCAGCTCCATCAATTCACTCATATTCCTCTCTACATTGTTCATATTTGTTATCATTTCATGAAATCTTTTATCAGGGTTCTTAGTTTCTTTAAATTGAGTTAGAACATGTTCTTTTAGCTCATGGAAGTTTCTCATTACCCACCTTCTGAAGTCTGTTTCTGTCATTTCATCACACTCATTCTCCGTACAGCTTTGTTCCCTTGCTGGTGAGGGGTTGTGATCCCTTGTAGGAGGAGAGGAGTTCTGGTTTCAGGTGTTTTCCTCCTTTTTGCTCTGGTTAATTCCCATCTTTGTTGATTTATAAACCTGTTGTCTGGGTAGTTGCTGATTTTCAGATTGGGTTTCTGAGTGGACGTCCAGATTGTTGATGATGAAGTTATTTCTGTTTCTTAGTTTTCCTTCTAACAGTCTGGCCCCACTGCTGTAGGACTACTGAGGTGCACTCCAGGCCCTGCTTGCCTGGGGATCACCTGCAGCAGCTGCAGAACAGTAAGGATTGCTACCAGTTTCTTCTTCTGCTATCTTTGTCCCAGAATGATGCCCACCAAATGTCAGTCTGATCAGTCCTTTTTGAGGTGACTCTGAATATATGGGGGTCAGGGAGCTGCTTGAGGAGACAGTCTGTTCTTTATAGGAGGTCAAGTGCTGAGCTGTGAGCTCTGTTTTTCATTCAGAGCTGCTAGGCAGGTATGTTTAAGTCTGCTGCAGCAGAACTCATAAACCCCCTTTTTTCCCCAGATGCTCTGTCCCAGGGAGTTAGGGCTTTAATTATGCATATCAATTGCGTTGCTTTTTTTTTTTTTCAGGGCTGTCTTGCCCAGCAAGGAGGCCGCCTAGTCACTGCCTGCAGATGCTTTGCTGAAGCTTTGCAGAGGCTTTGTGGGTTCTGCCTTGCTGCTGGCTCTGCCCTGCTGCCGTGTGTATTTCCCTGCAGTCCTGTTTGTATGGGTGTGGTTAGAACTGCCTCAGCAATGTTGGCCCACCTCTGTAATGGTGGACTCTCTTTGTTATGGTGGGTTGCCTCAGCAATGGCAGGCTGCGTCAGCAATGGCAGACTACCTCCATAGGCGCGGAGCGCCTTGGTAATGGCAGACGCCCCTCCCCCACAAAGCTGGGCCCTCCCGGTTTTAGTTGTGCTTGTCATGAAACTCTCAACCCTAAGCGTTTCCAATTGCTGTTTTTTTCTTTATTTGTTTTGGGGGGTATGGGACCTGCTGAGCCTGATCACCTGGCTCCCTGCCTCAGAGCCCCCTTTTTTTTTAAGTTGAACAGTTGACTCTCTCCCAGGTGTTCCAGTCGCCTACTGAAAGGGCACTGGGATCTGTGTGATTTCCCGTGCGGCATCCCACTGTGCTGGCTGAAACAACGTCACTGCCTGGGAATCTCCTGGCCTGGCTTTATGTTTCAGTCCCGTTTAATCAGATGAATGGGCTAATCTGCCTTCCTGGATCTCCAATTGCCAGTTTAACAGGGCAACCAGACCAGTGTATTTTGTATGGAGAGCCGCTGCACTGCGGTGCCGGCTAAAACAGCCACGCTGGCGACCTGTGGGGCTCCTCCACCTGGGAATCTCCTGGTCTGTGGGCAATAAAGATCCATCTGGAAATGCAGCATCCACTCACCCTCTGCGCTTTCACTGGGAGCTGCAATCCTGAGCTGCTTCTACAGCGCCATCTAGAATCGCCCCCACCACACACCAATTCTTTTTATTTTTTGAAGGGTAAGGGCAAAATAAAGGTCAGGTGGTCCAATCTATACATTGTTAAATATTATTAATTTGTTATCTATTTTATGTTTATGATGTCCTCCCACCTTCTGAAATTAAAAAAAGAATTCAAAATTTTCTTCTAGTCGCTTTGTGGTTTAATCAGTCTGAAATATATTTGGCATAGAATATTTAATAAGATGAAACATAATAAAGTAAGAGCAAGACTTCACGGTGAAAGACTCACATAGGCTTGAAAAAGTGTTTGGAGGTGGAAAGTGTAACTACAAAGTCGTGAGTTAAGCATAATGGAGAGAGATTCAAGATTTTCTGTCTCATGAAAATGAGAATTTATTTTAATTTTATTTTATCTTTGGCTTTCAAGAGAACGAGAGGAGATGGAGGCTTTAAACACACAGAGTAAGTCTAAAGCCTAATTTACAAAAATACCTACAGGTGGACATTTTTAAAGGACTGTGATGTTTAATATGCAGTTTTGATGTTTACAGTGCTGCATTGTGAACCCTTTCCATTTTCCCAAACTATCATTAAACTTGGCTAATATTAAAAAGTCCCTTGTGAGACATTAATCTGTTAAAAGCAGGTAAACAAGATGGCTTCCACTTCTGAGAAAATATGGCAGAACAGGAACACAATGAAAAAAGTAGCAAAATTATGCATGATCTAAACTGCTGTAGAAGCAGCCAAAATCTCAAGACTTAAAATAAGAAATCAAGTTAATCTTCCTTCAATTTAAGAGACAGTATGACCTCAACTGATAGCTGAGCATTAGTTAGGTGTAGGATGAAAATGAAGCAGTTTTCATCCACCTATTCCACCAACATCATTGTTTAAATACAGTTGAGTAGTTTATAAGTAAGATAGTAATTTTATTTAAAAAAAGAAAACCCTAAAACATATGCATGAAAGAAATGAATTTGTATTGATCCTTTGTGAAACTAGTAAAATTTAAGTTAGGGAAGATTCTATTTGTATTACACAGAAAGGAATAACAAACTAAGGACTGAAAACTATCACATGCATTTAATGTACTTCATTTTCCATGAAACTTTGTAAGTTCACTTGTCATTTTTTTAGGTATATATAAATAAAAGAGATTCTACTTTTAAGATATGGGCACTCAAAGAAAATGGCTGATAATCTACTTAGCTGAGGACAATAAATTTTATCTTACACTCAGAAGAAAAAATCAGGAAGACATTTTTACTGATTTTGCCAAAACAGCAGGATGAACTTCAAACCGATCTTTCTATTTTAGCAAGACCACATGTAAAAGTGAGTGAATATAAGATCTTAAAATAATTCCTTAGATTTGAATAGTATCTTTCTTGCAACAGCTCAAAGCAATTTGCTTTAGGTTCTTATTCAGTCTAGAAACCATTCTGTGCAATTGTGAATTACGTTATAGACAAATATATATTCTCTGCTTCATTTCTATGAATAGGAGAATTAAAAGATGATAGATTAAGACTGATGGCTCAAGATTATAAAATTAAATGCAGATCTCCTGACTTCAGGGCCAAATCTGTTCCCAAGGACTTTATCTACACTATCTGCAGTGCAGAATTTCTTTATTTCAGTCAATTACCTTGATGTCTGTCAATACAGGTGGGCGCCATGCTATCTTCCAAAAACTGGATCCTTTTTTACTTACATATTTCCATTAATCTGGAATGCTCTTTTTCCCTGTGATCTATTCAAATCCTTCCTTCAGGTCTGACCTTATCAAAATATTATTACCTAAAGTGGTTCAAATGTTATGAGCTTAACCAACAAAATGGTTACATTTAACCAATATGTTGAATGAACCATGACCATGACTCTGGTGTAGCAACAATATCAGCACATTTTAAAAGAAAATGTCTAGATAATTTGTTCTCTTTGAGGGGAGGGAACATGTCTTAGTCATCTTTGTTTATCTAGCACCTACAAAGAGCCTGAAATAGTAGACATCGAAGATGAATGCTTGCTGAGAGAAGGTAACAATATATTACCATATTGATATATTGTTCTTGCTCAATATTCATGGGAATAAGTGGCATATAGACCAAGAAGTATGATTATATACGTGTAGTAATGTAAGTTTAAGTAATGGACCACAGTGTTGATTTAGCTGGTGGCAAACAAAGCTGGGAATTACCTCGCAACCACTGCCATCTCCTTATTTTTGCTGCTTAGTGTTTGACATCTGTCAGTTAGCTTAGATATTAAAGATGTGAGGAGTCTTATTTGCACTCACTATGTCCACCATTCTTCATCTCTAGCTGCATTCCCTATGATTCTCCTTTCCACTCTTCTGATTGTTCTTCAGCAGTTGCTCACCTACACCAAGTCTTCACTGGGTCTGCGACAGGAACATGAGAGTAGGGGCTTGTGGTGGTAGATGGAAAATGGAAACTGAGGCATTTACTTTCTCTTTCTAGTCATGATCACGTTTTCCTTTCTTTTCAACCTCTAACTCTTTCCCGAACTGTCAGCCAGAAGGTAGTGTTTGTTTGCTGGTTAGGCATGTGTTTTCTATTTCACTGTATCATTTTATTTGTGGCTCTCTAGGTACCTAACAACGAATCAAGCACACAGTAGATGCTCAGTTAATAGTCACTAATTCATCAGCTGCCTAGGAAGGGAGTGCAACAGAGACACTTCTAAAACACCAGAAGAGCCAAGGTGACTGATGTCACAAGAGCCACTAATCATTCCAAGACTCAGCAATAGAATTGCTACTTCCAACAGTCTCCTTAGCCAACAAGAGCCCAAACAACCATATGTCTATGCAGTTCAACTGCTATCTATTCCACTCCTCTCTCAAAGGCATAAGAAATGCATTTTAGATGAAATAAGAGAACTGTAAACCTGCTACTTCCCCTGCCTCTCAGCTAACTGGAATAAGGAAAACAAATGGTATTGCTGTTAACAAGGAAGCTATGTAAGAGATCTCAAGATCATCAAAAGCATTGGAAATCATTAATCTATTAATAATTAAGAAACAAGTTTAAAAAGTGTGTTTTAAAAGATGACAGATTCCCAAAAGCATAGAGACTCCAGCACCTGCATTTTTTAAACTGTGTTCTTCAGCTTTAACATATAAAGCAGAGCTTTCAAATTGAGAACTAAATGATCCTCTCACTCTTTCTTTTCACTGTTCATTAAAAAAAATAAGTACAGTACTCTCTCACCCATTTTTATAAACATTATTTAACATTCATTAAACAACTCTTGTGTATGCTGGGCCTTGTTAAGGATATAGAGTCGGTTTTGTGTTTTACATGGTCTTGCAAAGGCACCTTCTGAAGCATGATTTGCGGCTGTAATCCACACGATTGTACCCTTTGTTTCACCTTAAGCCAAAAGCAGCTCGAGCTAAATGCCAGGCTTCTCTGAGTTACAAATTTAGACTCTCCCTGAGATGCCTGCTCACATGGTGCATTAGCCTACTGCACCGGTTGATTAGCAGCGCTCTCTCAGAGTGGTATATTGACTCCCAGGTGCACTTATCATTTACCATACTTACGTTCATTTTATTCTTATCCCAATAATGACAGCTTTCATGTAAAATGAAAGGAGAAAATAAGATTAATACCTACTTAGGACACCTTTCACACCATGCGCAAAGACACTAGCTTCCGAATCAAACAGAGGTCTTCTCTGAATGTGGATTTTATTATCAATATGATTGTTAGTGCCCTCGTTCAAAAATGACTTCAAGATAACTATTCGTCGGTTCTTCAGGAATGGTCAAGATGTAAAAGTGGCAGTAGGGGAAGGACACAGGGAGAAAGAATACCAAAAAGGTTACATGAATGTGTGTGTTCGGTGGGGAGTAGAGATCAATGCAGTGGCAAATCAGCCCAGCCACCTGGTCTAAGACAAGGCCCATTTTCAACCAGAATCACTTGAGAATACGTTGGAGATAAGTATTCAGCTTTGGGATAGAATAATTTTGAAAGTCTACTTTGGTATTAATATCCAAGAGTTTTGCCAAGTTTGAATGAAAGCCAACAAGGACAAAGGTTTTCTGACATGTTGTTCTAACTGTTTAGAAGCATCAGAATAGATAATACCTGATCATGTACCTTTCCCCCTGAGGAAAAGTAAAATTAAAATTTTGTCCTGTGATTCTTCATCCGAAGCTTCAAACACACTTTTTTTTTTTTTTTTTTGAGACACAGTTTCGCTCTTGTTACCCAGGCTGGAGTGCAATGGCATAAACTCGGCTCACCGCAACCTCCGCCTCCTGGGTTCAGGCAATTCTCCTGCCTCAGCCTCCTGAGTAGCTGGGATTACAGGCACGTGCCACCATTCCCAGCTAATTTTTTGTATTTTTAGGAGAGAGGGGGTTTCACCATGTTGACCAGGATGGTCTCGATCCCTTGACCTCGTGATCCACCCGCCTCAACCTCCCAGAGTGCTGGGATTACAGGCGCGAGCCACCGCGCCCGGCCAAAAACACACTTTTACGTGTTCTGTCAGTTTCATGACATTTTGCCTTCTAAATAAGAATACAAAACAAAACGTTAGGCAGCTGCAGCAAGCACAGTGAGAAGGATACGTGGATGTTTACTGGTGTTACACAGGAATGTCATTGTGTCCACACTCACAGCTAGTAATGGGTGCTGTTCCCAATGGAACTCAAAGGTTGTAGAACTATTTAGTCTGTTCCAGTAGGGCACAGAATCCCCTGCACATAACTATAGGAGCACAAGCAGAGTCCCCACAGAAATAAGATGACAAAGAGTGCTACTTAAACTTACCTTGAGGCCCTTCCATTCTTGATGGTCAGACTTTTTTTTTGAGACAGGATCTTGCTCTGTCACCCAGGCTGGAGTGCAGTGGTACAGTCACAGCTCACTGCAACTTCAACCTCCCAGCGTAAACCATCCTACTGCCTCAGCCTCCCAAGTAGCTAGGACTTCAGGCATGTGCCACTGTGCAAAGCTAATTTTTTAAATTTGTTGTGGGCTTGGGGTCTCTCAGCGTTACCCCGGTTGGTCCTGAGTTCCTGCGCTTAAACAGTTTACCCTCACCGGCCTCCCAATGAGCTGGGATTACAGGCATGAGCTGTTGCACACGGCAAGTGATTAGACTTATTTGCAAACAGCAATGCAAATCATAATACAAGGAAATGAGCAATCCAAACACAAACAGTATAGTCAAGAATGATGTGGGAGACAGAGAAACAGCAGCATCATTAGAAAACTAAGAACCCAACCCAAAATGAATAGAAAGATTATTTCTAGTTCCTTAGAGAGGAGAACTCAAAAAACAAACAGCTATTAGAAGCATAGTATGTTCCTTTGACAATTGTATATGGTTACGCTTAATTTAATTCACAGTAAAGCATGTATAATTCTCATTCCAGAGTAGATGGTTAGATATTTCAACACGCTCTGTGGTGGTGTTTCTAATACCCTTCATTTAGGGACGAGTTTCTTAACCTCAGCACCATTAATATTTTGGGCAAGACAATTCTGTGTTGTTGCATTGGTCCTGTGAACTATAGGATGTTTTACAGCATCTCAGGCCACTACCTCCCATATGCCTGTACCAAGCCCACAGTGTAGACAATAGAAATGGCTCCAGACTTCGCCAAATATCCTGGGGATGGGGGGATGTGGAGCCAAAAAATTGCTTCCATTGAGAACCATGGAGATAGGGGACATCTTAACCTGTCTCATGCTAAAGCGTAGACTCTGGTCAACAGATATAAAGGTTATTGAGAAGCATTATGGATAAAACCTTGCTAAGCTTTATTTTTGATACGTATGTTACATCTAAAAGGTAGGGATTGACCTTAGCTGAAAGAAGTGTTTATTCTAAGAAAGTTCTTTTTGCCTTCATGGAAAGGCTAACCTACAAAATGCAAGAAGCTAAGAAACACATGCAAGGATTTCCAGATCCCTTTAGAGCTTGGCTCAAAGTTAAAATTCTTTCTCTTATTTCAGGAAGGGATGAGGCTGTTTTTTCCCTGCCTCTCCTTTTGCTGCCAGTTCAGTACAAAGCCAATTGAAATAAATTCCTTTCAACTGCTTACCTATATAAAGAACACTTTTAAAACTCATTCACTAAGTATCCCAATTTTAATATTTTTAGTTATCCACGACCACGTATGATTGTATTATTGCTCAATATACATAAAAACAAATATTGTAAAGATATCTCTGAAGATACTAGCCATTTCAGAAGAGAGTTTATTAAGTCGGCAGACAACACGTTACCACTCTGGAGGCTGGAAATGTCTTGTGATACTATCTCCAACCACTAATACCATTTTTCAGCTCAAAACTGAAAACATTTTGCTGAACTTTCAAAATGATTTGGCTTTAATAGTCACAGCAACAGAAGACTTTTTTAAAAATCAGAAGTAAGGCCCTGCTCAGCTGAGTAACCAGGTGGGCAGACGTTTACCCAAGGTATTTAAAACTCTTGATTTTTGAACATTACAAACATCTTATTCCAAACAACTGATCACTCCAGTAGTGGTACTTGTAATTTGACGGTAATTTACGAAAATTTGATTTTTCTTCTGATTGTGAAGGAGACAAGAAAAACGTTGTTTTATAAATACATTTTATTTATAGGTATTTATAAAATACCTATAAATAAAGTTGAGAAGTTGGCTGAAAGATTCCACACATTTTATGCACTTATAATTCCTTGAGGGATTATAATAGTAATCTTATTGAAGAATGGGTATAATTTATGTAATCGTGGAGGAAAGTTTATATTTGCCTGGGAAGAGGTAAGGAAGGAACTAGCAGAAGACAAAGTGAAGGCAAATAATGAACAGGGGAAGCACCAAAAAGTTTGAAAGGCCTGCAGCACTGGGGAGATGTGTGTGTATGAGAAGCGGACACTGTGTGTATGCATTGGTGTCTCTGCGTGTGAGCTCCACACCTGGTAAGTGTTCTGTTCATCGTACCCACCTATAACTTCCGAGACAGATCATGAAATGAATTTGTCGCTATAATATTTTTTCCACAACATTGGTAAGTTGTCAAGGAAGATAAAAATGTGTAGGCCTGCATTCTGGCCAACCTATTAATCACCCAGCATAGAATTATTCTGCTGCCATCAATAGTAAGTTTAGTATAAAGCTAGATCTTGTTAGATTGTCATCTGGACCTGCAAGCTGAACTTTTGTAGTAAATATCTAGGCTTTGAAAAACAAGCAAAAATTAAAGGGTTTCATCTTGTTCTGTTGTGCGACATGGCCTCAATTTCCCCATATCTTTCTCATATTTAAAAATTAAGGCATTAAAAACCTGAGTGTTAGTCCCATGAGAGTATTTCCTATATAGAAGTACCATAGATCATTAAGCATAATTCGGCAAAATAATTTCAGCAGAACTGGTTGGTGTGTTGATTGATAAAATTATTAATGATATAAACAGGTGGGGGTGATTCAATTCTAATAAACTACAGTGTAAGAATACCAACTGAGAAAATAATTATTCCCCTAAAAAATGGGTTGTGCTCACGGTGCACATTTTTGCCATTCTCCGTTGTCTTCAGCGTTGGCCCCTGCCAGAGGCAAGTGTGAGACAAGACAGACAAATGGTCTGATCCAGAATGGCAAATTCTATGTTTCCTTAATACAGTCTCCTGGAATGACAGCAGTTATGTATTTCTAAGTCCGCTCTTCCATTATGGCGATAAATGGTTATTTAAATACAGTCAGGTTCAAATTACACCAGTGGAAAATGCAGCAGGGAAAAGTATCAAGACAAAGAACTTTTAAATAAATCTCATCTCTCCTCCCGCCATATGAAGTAATTTCTATGCCAGATGGCAGATGTTTATACTGGTACTTAAAAGAAGTAAAAATTAAATCGATTTCAAAAACTTAATTGCTTTTAGTTTTAAAACACCCTCAAATAAAGGGAGGTTGGTAGAGATTTCGTTTCAAATGATCTCAAAAACTATAGAACTTCATGTGCAAATTTAATTTGGAAAAATAGTTAATTCCTAGGTAGCTTATTTTGAGTTTGTTATTGATTTTTTCATACTGTTTTTCATGTAATTTCTTAAAATGTCATAAGTCACGCTTTTCTGGAAGCAGTTGGTAAAATCTTCGAAAGGCTATATTTAAATGTATAATGATTCAATTGGCTCTTCAAAATTGGGCAATAGATTAGGTACTTGAAATATTTTATCGTATCTATACCAGTACAAGACATCACAGTTACTCGTCCATGACTACTCTCCTGTTAGGGTGGGGAGCAACACAGCACAGATAACAGAAAGCCTTCTTCCCCAAACCAGTGATTGCTGTGTGGGTAGCTCCTGTTTAGCCAAACCAAATTGTTCAACTTACCAATGAGAAAGCTGCTCTCTCAAAGGCTCAGTATGGGGAACAAGAATTTCATTATTATGACCTCTAAATTTATTGTTCAAAAAAAGCAAATTTGCCCGAATTGGAATCTAGAGATTTTTCTTCTCTTCTCTGTAAATACAGAAACCCTGATCAAAAATAAATCCTGCTTTCTGGATCTAAGTTGCAGGATGAAGTTTTCAGCAGATATTCTGGAAATCCCAACTGAAACGTAGTTATTAGCGCAAATAACTCTAGCAATCACTGGATTTTCTTGTGTGTGTGTATGTAGAACATTCCCCAAACATTTGTTTTTGTACTACCAACAGTATAGCAATGACCATTTGGAGAAAATAATATTTAAATACGTAAACTATTGTGAAACGTATTCCAATCGTTAGTCATAGACACTAGAATATGTGTGATAGCTTTAAACTTCTACATTATGAACAATCATTTCAACAATCTTCAGTGAATTCTTAGGATGAGTTCACTGTTTTGCTGTGCATCCAAACACGATTTTCATGCAAATGGAAATATAAAACAATCTCTTTCCTTAATTTTCTTACATTTGTGTGTGTGTGTGTGTGTGTGTGTGTGTGTGTGTGTGTGTGTTAAGGCATAGAGACATTTAGAAAAAAAATGCTTTGATTATTCAAGGCTAAGTTGCACCTCATTTTTAGTTCTTTACAAAACCTACAAAAAATGTTGTTAGATTTATTTGAGGCAATTACAAATTGCATGGGCAACAGGGCAGCTTATTCTGATAATCTGTGCAATTCTGACCTCATTTTACAGTAGCTTCTCTTACAGTGAAGACCACAGCCTCAGTGAATTTTGCATATACTTAGCTTGAGAGCAGGCATCCTTAACAGATGGGTTCTCTGATCTTCAATAGTCACAAATGTCTTTAAGTCAGACCTGGCTGCTTCCCAGATTGTCACAGTCCTACTAGAGGACCACCAGTGGGTCTATGGAATTCTAGAATGGCATCTATAGAACAGAGCATTGTAGTGGGGCACAGTGGCTGATGCCTATAATTCCAGCACTTTGGGATGCTGGCGGCGGGGGGATCACCTGAGGTCAAGAGTTCAAGATCAGTCTGGTCAACAAGGTGAAACTCTGTCTCTACTAAAAATACAAAAAAGAATTAGCCGGGTGTGGCAGCACATGCCTGTAGTCCTAGCGACTTGGGAGGCTGAGGCAGGAGAATCACTTGAACCCCAGAGGCAGAGTTTACAGTGAGCCGAGATCACACCACTGCACTCCAGCCTGGGCAACAGAGTGAGATTGTGTCCCAAAAAAACAAAACAAAACAAAAACAGAGCATTATTCATGTTATGTTAGTTATAGTGCTAGCCAAGCTGCAGTAACAAAGATATCACAGAATGCAATGTCACTCGAATAAAATGGAACTCTATTTCTCTCACATTTAGCAGTGCAAGAATAGGTAGGAGATTCAAACACATAAATAACTTTGTTCCATGTAAATTCCATCTACCTCATTTTTCTACCATCCCCTAGGAGTTTCTCATCTACCGTAGATTAAGTTGGATCATCACTACCCCAGAAAAGGTGAAATAAGTAGAAGACAGCAGTGTCATTGTTGAAGGAATAACTGGACGCAGCCCAGATTATCTAGCTGCTAGGGAGATGGAGAAATATAGTCCCTAGCTAGACAGCCATGTGTCCCAACATCAGAGGGCGGAGATGAGTTTTATTCCTACAGGAAGGGGTGAATAAATACTAGGGGATAATTAGCAATCTTGCCTTAAGCATTTAATAAATAGTTTGATTAATCTGTCCTAAAACAAATATTTCCTAAGTGCCTAATTTGTATACAGCACTCCATCAGGCCCCACGGGGATTTAAAGTATATATTAGGTTTTACCCACAAGCAACAGTCCCTATTTTGATGAAATAAGCTATATACACTCAAGAGCTCCAATGATAATATTAATAATAATGTTGATCATAATGTACTCTATTTGGTATTAACTGACTAATATGGAAGATATATGAGTACTCAGTGTTAGTTTTTGATAGGAAGATTGGAGGAGACAGCAGCCGTTCTTTTGCTCTTTTTTTGCACATTTCACCCAATAACAACAAGACCTGGCACAAATGACTTAATTTCAGCTTTCAGATCATAAAAAGCATAATTTCTATCTTTGAAAAATGTTATCGATACTTGTGAGTTTGCTTATGTATATACATGTGTGTAACTGACAAACAGCATGCTTATTTGTATTCATTTTGACCTAGATATTATGCCGATACCTTTTAGTTAAACAGCATTTGTTCTTATTGTTAGAGAGATTGAATCAATCAACTGCATTCTCTAATGATGGAAGCAGATGGAAATAGAATGAGCTTCTGAATCTTCCTCAAGGGCATTGTAGAGGATGCTGCACCCTTAACTGAAAATTGCTCAATAGAGTTGGCCAATGTAGACATAGTCTTATATTTTTCTTAATTTTGAATTAATACTCTACAAACCACCAGCTGACAATGAGCCTGAACAGTTGGTTTCACACCTGAGGCCTCTTTTAAAAGACCATTCTCATCACAGTCAAACAACACGAGGATATATGAGAGGGGGAAATGAGTGCATTTTCTCTAAGACTACTTAAGTAGGAGTTTCTCTTGAGCTAATTAAGATTCAATTCTACCTCGGAAACTAATGTCTGAAGCAGACACTCTGTTTGGGAATTATTAATATGTGAAAGCAGAAGGTTCCAGAGCACTTGAAATTGTGTTGTTGACTGGTGGAAGTTTCTTAAAAGTGCTTGTTGAAAATAATTAAGTAAAGTCATATTTTAAACACCATATCAAAGTTCAAGGTGAGTGATTATGGTATATAAAATTATTAATGAGATCTGTGAACTTATTAAAAGTGGAATAAGCCACACATTTGACTATTGAAAACAAACCTGAAACTCTTACTATTACATTTGTGTGCTCTTAGAATTCTTAGGTATCTGGGAGAAACACTGAAATCTGTCTAGTTTTATTTCATTCAGATTAAGTTCTGTATAATATAAGTCACAGTTCCATTTTAAAAGGAAAAATATTTGAATATACATGTTAAACTTACATATTGATTTCATGTAATCTGATTCAAATAAATCAGCTGGCCTAAACCAGAAAATGCTAATATAGCACGGCATAACGTATTTTTGCCTGGCAGTTTCAGTAAGCACTCACAAGTTGTCCAAATCGTACCCTGATTTTTGTATAATACATTGTTGCATGTATAAGTAGTACACCAGAAGGCACCATCTTTCCTTTCACGCCATGCCTCTTTCACACAGCCTTGAAGGTGATTGACCTTCTAGTGAGAAACACACTATATGAGGTTCGTAATCGCTGAAAGCTCTTAGATTTGTATTTTATACCACATGACAACTCAAAACTTTTTTTAAATAAGAAAACACTTTCTGGGCCACTTCCTGTCTTTTTACTTTAATAGCAGATGTAGGCATCCACCAAAGCCATCTGCCACCTGCTGTGAAGATTCAGGGTCAGACTGCTGTTTATAAGTTTCATAAAACTGGAATTATCAGTGAAGGGAGGGAGTGATAGTTATCAGTGTAAGGCCAGTTGCCTTGCTGGGAGCTCAGACATGCCCATCCCTCTCCCCACCTGAAAATTACTTCACCAGAATACACCCATCATCTAGCTCCACCTTGGAAATCCCCTCTGCACTCAGCACTAAGCTCTGCACTGGGCACCTAGCTCACTCACTGGAAATCCCGCCTGCCTACCAATAGCAGCTTGCCCCGTCCACGTCCTGTTTCTCCACAGCCAATCAAATGCCTTCACTCCCTATAAAACCCCATACCTGAGAGAAGTCAGGCGTGACTTCTCTGGCCTCTTTCCCCAGGACAACGTAACATCACCCAGGAGCTGAATAAATTGGCATCTAATTGTTCTCATGCAGGCCTCAGTTTTCTCATTTTAAACTCGGCAATAAATCTCACAAGCCAATAACCCTTACAATCAGTGCAACAAAATTGCGGAAAATCTGAAATCTTTAAGGAAAGTAAGAGAGGAAATTTCAAAATGTTTGAGGTTTGGGGCCATGCTTTTTAGTGTCTGACACAAAGAAAAAAGCGTGTTAAAGAAAGAATAATAGAGAATTAATTATTTAGCCCTTGCTTTATTTTTGCTATTTTTTCATCCAGGGGGGAAACACATCTCATTGGGATTCTTGTAGATTTCTGTAGTTTCTCATGTTGTCCCATGCCAATATAAACAATACCCTTTACCTATCCAAGATCATCATTCCTTTATTCAAGTGGCTCATATTTAATGACCTCAAAAAAGTAGTCTTTTCTTCTGCAGTGTGGTGTCAACACTTTCTTTAAATCAGGGTTTTGAATCTAAGATTAGATTACAAAAGGAAGCTGTGTTAGCGTCTTTGTCATGGCCACGTTTCAGTAATGATATTCTATGTAAAAGTGTCCTATCAGAGTTCAGTTGTATATACTAGAGTCCTTCACTTTACATCAGAATCATTAGGCTCAACCTCACCAGCTGTTTAAATCTTTCAGAATCCTGTGAGAAGGGTGGTGAGGCAAAGATCCAGAACCTTTCACAAATCACAAATCTCTTTCTTCTCTTTCCAGGGCCCAAAGCTACACTATGCCTCCTTTGAGGTTCAATACAGCCATGGGACTACTTGCCAGTGAATATAAGCAGCAATCAGAAATGATGTGTCTCTTAAAAAATCTTATGACTGTAGTAATCAGTTTATTACACAGATTAATTTTCTTGAATGAACCACCATTTAGGTCTTTACACATACACAAGTATTTCCATTAAGTGAATTTTAATTCTTACATCCAGAGAAGCCTCAACATCTAAAACATAAGAAAAATATGAGTTATTAGCTATATATTAACTGAGAACCTGGCATACAGAGGAAAAGAGGCCAAAGGACAAGGGTTGAAGGGGCAAGGGAAGATGTAAATGAGTTGGGAACAAAACTTTCATACTTCATACACTAATGTCTCCAACCATTTAAATTCACAGTCCCCAGGTGTTTTGGCACAGGGACCGCTTCCATGGAAGACAATTTTTCCACAGATTGGGGCGGAGGAAAGAGAAGGATAATTTGGGGATGATTCAAATGCATTACGTTTATTGTACGCTTTATTTCTAATTTTATTTCTATTATTATTGCATACTCGCTATAATGTAGAATTACGGAGAGCCCTGAGCTTGCTTTCTTACAACTAGACAGTCCCATCTGGGGGTGATAGGAGACAGTGACACCTTATCAGGCATTAGATTATTATAAGGAATGTGCAACCTAGATCCCTCACATGCAGTTTACAACAGAGTTGGCTCCTATGAGCATCTAATGCTGCAGCTGCTTTGACAGGAGGTAGAGCTCAGGTGGCAATGCTCACTCAAGTACTCCTACTGTGCAATCCAGTTCCTAATAGGCCAAGGACCAGTGCTGGTCAGCTGCCCGGGAGTTGGAGACCCCTGATTTCAATGTTAACCAGTTAAACCTAGACCTTCAAATATCGAATATGGCTAGAGTTGACTCTGATTGATCCTATTTTTCCATAAAATGTAGATTCATCAGAATTAAATGTATACAGAAATAGCTCCATATGCTTCACCTTGCTTTTCATAACCGTTTTGAGTTCAAAAGGATTCGGTCAAAAATTATCTCCTACAGGTCAATAGAGTTTTTCTTCCCTGAACAAGCACAGACCATAACACCACCCCTCCTTTTGCCATTACCCAAATTTAAGTCAGTAAAGGAAGGTTTTAGTCTCACACCTAGGTTACATCTGGAGAACTGGCTGGTCACGCTCACTTCTCTTCTCAGAGGCAATGTGGGTGCAGGAGTCCAGTATTTCTAGTTTGTTGTTCCCAGTATAAACAGCACAGAGTACTGCTGTGTCAGGTAAATATGTGTGCACGGCGGAAATGAGACATGAGCTCATAGAAAGCGGTCAGATGGGAATCAAAAGGGCTTTGTTTCTCAGACTTTCCCTAGCTCCATGGGTAAAAGTTATTGAAAAATTTCTTTAAGCATGTCACATACATTGCAAAGGACTATGAAGCCCTAGAAGGGAAGGATCCCAGTTATCAGAATAATGACATAAAGCCTTGTGCCAATCAGGAACATTGATCTGACCGTCACTTGAACAGGAAACACATGACTATTATGTTAAGGCACTGAAACTGTGATGTTATTGGTTACAGTAATAGAGGTGAGTACCTTTGCATAGGAATCCGGGGACTACTACCTGGTTTGAAAGGTTATTTTGCTTTATTCTGTGGTCTCAACAATTAGCAGCTTGTTGGTTGAAAGTGACATTTGCCTTTTGGCAAAACACACACAGCCCATGGCTAATTATGTATTATAGGCTCTTAGATTTAAATTTTTCAATCATGCTATTATCTGAAACTAAATCACAGTGTGAGTAAAAGAAATTATTCTTTCACCAGAAAAACTACCCATTCCTTTCAAAGGAAGAAAAACAACAGAAAGGTTTTCTCTAGTTGCTACCAGCCTGAGAAAAGAGACATGAAACTTGGAAGTTTTGCCATCTACAACATTAGATAATATGAAGGTGGGGGGAATGTAATGAGAGAAATGTTACTTGGTGTTCCTAATAACTGCTGTTGACCGTTCACTATGTGCCACGATCTAATAAAAAGAATATTTTATATAAACTATTTTGCATAATTCTCGTGAGTTATAAAGTCTTTGTACACCCACTTCACAGATGAAGTGTAACAGTAAGTAACAGGCTCACATCCCAAGAGCCAACGAGTGATGAAACTGTCATTTGAACCCAGGCAGACCGAGTCCAAACGTGCTTCTTAACAATGCATCCTGTAGCCTCCACAGATGAGGACCTGAGAGCCAGTCATCTACATTATGCCTTCCTATCATCAGAGAGATGATGCTTTGAAATTCAAAGAAGTATTTAACATTAAAAATAATCTTTCCTTTCAAATATTTGTGGTCGTTATTGACAGAGGCAGAAGCAAAGAGGAGCTGTACTTAAGACAACAAAATAGGCTTTTTAGTGAGTGTGCCGTGTCTGACTTTCACACACACGGGGTAGAAAATATGGGAGCAAATGTGAAGGCTCAATATTTATATAGATCAGAGGATCAAAGTAGGATCTATTTTTAAGAGCAAAATATATGTTTCTGCTTAAAAAAGGAACTCTGCCTCACTTATTTTTTTTTCTTCCTTTTCTTCAGCATTTATTTTAAGTTATGGGGTACACGTGCCGATGTGCAGGTTTGCTGCAGAGGTAAACGTGTGCCATGGTGGTTTACTGCACATATCATCTCATCACCTTGGTGTTAAGCCCAGTGTCCATTAGCTGTTCTTCCTGACGCCCTCCCTCCCCCCACCCCCAGAGCATACACTACCTCACAATAAACGTTCTCCACCAACCTTTTAAAAATTATTGCCAATCTCTTTCTCTTAAAAAAAAAAAAAAAAGTGAAGCCGGAAGTGGTGGCACACACCTATAATCCTAGCTATCTGGGAGGCTAAGGCAGGAGGATGGCTTGAGCCCGGGAGTTTGAGGCTGCAGTGAGCTGAACCATGATAGCACCACTGTACTCTAGGTTGACAGAGCAAATCCCATCTCTAAAAAAAGAAAACTAGGTGTTGGGGTAAGGTAAGGGGAGAGGTAAGCAGCGTTAATCTCTTAATTTTCTGCCTTTCCTTTTGTTTAGTTTTTTAAGAAACAACGTAACATTTAAAAAATAGTTTGACAAGTAAAAATGAAGTGGTGCTCACCTACCCTTTAAGCTTTAAATGAGAAGACCTTTCAGGGAAGAGATCAAAGTGTGGGGGAAGGCAAGACATATATGTTAGTCTGTAGCGGGTATATCAGATTTGCCAAAGTTATCAGTCACGAAGGAAGTGGAAGAGTAGCAAAGCTTTACCATAAGAGGAATAAAATCTCTTAAAATGTAGTAGAAACAACACGAAATCTGTAGCTGGAAGAGCCGAGTACTATTTCTAGTTTATAGTTACCCATCAGGTGATCTTGGGAAAGCTTCCTTTCCTTTTCTTTGGTCTCAGATTTCTACATGATGAAAAGATGATGCTTACCCTGCTGCTAAATGAAGATGAAATCCAGATGAGATAAATAACTGAACCATCAGTTTGAATCTGTACCTAGAGCAACTTCTGCCAGGATTCTTTCCATGATCTCAGCAAACAATGTGATTGAAGAATTTTTGTAGTTTGTGCTTTCAACAAAGTTTTTTTTCCCTAGTTTTTCTTTGGGTAAAGTACATCTTTTAATGCACCCTAATATTAATGCATTTATACATTCTGAAAAGATGGGCTTCATAAAACCTTATAACAGATTTCATTGATGTATTATTTACTTTATTTTATGTATTTGTTTGTATTACACAGGAAGTAAAGGCTGTACTCTGTAGATTATGTTAATGGATCAAGAACTGGAAGGTCTCTCTGAACTTACTGTAACCTTATAGAAGTCACCTTTGTCCTCAAACTTTCTCATCTGTTTAAAGACAGTGTATTCACCCTGGTCCTCCAAGAAGGTTGGTTGGAAGTTTAAAAATTTAACTGAGGCAAAATGCTTGCAGAAGCTCCAGAAACCTAGGAAATTAAACATATTCATATCCCCATATGTAGATACAGTATCCCAATTTTCAGAAAAAGGTACTTTCAATAATGAAAGAGTATCTAAAGTGAGATGGGGAGCAAATTAGCATAAAGTGTGTGATTGCTGGTAACAGGATTTTTTTCCAGCTGTTCACATCCATGTCCTTAGAGTCAGATCATCTGTGGGTGATGAGACCTTGGGAAAACAGGCTTATCATATATCCTCAAATCACATGAAACAAGGAATATCCAGAATTCAGTGTAATATTTGATTGTTAGAAACAGCTATTGCAAGCCAACTAATCATCCTGGTAAACCAAGTGAGATTAAAAGGTGCTTGGGGATAATACACGATAAAGGCCATCATGGTGCCTTTAAGGACATAACCACCAAAAACAGACAATTGTTTTGGGAAGTTGCTCTGGGCACAGGCTGTTTCAATTATTCTGTCAACACTCCTGTGAGATAATTGAGACGTGTTAATATTCTGTTTTTGCTAATAATTGGGAAACAAGAAAAGCACACGGGTTTTTCCAGGAGCGTTGAAATGTTTTTTTTCTCATGGGTTCAAACCCTTCTCATGCTTATATAGAAACAGAATCTCGTACCCAAATAATCTGTTTTTCCAGAGAGTTTTTATATTGTTGGTGTCAAGATGAAATATTGACTGGAAAATAAATTGATATGTTTTAAAACATCAAAGAGTCATGAAGGATCTTTGACTGGTAAGTGTTAGTCTAAGAAGTGCTTTGGAAAACCACTGTGCTTGAACATCTGATAAACCATTTGGAATAATGTACCTTTCTTCAGTCTGACAAAATCTAGAAGAGAAGTAATATAAAATAATCATATGAGCTGACTGTAGAAAAATAATTAATTTAAATCCCCTCAGTGTTCAGGGCACCCACGGATTAATAATAATTTGCATCTTTAATGCCGTAAGTAACCTAGGCAACCTGAGTCTGAACAAGGTCAATGATATTATGATGTGCTCTTTCTTTCCTTTGGGCGCTCTTTCCAACATTTCCGTGTATTGAAGTAACCTATTACCCTCTTAACTTTGGTTGTCTCCAAAGCACTCTACTCTGTAGCCCTCGTTGTTTTCTTCTATTGCTTTCTCGCTTCTATTTTGTTTCACTCTTAGTGTGCTCAACATCACTTCACTCATTTATTCTACACCTTCCTCTGAATCTTCTCCTAAGCCTTTCCTACTCTGCAAGAAGTTCAAATAATTACTAATACCATATGATTTAAGAGACACCCAGAAAGCTTCTTGCTTTATAGTACCTCCTTCAACAACCTGCTATAAAGCCTGAAGTTACCATTTAAGAGTATTTTGTTCAGGTTAATGGACTGCATCAGCTGATATCTATTAAAGAATACATGCCCTTATGAGGGTTCATTCATTTAATCATCTACTCCGTAAATACCTGTTTTTAAAAACAAGGCTATTCCAATATAGCCTGAATTTACATGTGACCTTGCGATGATGGAGCATGGAGAATGGGTTAGAAGTTATTGAACTGTAGGTGATTAACAGCACCACCAATAATATACAATATTTTTTTTTTAAAAAAAAAAGGTGATCTGAATTAGATGCTCACACAAAAGGCCTAGGCAGGCTTAAGCAGAGTGGGAATGCTACACACAGGAGGTTGCCTGGTCAGAACAGAGACCATTTGTAGGTAAACAGAAATCTTATAAAGAAGGTAAGGGGATGTAAGAGAAAATAGCAACTTCCCGCCTTGTGGAGACCTACCTATGTTTTGGATAGCGCACCTCATCTTAGCCTTCCGTGAACTCTGACCCTCACACCAGCCACAAATCTTCAAGTGCTCTCTCCATTCCCACTCCTGATTCCTCCAGGAAAAAAATCTATATACTACGCCCTCCACTCATCCCTACATTGAACGGTAATAGCTCAAGTGGACATTAGGTTTTCATCCAAACATTGCACTGCCACGCTGTCAAAAAGACACCAAGGCTATCCAGGTATATGATGCCCTAAGAACAACGAACCTTTATTGAGACCTCATCCTGTGCCAGGCCGTATACTCAATTCCCCACGTTGACTGTAGTATTAATCCCCACACCAATCCTGTAAGAGTATGTTCTATTGTTCTTATACCACTGAGGAAAGTGAGGCGTAGAGCGATTGAGTAACATTTCTAATCTATTAACTTTCTGTTTCTACAATACAGAGAGGGTTTTAAAATGTAACATTCGGATTCCTAAAATGTGCCTTTTCCTTATCTCTCTGTGGGTCATTATTCCTCTTTTAGGTCATTTAAGTAAAGCCCCCAGGTGAGGCTTCCCCTTAAGGAAAGACACATAACCCCGGCCATATGCAAAGTTAAATCCCTGCTGGGCTTTTATATGTCAAGGTCATGAGGGCAAAAGCTGAGTTCCGGAGTTTTTCTGTGTGATAGTCTAGCAAAACCCTGCAGCACATTCTGGATCAAGATAAGATTCTCTACCTTACACCCTGGCCCTTGGTCTACACTCGGTTCCCACCTCTTGGTCATTCTCCACCCCAGTTGAACTAGACATTGTTACTCAGCAAGGAAGATCCAAAAACAAACTCTGTCTATGTGTACTATGATTAAATTAATTCTTAAATGATAAAGGGCTTCGGGATCTGTGACCTATGACCTGGATCACTTAAAGGAGACTAGGTCTGAAACACAGGCTAACGAAAGGGAGACAGGAAGCAATGTTTACCTCTGCTAATTAGGGTCATAAACATTGAATAGAACGCGTTTTGATCCCAGTTTCTTCCTCCTTCACTACATTGTACCGAGTTAAAGAATTCCAGGCAGTAGGTCCTTCAGAGACCTCGAAGCTCACGGGATTAGCAGCAGGTTTCTTAGTTGATATTATTATCCCTGCGCTTCTTGAGATTTTAAATTTCCAGATGGTTGGGAATCTTCAGAAGTTTACTATCCTTCATTCTAATAGGGAGTACAAAGGAAGTGAATGGAAGAAGCAAATCATAATGGATTAAATTTAGAAAAATAAACAGAATAATTTCTTTAATCACCTTCGAAACGGACAAATCCTATTCCCAATGCCCTGTTTATCATAAAATTTTAATAGACTTTTATCGTTTTAAGCATTTTCTAATTTGATGCTAATCAGTAGGCCAGAGTTGCCAAGAAGGCTCAGTAGTGCTCTGAGTATGAAATTCTGCCTCAGATTTCTTGAAACTACTTAGATTTCTGTAAGAATTCCCTGCTCTCAGCTCAGCAGGATAGGTCGTACAGCTTTCCTAACAAGCCACTGCTTACCACTGAACATGGAAACTTCAAGATGTACTTAACCTTGATGGAGGGAAACCTTGTATCTAATAAAGAAGAATAAAAATTCCGAATAACTGCAAAGCACTGCAGCAGGCAAGCTGCAATTCCAGTCATATGAAACCTCTGTTTACAGTAAAATGATGATATGAATCACAATGACTCTCATATAAGGACTCAATTGCCTGCCTACTGATGGTCCATATGTTTATAATATATAATTTCATTTTCATACAAGCTTATTACACATATTGAAGCAATACTTTTCCTTGTACAGCCAAGATTCATTGATAAAACAATGAAGTGAACTAACACCCTTCCTAAATAAAGTTTCACCAATAGCATCGTATGTTAATGGACCTATTTCATTGTTAATGTGACTGACTGCTTATCGATTCTCGCAGGAATCCAGCAAGGGCTTCAGAGTACAATTTAGTTTGGAGAGCTCTGGGTCCAACATCTATGTTCAATTACAACTTTCAGAAGGGGAGATCAATAAAATTTAAATTGCTTATGGTAATCACAACTTCAAATCATTGCGATCAGCATAAGCAATCTGCTGACCCCAGCCAAGCTCCTAAATGGAAACTTGTAATGAGCGGTCGTTTACTTTGGGTCCATTCATATTATTTTGGAGGCAGGTGATGAACAGTTAAAGATCAGCTGGCACCTTCTCCGCACAACATTCCCATCCTTATTCCCAAAGTATTAATATGCAGTAACCCTCGGGTTCATGCTTTTGCACTTCTTTAATGGGTATTCTGTATGAATAAGCAATTATATTTTCTATTAAACAATTTCAGTGTAATTGAATTAGCAGTTATAATATTGCTAGGGCAAGCAAAAGCTTTCCTAGGGAAAAATTAAGTGATATTGGGTAGTGCAAATTAATTTATAGAACTGAAAAATGTAACCAATTAAATAGAATTGCCTTCACCTCCCCCTCCTCCAAAATACAATTAAGCAGCACATTGTTTCAAAGAATATGTTTCAGAGCAATTTGTTTTCAATCATAATTGCTGTTTTTCATTCATTATGAAAAGCTGTCTATTATAATGAAAACTTCATAGGCAGTTTTTCTTGACAAAGCGGGTTGCAAGTTTAAACAAAGATAGCTTGCAGATTACTTCCTTGATAAGCAGTCACCTTAGAATTCCATTTTAATAAATCATCGAAAATAAATCTTCTGCATTACAGCATGAAGGTTTAGAGAAAGAAAAAGCAAATAGAGAGAAACTAATCAATGAAAATTTCCTGCTGCCAATGTAATAATAAATGGACCAATGCTAATATATGGTGTATTACACTCACACACACAGCAAAAAAGAAAAATGTGAGATAAATATCATGGAAGTCAACTGTCACAAATGAGACTTGAGTCATAATCCCATCTTTACCATTCATCATTCCTACTGTGCCTCCTCTAAGCACTTTGCTGAATTATAAACTAGGCCGTTTAGGCCACATTTTTTGCAACCTAATAAGATGACCAACTTTGAATTAATTTAGACCATTTAGAGTACGCTCCCAAGTTTCTCAAAACAAAATCCAATGTAAATATATACATATATATGTAATGTATATGTTTATGTACAAATGTATTTCTGAAGGAGTTAAGGACTACAGTTGGGAGTAATTATAAATATTTAATAAGTAGGCATTAATAAGAAAGTGATAGTAAACATATTTAGTTAAACTGATGTCATTTATTTAATTAATGCTTGGATATGAAAAGACGTATGCAGAAACCATGAGTCTCTCTATATGAATTCTATTAAAAGGATGGTTCAAATTCTTTGAACAGTAGAGAAACTTAAAACGCCTTTACGCAGGGAGTGACGAATCAGGTTTAGGACACGTGCACAGTTAGCATTGACTGGAAGTAACAGAGTAAATCAGAGACGAAGAGCTATTAGTGACTCTGCATTAGTCCAGGTTAGAGGGTGAACATTCAAATCAAGGAAGAAGCGGAGAAACAAATGCAGGTTATCAATTTTCAGAAACTGAATTCACAGAGTGTCGCATTTGATTGGCTGAGGAGTGAGCAAGGAAGAGGACTTTGGAATTGCTTGAGGTTGCCATTTTTAAAAAACCCAGGCCGGGCGCGGTGGCTCATGCCTGTAATCCCAGCACTTTGGGAGGCTGAGGCAGGTGGATCACGAGGTCAAGAGATCGAGACCATCCTGGTCAACATGGTGAAACCCCCGTCTCTACTAAAAATACAAAAAATTAGCTGGGCATGGTGGCGCGTGCCTGTAATCCCAGCTACTCAGGAGGCTGAGGCATGAGAATTGCCTGAACCCAAGAGGCGGAGGTTGTGGTGAGCTGAGATCGCGCCATTGCACTCCAGCCTGGGTAACGAGAGCGAAACTCCATCTCAAAAAAAAAAAAAAAAAAAAAAAAAAAACCCAAAGGCTGATGATGAATTTTATGATTTAGAGAATATAAACTAAAAATATATAAGGGAGATGACTCAGTTTGTGTGTTAATTTATAATATTTCCAAAATACTGAATTAGATTAATGTTTTTCCTGAGCCCTCAACCACTCTTGGAATAGTAGTAATTGACAAAGACATTTATTGCAGAAATAACTACTGATGTTCCTTAGGCAAGTTTGTCTTTCATATTTCTAACTAAGCTTTAATTCAGTCCATGAGTTAAGCCCATTGTTTGAGAAGGTATGGCTTATATACTTTGATAGAATATTTTTGTGACCTAATAATACAGCTATTTTTAAATCATAATTAAAATTTAAAACATAATTTTAAAAAAATTAAGATAAATTGTATTTTTATTCAGCTTCTGACAACTAATGATTAATATTATAAATGATGGCTTGGGGCTACGAAGTATTTTATCTAACATTCAGAAAATAGTTGACAATAATTTATATTCATGTACAGGAATTAGATATCAACTTTCTCCAACTGAGGAAGAATGAGGACACTAAATATTTCTAGAGTTTATCAATAAAAAGTTTAGCTAACTGTAACTAGCAGGTTTTTAATTTTTTTACTCAAAAAATATAGAGACATCCTGGAGCCTGGCACGTTATCAGTCACATAATAGAAGCTCAACAAATATTAAATAAACATGTACCTATATTGGAAATAGAAAGTGGACAGTTGCACAAATATATCAAGGCAATTGCTTATATATTTTAGCATCCAACAATTTTAACAAAAATATTTTTGCATTTAACAGCTCAATATGACTCTTACACACACACACACACACACACCCCTAAGTAATTCTCACATCATCTACTTTGTTTCAGTACTTACTGTTGAAAATTTTATAGTCATACACTGTTAACAGTATGATTCACATTTGAACCTTTTTGAAACAGATGATTGGAAAGCATCCACTTTTGGAAGAAATGTCTCCTTGGGTTTCTGTCTTGTACAGATTTCTGAAATTCAAGATGTGATGAACCATAGCAATAGTTGTTGAAGTATTTCTCTTCTTACATATGGTTGCCTTGTCTATCCATGCTCAGGCATAGATTATTTTTCACTTGATGAGGCTTCCTGATTCTGCTGTTTCCTTTCATTCTTTAGCATCATCTACTTTATCCTCTGAAGACTCCCCTGTGCTATTCTGCATCTCCATGGACCCAATCCTTAATAAAACATAACTTAAAACTTTATCCAACATTTATTAAATACCTGCCAAGTGCTATGCTAGGTGAAAAAAAAAAAAGGGAACTAAATTCCTTCTTATAACATTTCTTCTTCCTTGGTGAAATCAGTGGTTAAGAATGATTGCTGCTAATAATCTAGTGGGCCCCTTATTGTGTGGCTTCTAAACCTCATTCTCCTCATTTATAAATGGAGATCAAAATAGTACTCATATTATAAATTTGTTGAGAGAATTAAATGCAATGTTGTCTACAAACTATTTAGAACAGCCTGAAACATAGCACATGCTCAATTAATGTTGGCTATTCTTTTTCAAACCAATAGGTAGACTATTATGAAACTACATGCTTCCATCCTGTCATTGTCCTCAAAATTCTATTAAAACTACTCTCTAATGTCAATTCCAAAGTTTTCATTTTTACACATATTTGTTAATCACTTAATGCAGATTAGGCACTGATGATGCGAAATGAGTAAGATTTGTTTCCAGTACAAAATTTCGTTCAACAGCCTCTCCTCCTTCACCTTCTTCCTGATGTGAGCTACCTGACACTGTCCAGTCCTGGTTCTCAGATCTTCCCATCTCCTTCCTTTTTTTTTGATGATTTTTTACATTAATTACATGCTTCGTTGACAGTTTAATTTTGATGCCTTGAACTTTCCCTTTACACACCCCTACCTAAAGAACATTTCTACTCACATGCATGACATATTTTCCAGTAGAAACATTATGTCTAAAATGATTTATCTCTAACTTCTTCTTCCTCTACATGTCTACAGGTTATTCTGTGATGCTAGAAATCATGTTTGTGAAACAGCTTGTCATGGTTGAAAGGGAAAAGACTTTACAGTCAAATCAGCCAGTCTGAATCCCAGCTACGTAACTTATTATTAGGTGATTTGGGTGGACATATTTAACATCTTTCTCTTCTTCCTCATCTTTAAAATGAAAATAATTAGACCTACCCTCTGGGATTACAATAAAGCTAAATTGAAACAGTACAAGTGGAATATTTTGCACAATGCCCTCATTATTTAAGTATCACTAGAAAGAGAAGAATTAAAGAAAAATTAAATGCTTATTTCATAGTAATTTAACGTATTTGTTCCTGAGTAGCTTCCAGAATTTCCCCATAAAGTATGTGAAATATGTAGTCCAAACCTTAAAATCTTATTTAACAATTTAATTTGCCTACCAGGAAAAAGTAATTCCTAAATGAAATCATTTAAACAAGTACCTTATTATCAATAAGTTGAAACCTAGGTGGTGGGAAGCACATTGTATTTGAACCTAGGAATCTGAATCCCTGTCCTAGCTCTGCCACTGGCTGTGTGATCAGTGGGTAAGTCACCTGATTTCTCTGGGCTGCAGCATTCTCATCTGAAAGTCATATAGGTTTCCAAAGTTCCTACCAAGTCTTTCTGTGTTAAACATCCCCTTTCTTTCAAAGTCGACCTTATTTTGTGCTGAATGGTGTCCCCCCAGAATGTACATGTTGAAGTCCTAACTCTCATGTCAGAAGGTGGTCTTATCTGGAAATAAGGCTTGTTGCAAGTGCAATGTTAAGATGAGGTCATTCTGGAGCAGCATGGGTCCCTGACTCAGTATGACTGATGTCCTTACACAGAGGGAGCACACATGTGCACGGAGAAGGTGCCAGGCGAAGATGAAGGCAGAGATGGGGTGAAGCTTCTACAAGTAAAGGAATCATCAAAGATTGTTGGCAAACCACCAGCAGGTAGGCGAGAGGCATGGAATAGACACTTCCTCGCTGTCCTCAGAAGAAACCAATTCTGTCAACACCTTGATCCCAACATTTACCCTCCAGAACTTTCAGAGTTTCTGTTAAGCTAACCATTTTATAATGCTTTGTTACAGCAGCCCGAGGAAACTGATATACCTTGTTTTATAATTGACTAAAATCGCTGAGCTTCCTTTATAATATAAATATATATATATATATTTATTTGTATGTATGCATAATGTAAAGAACACTACCAGAATATTCATTTGTTTGACTTGTTGTTTTAAGTAGACTGTTGATTGAAATGTGGGACAATTAAACATGGAATCCAATTACTGAACATTAGAGTCTCAAATTGAGAGAATAAATATTAAGGAAAAGCTTCAGAATTTAACAACTTTTTATATCGGGAAGGTCCCTAAATATATTTCCTTCTCTTTGGAGTCTAAAAGGACGTTGCTATCTCCAAATTGCCTCTCAGTTTTTAACAGTTCCCTAAATGGGTTTACTGAGCTCATGGGAAAAGTAGAAGTTTTCCTCATCAGGGTTCTTGGTTCATATCACACTGGCTTGTTGCCTCTGTGGAATTTCAGTTTTCTTATAAGACTACTTCGTTCATTTGCTTTGCATTTCTTTAAGTGTTTTCCTTCATGAGGATGTGAACCCTGTTAAATTAAGGTTGGGAACACTTTTATCAAATTTTAGAAAAATGTATGTTGGCCAATGCCTGAAAAACAACCTGGCATATATCTTTTCATCCTAAAGAAATACCATGATTGATAATTTAGGCACATCTTTTTTTAAAACTTCCTCCATAAAACCAGTAGGACTGCTATTAGTTTAAAGGATCCCAGTTTAAGGCCAGAAAATTTTAATGCTCTGTAACTCACCGAAACAGTCATGGATGCTTCTGTTTGGAAAATATCTTCAGAATATTTTTTAAAACATTTTTAGTTTAAATAAATTTTCCATAGTAATTAAAAATACTTCTAGTTTAACTTCTAGTTAAACTAGACTGGGTATCTTGACTAACAATACTAATCTTGCAAGGTTGTTGTGAGGATGAATGGAATAAATACTGTCAGATACTTAACACAGTACTTAGAACATAGTTTTGGGTATCAGCTGCTCAGTACAGGTTCTCTGTTGTATTCTTTAGCAGTGGTAATATTGCCAGCTTTGAATTATTATCAACAACAGAAAATTTCAGATTAGTGGATAGGATGATTATGACAGCAACTAAGCAATTTCCATTTTATTTGGCCACTTCTTATAGACACAGTCTAATCTGAGTCTGAATACGAGGATGTGAGTGTGAGAGCATCCACCACTATATGATGTGACAATCTTTTTGGCCACTTCTTATAGACACAGTCTAATCTGAGTCTCTGAATACGAGGATGTGAATGTCAGAGCATCCACCACTATACGATGTGACAATCTTTTTGGCCACTTCTTATAGACACAGTCTAATCTGAGTCTCTGAATATGAAGATGTGAATGTGAGAGCATCCACCACTATATGATGTGGCAATCTTGCTATCTACAAAAACATAGGGTTCTCTTAGGTCAAGACCAATATATGACACAGAGATGTTATAGGAAATAAAGGTATCAGCCATAATCAGTTCCTTCTAATTGGCTGTCTTATAGAAAGGCAAAGGAAAGACTTTGCAACTCTCCAGTTCTCAGGATTTTATACACTGCCCACGTTTACCTCCTCTGTCAGACCCTGCCATTTTATGTGTAATATAATACTGCTTAAGGTTATCAATCTTTAAAAAAGTATACCATTGCTTTATAGCCACTCCTGCTTTGCAATACAAATGACATAATTACTTGCTCTGGCTGGAGGGGGGTCCAGTTCCTCAAGTTCATTTTTTAAATGCAAATCTTATTAAGTATTTTATCCTAAAATGGCTAATGCAAAAAGGGCAGTCCTAGACTAAGATGGACAACATGCCTAAAAAATAAATACTAGGCGAATAATGAAACCTGTATTAAATCAGGGTACTGGAAAACCAAATTGATTACTTATTAAAATATGTTAACATGGTGTAATGGGTAACTGCCAAAGTCAGATATACAATAATATTACATGAATCACTGTCAGATAACCACAAAGTTTTATAAAAGCAATAAGAAATTATAAAACCTTTTCCACTGAAATTTAGATGCTCATAAAAAAATATATAGGTAGTGATCTGTATATCATATAGTTTAGTTAAAAGATTTTTTTTTGTTTTTCGGATTATCTTTTTAAAAATTCACATAACTGTTGTCAATTAGAATAACGGACAATTTTTCTATAAAATCTTTCAAGAAACTTTTAAGAATGCTAAATGCATTGCTGCTACTCAATTTATTTTAAGATTTAAGCTATGGAACAAAGTCTTTTTGAGAATTCCTTTTTGTTTTGAAATCCATAATGCATTAAAAAGTACATTTTGTCAATCTTTGCATGTATACAATATTATATATGGACAGTTTAAAGGATAGTAAAAGTAAACCCCCCTAAGCATACCACCGTTTTAGCATTATGGGACTTACCTTTTGTCTTTGGAGCTACCTAAGTAGAATAATACCTATTCAGAGATTTCTTTAATCCTGAAGCTATACTGACAATAAATAAAGTGTTTGATTGCTTTAAGATACAAGTTTCTAGAATGTATCCACCACCTATGGTTTAAAAATAATTGTTTTAAAGTCCAATTCAAAAAATTTACAATGTAATTTTGAAAACTGAAATGATACTTGTACATCTGTTCAGTGGCTAAAAATTACAGAGCATTTCACAGTTATTGTTATTTTCCAGGTTACCTGTAATCCTAAAAGAGAAAATTTCTAAACAGTATTTATTAATTTCACAGCACTTAAATAGCAGTAGGGAAAAGCTGAAGCAGAAAACTAACTCAAATGCAGATAATTGTACTAACTTTGAGCTATAGATTTGGTCCTTTATGCCTCAGTTTCTGTGTGTGACACACACACACACGGAATATATATATCTGAAAACCATCCTAACCACCTCCTGGATTGAGGAGATATTTGAATATTTTGTCTTCCTGATCTCACAGAGCTCAACAAAGAGGGAAAAGCCCATTCACTCATGCTGGGAAGAAAGTGACTTCATTAGCACATCATAGGGGTGCCCCTTTGAAAGTGTGTTAAATTGTGTTAACAGTTTGGTTAAGAGGTGGGAGTGTGACTGGTTTAACTTGTCTCATTAATGCACTAGTGTGATCCTGAGTTGGATTTTGCAAGGCTGTTACAATATTTTCTCACTCCTCTCCCTAGAATTCCTTATACTTTCTACCTCTCAGCTTCTGACTGTTATCAAGGCTCTGCTCTTGAGTGATTTCTAGCCCTAGGACTCTTCCTTTGTTTCAGTCGTCAAGAACTATTAGTGGCTCATTTTCCCAAGAACAGCCATTTCATTGTATTTTGTTGTTTCAGCAGCCCTTTGTCTTCCTCTTGAAGGAGAAATGAACCACCATGCTTTCCAAAGAGGCAGGCACTCAGGGAAGCATATTGCTTTATGTGATGAGAGATGTAGAAGGAGGCCCAAGTGACTGGACACAGACACCCTAAGGGTTATCCATGCAACCAATAATTAAGTTCTTAGCAGCTGATTAGTTTCTGTTGCTTAGATGCAAAGCAAACAGAAGTGTCGCACACAGGATAAAAGCCAAAGAGCTGAGTACGAGTAAACCTCTTTTGGAAGATTTATTACATGTCACATTGTGGCTATAACTTATTCTCATCTGTCCCTCTTGGCACTTACCAACAGTGATGAAAATGGAGACTCTTTACTCAGGGAGCTCTTGACTGCATCACTATTAAATTATTTGCATATTGGTGGCACAGAGGGATCCTAGGATGGCAGTTTTCCAAGTTTCATTACCCTAACCCTCACCACTCAGTAAAAGTTCCCACAATTCCAATGAGGTGGAGAGAAAACTGCCGAGCTATTTGCGTTTTGTGTATTCTCACTGCTAACCAATAAAGAATGAAGGTGAATGGCACTAAATGGGAGAGTGGAAGAATGGAGGGATAAATGGATGGGTGGAAGGACTCAACTGTTTATTAATGGAACGAATTGTATGGTTCTTTAAGGGCAAATTTTGAATAAACAAGTATAATTTTATCACAAAGCCACAGGGCCCCCATTGGCATCACAATATAGTTGGTCTAGCTTATTGCCTTTCTATTTTGATGAATAATTACATGGTCTATTTTGATGAACAACTACATGGAGCATTCATTATGTCATAGACAGGCAGATGGCCGTGGATTTTCTTCATTTGGTTGTACACCTTTCACTAACAATGAATTATAGCCACCTGGACATGCATTACTGTATATTTGCCTTAGCAACTGAAGTGGTTTGAGTGTGTGTCCTGTCTTAAATGTTGAAATGTAGTGCCCAGTGTTGGAGGTGCATCTGGTGGGAACTGTTTGGGTAATGAGACAGATTCTTCATGAATGATTTGGCACTATCCCTTTGATGATGAATAGATTCACTTGAGAGCTGGTTGTTTAAAAGCGTGTGGCACCTCTCTCTCTGTCACTCTGCTCTTGCCATGTGATGCACTGACCTCCCCTTTACCTTCTTCCATGATGGCAAGTCCCCTGAGACCCCTGCCAAAAAAAATGCTGGCAATGTGCTTTCTGTACAGCCTGCAGAACTATGAGCCAATTAAACTCCTTTTCTTTCTAGATTGCCCAGCCTCCAGTATTTCTTTATGGCAATGCAAAAGAATAACCTAATATAACAACTAAAGTTACATAAAATTCAACCTGGACTGCCCAGCATCATTATTCTTCCTGTTTCACTAGGATTAAAATTAGCAATATTTTTATGGACCATTCTTGTCATTGTTAGCTCAACTTTAAACATCGACTCTTCCCCCTCTCTTCTTATAAATGGTACCTAATTTAAAGTAAATATATGCCTGCCTTTTTTAAATTGCATTTTAGGTTTTGTGGTACATGTGAAGAACATGCAAGGTTGTTGCATAGGTACACACATGGCAGTGTGATTTGCTGCCTTCCTCCTCTTCACCTATATCTGGCCTTTCTCCCCATGCTATCTCTCCCCAACTCCCCCCCACCACCACTGTCTCTCACCTATTCCCCCCAACAGACCCCAGTGCATAGTACTCCCCTCCCTGAGTCCATATGTTCTCATTGTTCATCACCTGCCTATGAGTGAGGACATGCGGTGTTTCATTTTCTGTTCTTGTATCAGTTTGCTGAGAATGACGGTTTCCAGGTTCATCCATGTCCCGACAAAGGACACGAACTCATCATTTTTGATGGCTGCATAGTAATCCATGGTGTATATGTGCCACATTTTCCCTGTCCCGTCTATCATCCATGGGCATTTGGGTTGGTTACAGGTCTTTGCTATTGTAGACAGTGCTGCAATGAACATTCGTGTACATGTGTCCTTATAGTAGAACAATTTACGATCCTTTGGATATATACCCAATAATGGGATTGCTGGGTCAAATGGAATTTCTATTTCTAGGTCCTTGAGGAATCGCCACACTGTCTTCCACAATGGTTGAACTAATTTACACTCCTACCAACAGTGTAAAAGTGTTCCTATTTCTCCACATCCTCTCCACATCTGTTGTCTTCAGATTTTTTTGATATCGCCATTCTAACTGGGGTGAGATGGTATCTCAATGTGGTTTTGATTTGCATCTCTCTAATGACCAGTGATGGTGAGCATTTCTTCATATGTTTGTTGGCCTCATGTATGTCTTCTTTTGTAAAGTGCCTGTTCATATCTTTTGCCCATTTTTGAATGGGCTTGTTTGTTTTTTTCTTGTAAATCTGTTTTAGTTCCTTGTAAATTCTGGATGTCAGCCCTTTGTCAGATGGGTAAACTGCAAAAATTTTTTCCCATTCTGTTGGTTGCCAATTGACTCTAATGACTGTTTCTTTTGCTGTGCAGAAGCTGTGGAGTTTGATTAGGTCCCATTTGTCTATTTTGGCTTTTGCTGCCAATGCTTTTGGTGTTATGGTCATGAAGTTCTTGCCTATGCCTATGTCCTGGATGGTTTTGCCTATATTTTCTTCTAGGGTTTTTATGGTGTTAGGTCTTATGTTTAAGTCTTTAATCCATCTGGAGTTAATTTGAGTGTAAGGTGTCAGGAAGGGATCTAGTTTCTGCTTTCTGCACATGGCTAGCCTGTTTTCCCAACACCATTTATTAAACAGGGAATCCTTTCCCCATTGCTTGTTTTTGTCAGGTTTGTCAAAGATTGGGTGGTTGTAGATATGTTGTGTTGCCTCTGAGGCCTTTGTCCTGTTCCACTGGGCTATATCTCTGTTTTGGTACCAGTACCATGCTGTTTTGGTTACTGTAGCCTTGTAGTATAGTTTGAAGTCCAGTAGTGTGATGCCGCCCACTGTGTTTTTTTTTTTTGCTTAGAATTGACTTGGCTATGCAGGCTCTCTTTTGGTTCCATATGAAGTTTAAGGTTTTTTTTTCCCCAGTTCTGTGAAGAAGGTCATGGTAGCTTGATGGGGATAGAGTTGAATCTGTAAATTACTTTGGGCAGTATGGCCATTTTCATAATATTGATTATTCCTAACCATGAATATGGAATGTTTCTCCATCTGTTTTGTCCTCTCTTATTTCATTGTGCAGTGGTTTGTAGTTCTCCTTGAAGAGGTTCTTTACGTTCCTTGTTAGTTGTATTCCTAGGTAATTTATTCTCTTTGTAGCTATTAGCTATGCAGCTTTGCTGCATAATAGCAGCAAAGACTTAAGCCTGCCCTTGCTTAGCTGATGGCTGAATTAACCTTATCCTTCAGATATATCCTGTTTCATGTTTTAACCAGTTAATCTGAAATCCAACACTTCTCTTTCAAAAATTCTTTCTCATCAAATCCTAATTCTTGACTCATTCATAAATCCATACTATGTCTTCTTTGTTAATTATACAAATTAGAGGAGAAATTCGGTATTTGTTAATTTGAAGCGCAATAGAGAATGTTTAAATAATATATTTATGTTTTCTTTTTCTTGTCTTTTCTGAATTGTCTTACTCTTTGTCCTTTAAATATTGCTCTTCCCTAATTTTAAAATTTAAAATATTTAATATTTTTCTCTCTTTGGCCTTTTTATAACCTTCCTTGGATATCTCAACAACTTGTGTAATGTCTTTCAACTACTACCATGTATAGGTGATTCCTAGTGCCTACTCAATGTGTTCGTCAGGACATACCAGATGTCTCTCAAATGCAATAAATTATTCAGCAATCATTTATTGAGATTCCCAGTTCCAACCATGTTACAGTTACTAGTTTTGAAATTAAGTTCTCACCATAAACAATTAGAAAATCTGGAAGAATATATAAAGGAACTCTTTGTAGGCTTTAGAGGGCAACTGAGGCCTATAGTCCATGAAAAAGGGGAGGTCCATGGGTGAGCACCATAATCTTCCACCAGGACCTGGAATATCTGAGCTGCACAAGTGCCAGGAGCACCTCCAGGATGTCTGGCTGAGAGTGGCTGCTGGGAAATAGACAGAATGCTCAACTAAGTCAAATCGATTATGACTGGCTTGTGTCCCTTGCTAGGAAAGTCTGGTACCCTGACATATGAGATCAGTCAGATGCACCTATTCACCCAAAGATCTGAGTTCCCCAAAGTTTTCTCAATCCTTAGATCCTGCAGAGATACCACATCCTTCCTTTCTCACAGCTCCCCTTCTTGCATGTGGGAACACACTGCAGAGTCTTCTCTCCCACAAGGCAATGGGGTCACCTTCAGGATTTTCCTTCATCTTGTTGTGTCCAGGAACATCAGGCCCAGAACTTGGGTTACATTATATCAAAAGCAACTCAAGGTTATACCAGACCTGAGTGGTGAGGAAAGAGACTGACTATATCCCCAGAGAGCTTCAGTGATTAGCCAGCCTATGTGGATAAACAACTGGTTTTAAGAGTTTAGATCAAGGAGACAGGACGTGAAACTAGGTAAAGGAGAGTTTATAGACGTAGAGGCATTCTCTCAGGCTATCAGGACATGGGAGTTAACACTTGGCAAGGACCGCAGGGAAAGGCATACATTTTCTGCTATGGCATCTCTTGGAAGTGCGGAAAAAGTGCTGGTCCATGCTGAATAAAGTTGAATTACTTGAATTGCCATGGCAGACTGTGGAGAAAGAAATAAAAAGGCTTAGGGGAATGGGCCTGCTGGAAAGGCTGTATGATATGAGGCTAGAAGACCCATGGAGGATTATATTGTTCCATGGGAAGGCCTGGAGGAAATACCATTTAACAAGGACATCAAGAGTATACAAGGGAGAGGAACACCAGAATCAGCAAGAAGTTCAGTGGTGGTCCCGTTCCCCAAGCCACAGTGGATGATAGGAGAGGCTGTCACAGAGATTTTGTTTGCCACAAAACAACTAGAAGCAATAAAGTCTAAGTAGCAGCATTTAACCATCAGAGGCCTGGGAGTCTCAGACAACACAGGACTGATAATGTTGGAGTGGGAAGGAAGGAAGCATGAGTTTCTGGGAGTTGTAGAGATGGTTAATAGAATACAGCATCTCTAAATGCAAATAAATGAACAGCCAAAACGTATTTCTCAAATTATGTAATCAAACAAATGCAGGGGCCAGCGCAGTGGCTCACACCTGTAATCCCAACACTTTGGAAGGCCGAAGTGGGCAGATCACAAGGTCAAGAGATCAAGACCATCCTGGCCAATATGGTGAAACTCTCTACTAAAAATGCAAAAATTAGCTGGGCATGGTGGCACATGTCTGTCGTCCCAGCTACTTGGGAGGGCGCGGCAAGAAAATCTCTTGAACCCGGGAGGTGGAGGTTGTAGTGAGGCAAGATTGTGCCACTGCACTGCAGCCTGGTGACAGAGCAAGACTCCGTTTAAAATAGAAATAAAAATAAAAAGAAGAATGCAGGAATGACTCCGCGAGAGGCTGAGGATGGCTACCTTGATTAAAAAGCTCATGGTCATTTGTCCATTTTTTGGACCTGAGGGAGGTTTCAGACCTACGACCTGGTAACTGAAAAGATGGCCATGTCCCAAGACGGGAAGACTGCAACACATGGACAAATATATATGGAAATAATTTCCTTAATCATCTGCAACTGGACCTCTAGCTATTTGTTTGGATAATTATTCTGTGGGCAAAGCGGAATATCCAGATATTGCTATTGGTCATTTGGACCTGGGCACTAATTCCGTATTGATATTTGGAGACTGAAACCTCATAGTTAGAGGGGAGTCACACAGAGGGAGTATAAAGTAGATGGTGTTCTGGTCGGGCTGGATTAAGTGGGCCCACTAGGTCTACGATACCATACATTGGTGATTTCCCCAAATCCCGAATGTGTAATGAGTTTTGACATACTTGGCAGTTAGATTAACCCTCACGTTATTCTAAATCTTTAGACCCGGCAGAGATGGCACATCCTTTTTTCACAGCTAGACTTCCTGCATGTGGGAAAACACTGCAGAGTCCTTTATCCCGCAAA
This sequence comes from Callithrix jacchus, assembly GCF_049354715.1. Classification (NCBI taxonomy): domain Eukaryota; kingdom Metazoa; phylum Chordata; class Mammalia; order Primates; family Cebidae; genus Callithrix; species Callithrix jacchus. The sequence goes on from NC_133510.1 coordinate 6,856,970, forward strand.
GTAACAGAGTCACCAACAGGATTTTCCCTCATCGCATCTCCTGGATGTCAGGCCCAAAATTTAGGGTAAATTATATCAAAATCAACTTTGCATTAGGTAAAAGTTGTAATATTAGGGAAGACAAAGTAGAAATATCTGAAACTAAACACCCATATCAAGTTAGTAAATGGAAGCTAATATTATGCTTCTGAGGACATAAAGAATATTAGTGTCATCCTTAAAGATTTCAGGTTTGGTGTATCCAGCCATAAGTAGTCCTTGCCCAAACTAGATAGATCCTAGGGGGAAACTTGAGGTTACCACAAATTCAAAACAAGTAGTAGCTTTATTTGTAGCTGCCATGTGACTGTAACATCTTTGTGAGAACAGAATAAAATGACCTCAGGTACCTAGCATGAGGCATTGATTTAGTGAATGAATACTTCTCTATCTTAATCAAAAAAGAGGACCAAAACAGTTTTCATTTACATGGAATGGACAACAACATACAACCTCACCAGCAGTGTCCAGTGCCCAACATAAAGGATATGCTGGTACAACCTCACCAAAGCAAAAGACTAATTGCTATGTCTTACATCCCCTGCCACAAAGAAGAAATTACAATCCCTAGTAAGCCTTCTGGATTCTAGAGACAAAACACATTCCACACCTCAGAACACTGTTCTGGACTAGTGTAGTATGTGTCCTAGTGGGCTGATCTTGAATGGGGCCTGGAGAAAAAAAGGGCTATACAACAAGCCCAGGCTGAAAATCCCTGCAGTTTTCTACTCAAAATCAATCAAACGTTATGACTGTAGAGGTTTCAGCTGCATTAAAAAGTACAATATGGATTTTATGACAAGTCTCAGTGGGAAAATCACAATTCAAGTCACTTGGGAAGGCCATGCCATCTACACAAAACAAAAGAAAACAAAACACTCTATGCCCTTAGAAAAACAGCTTCTAAAATGCTACTTGGACCCATGGCATAACCATGAGTCTGTCTGAAACTGCCCATGAGCTCACTTCTGTTAGACCCACCAAGTCATAAATTCAGGTGGGCCTTGCAGCAATCCATCATAGATTGGAATTGTGTACCTTAAGCAGGAGCAAAAGGCATAAGTAAACTGCACGGGCAGGTTGTCCAGAACCATGTGTCACTCACCACTGTTGTACCAGCACTCCTCTTTCAGCTTATGCTATGGCCATGTGAAACATTCTCTCTAACCGGCAGAAGGAGGGAGAAAAAGTCCAAGCTTGGTTTATGAACATAAGGTGAAAATGACGATGTCTGTATTAAAGCACATGTGGGGGTTACTTTGAAATATATTGTTGAGACAAAAAAAATCTTCCCACTAAAGGAAGCTTTTTGAGGTGCTTATGTCTCTGCACAGTTTGGCAAAAGGCAAGTATTCTAGCTGAGGATAGGTAATGAATTTATGGCCACTGGCAAATGCCTTGGCCAGCTGATCAAGGCACTGATGAAAGTGGATTGGAAGATCAGAGATAAAGTGGTCTGGAGTAAGGGCATGTGTATGGATACACAAGGTTTGATATCTAGTATGAAGATGTTTATAACTCAGTCCCCTCAGAAAGCTCTGACCATGGAATATACAGTAAAAATCCAAGTAAACAAAAAAATTCAACCAGTTGGATAAGTCAACCTTTGTCATCATCCACTTCAGTGCTGGCCTGACGAGCAAACACTGATTGATCAGAGTGGCAGATAACGAGACTATGTGTGAGCTCAACATCATGGAATACTGCTCACTTTGGGAGGCCAAGGCAGGTGGATCATGAGGTCAAGAGATCAAGACTCTCCTGGCCAACATGGTGAAACCTCGTCTTTACTAAAAATACAAAAATTAGCTGGGTGTGGTGGCACGCACCAGTAGTCCCAGCTACTCAGGAGGCTGAGGCAGGAGAATTGCTTGAACTCAGGAGGTTGAGGTTGCAGTGAGTCGAGATCCTGCCACTGCACTCCAGCCTGGCGCCTGGTGACAGAACAAGACTCTGTCTCAAAAAAGAAAAAAAAAAACATTGCAAAGAAATACTTAGCAAAGATACTATTGCTAAATAAATATTGGACATAATTGCATTGAAGGTAAGAAGTATTACAAGAAAGAGACATGACCTAGAGATAAAAGAGCCATTAAACAAGAAGATATATAACCCTAAACTTTTATGGCTATAATAATATAGTTTCAGAATACATAAAGCAAGAGTTAACAAAACTAAAACAGACAGGCATATATGCCATTACAACTGGACATTTTAATGCACTTTTCTCAGTAACTGAATGTATAAGCAGGTAAAAAATCAGTAAGGATATAAAAGATTAGAACAAAATGACACATCAAATTGATTTAATTGATGTAGATAAAACTCTGTAATATTTTAACTCAGTTGTCCCAATAACTGAACAAGTAGACAAGTAGAAAAAAAAAAAAATCAGTCAGGCAGACCCAGGACAGCCAAAACAATATTGAAACAGAAGAACAAAATCAGAGGACTGACATTACCCTACTTCCAGACTTATGATAAAGCTATAATAATCAACACATTGTGGTATTGGTAAAATAATAGAGAAGTAGATTAACAGAAAAGAATAAAGCACCCAGATTCCAGCTAAAAGAACAAAGGCAACACATAGAGAAAATAAAGTCTTTTCAACACAAAGTGCTGGAACAACTGGACATCCACATGTAAAAAATAAATAAATGTAGACAAATACCTGAAATCCTTCACAAAAAAAAATAACTGAAAATAGGCCCCCAGAAATTATAAACCTCCTAGAAGATAACGTAGGAGAAAACTGAGATGACCTTGGATATGGTGATGACATTTTAGATACAACACCAAAGGCATGATTTATGAAAGAAATAATTGATAAGCTAGACTTCATTAAAATGTAAACGTTTTGCTCTGTGAAAGACACAGTCAAGAGAATAAAAAGACAAGCCACACTCTGTGAGAAACTATTTGCAAAAGATACATCTAGTAACAAACTGTTTTCCAAAAGATACAAAGAAAACTTAAAGCTCAACAATAAGAAAATGAACAATCCTATCAAAAAATGGGCAAAAGATCTGAATAGACCCCTTACCAAGGAAAAGAGAGAGATGGAAAATAAGTATATGAAAAGATACTCCATAATATATGTTATCTGAGAAATGCAAATTTCAGAAACAATGAAATTCCACCACACACGTATTAGAGTGCCCCAAATCCAGAATACTGATAGCATCAGATGCTGCTAGGGATGTGGAGCAACAGGAACTCTCAGTCATTGCTGGTGGAGATGCAAAATGGTACAGCCCCTTTATAAGACAGTTTAGCAGCTTCTAACGAAGCTAAAAGCACTCTTAGCACATGATCCTGCAATCCCTTTCCCAAAGGAGTTGGAAACTTATGTCTACAAAAAACTTGCATATGGATGTTTAAAGCAGCTTTATTTGCAAATTGCCAGGATTTGGAATCTACTAAAATGTCCTTCAGTAGGGGAACAGATAAATGAACTGTAATACGGCAAGACAATGGAGTATAACTGAGTGCCAAAAAGAAATGAAAAGACATGGAGGACACTTAAATGCACACTACTAAGTAAAAGAAGCTGATTGGAAAAGGCTACATACAGTGTGATTTCAACTGTAGGACATCCTAGAAACAACAAAACCATGGAGACAGTAAAAACATCAATGGTTGCTAGCAATGGGAGAGGCAGATATGAATAAGCAGAACACGGAGGATTTTTTAAATGGCAAAACTATTCTTTACAATACCATAATGGCGAATAGATGGCATTACACATTTGTCAAAACCTCTAGAATATATACCACCAAGAGTGAATCCCAGTGTAAAGTATGGACTTTGGGTGTTAAGGACCTGTCAGTGTAGATTCATAGGTTGTGACAAATGTATCATTCTGTGTGTCATTCTGGTGGGGGATGTTAGTAGCAGGGGAGGCTATATCTGTGTGGGGGTAGGGTATATATGAGAAATCTCTTTATATTCCACTCACTTTTGCCATGAATCTAAAACTGCTCTAAAATATAAAGTAAATTTTAAAAGAGAAAGAAAGGCAATCCACACCTAAGAAAATATATATGTGTAGTATATACAGATGTCAAAGGAATTGTATCCAAATATATAGATTTACAACAGATCAGGGGAAAAAATAAAACATTTGTAAAAGAATTAAAAGATGTGCTTTACAAAAGATAATATCATCGGCACTAATGACTGATTTGCTAAATATCATTATTTATTAAAGAAAAGCAAATTTAATTTAAAATGAGATACTACTGTATAACCACCAGAATGACTAAAAATAATGGCAAACAAATAGCAATTTTTGGCAATGATGTGGAGAAACTAGAACTCTCATATTTAGCTCTTGAATTTTTAAATTGGCCCAGTCACTTTTGGTAAATAAAAACCTATTCTATAACTCAACAATCCAATTCTTAGGTATATACTCAAGAAAAAATAATATAAAAGTCCACAAAGAAAATAATAGGTGCAAAAATATTGGTAGTAACTTTATTCCCAATAATTGAAAACTAAATAGTTTATGTGCTAATGAAGAAAAGAATGAATAAATAAATTACAGCATATTTGTGCAATGAAATTCTACATCAGATTGCAAAAGAATCAACTGCTGATACATGCAACAGCATATGTAAATCTCAAAAGCATTATGTTGAATTAGACAGAATAGAGTAAATACAATCTGACTCCATTTATAGAGTCCATATAAAGTTCAGAACCAGCAAAACTAATTTATTGTATGAAAATCAGAATGGAAGTTACCTCTAGTGGCAGGGAGAAAGTATTGGCTAGGAAGGACCACAAGGAAACCTCTGAGAAGTTGGAATTATTGAGTGGCTGTCACAAGGAGTATTCAAATATAAAAATTACTAAACTCTATACCCAAGGTTTATATCCTTCACACACACACATTTCTTCATATAACATAAAAAATACACATGCATACAAGTAATCGTTTATTCATCACTTACAATGTGTTCACCATTATGTCTGAACTTCTATATTAAAATTAGGAATTACAAAGATGAATAAATATCCTAACCCCTAGTCTGTTGTCTGAGTTGAGAAGACAGCTATTTAATCAGAAAGGTTAGAACATCCCCCCATAAATGTACCTCCAGAGTCATTTTAATGTTGCTGTGAAAATATCCACGATGAAAACAACTACATTTTCTGGGAGCTGATAGAAAAGGCTTTGGTGAAGAACCAATTCTGAGCTTGGATGTTAAAATGAAACAGAAGTGTGCTGAGGAGGGAGCTAAGTGGAGGTGGGGTGGGACTTGATATTCCAGATAGATGAAATAATATTAAAAAGATGAAATCCAGAAAATATGAGTAGGGTTTATAATTACTGCTTTAATTAATGAAGCAGGTTATAGCCAGATTACAAAGGGCCAAATAATTTAACAGTATAATGATTACTAGAACCACGTTGGAAAATTGTGGGAATATCTAAATCAGCTGGGACAGTTCTTTAAAACATGCAGCTTACTCCGGAAGTTCTCATGCACCTTCTATCACTCCACCTTGGGAAATATTACCGGAAAGAGCCACTATAAGGAAGAGAAATATATCAAGAACCACCAGTGTTTGGGAACAGAAAGAAAGATTGAGAATCAATGCTTTAGGGCAAGGCTATGGTGAGGCAAAAAAAGAACAGATGAAGACCTCATCAAGGCAAAGGCAGAATTTTCAAGCAATCTATGAAATAAACATAATTAGAGTCTGCTTGGAAGTTCAAGATAAAGGCCACTACTCCAAACATGGAAGATACTTTCCCGGTACATTTTTTTCTGGGTTTCCATCTTCTTACCTCATGGGAATAGATACTTCCTGAAATAACTAGTCTTAATGAAACAATGTTAAATTAATTATAAGTGCAATGAGAATCTTTCTAAAAGTGTACATTTTTAACGTTCCCGTGTCATACCTTGTATCCAATAAATGCAACTCTAAAATAGTCCTCTGGTTTTGTGACAAGGTTCTATGCAATCATAACAGAATATAGATAGTTTTCTATCTGGATTCTTTTACATGTCTTACTTTTTCCATACAATTTATATTACACTAAGAAGTTGGAGATTCTTCACCTTTCATCTGTAAAAATATTCTGTGTTGTCAGACTCTTTGAGCTGTACATTTGACAGGCTTTCATGTTCCATCTTTCCCATTAAAAGTCTGCACCATGAATAAATACTGCCCCCAGTAGTTACTTAAAATAGTATCCTGCCACCTTTTACCCCCTTTGCTCACAAAGTAATCTAAACCTAGCACATTAAGGGAGAGATCAAAGTGATGCTGCTGTTTTATGTACCGTAGGTGCAGCCAGCTCATTTGTGATTTACCACTCTCCAGGCCAAAGATAAGACATGCAAACAGTTAGTTGTGGCCTTTTACCCACAAAAATCAAGTTTATAGTGAAATATGTGTGATGCACAAAAGAGATAAATAGAAAGAAATGTAGAAATCAACATAAAGAAGGAAATGGAGCAAGAACTAGACAAGGTTTAAACATTTTCTAGCTGCTAGAATGTCACAGATTTTATACAGAACAATTACAACAGAATTTAAATATCTTTCTATGAGCAACCTTGAAGAATAGGTCATATAAGCTCTGTCCAGCAAACACAGGGCAGATGAGGTATAATGTAATCTCTATTCGTATGTTAACCCCTAAAATCACCCTGCTAGGCAATATCTGAAACCCCTTTTCTAAATCTGAATCTGATTTATCTCCCAAATTATGAGCTTCATCACCACAGAGTCTAGTTGGAACATCAAACATTGTTCTTCGAAGGAAGAAAGTAACTCCCTGCTGTCAATGTAATTTTAGCGCAGTGGCTGAGGGTTGTATTTTTCATTGTAAAGCATATTTTGCTTTTCCTTTTGTCCTCCTCTCGTTTTACAGAAAAATCACATTCAGGTCAGACAGGATGTGGGATGCACATGTCCAGCCACTACAGTGAAATTTCATAAGAGAAATGTCAGGGATGACTAAAGCTGGCAGCGGACTTTTCTTGCCGTCTATCTTCAGATTCGTGCCACACAGATGATTTTACAAGCTGTGGAGCACTGCACTACATTTAACATAACACTGTCTTCCAAGAGGAGGCAAAAGCTTTTTTCTAAAAAAAATTTACTGTCCCACAGAGGCAAGCCCAGGCGTGCCAACTAACCTAAAAACATGGTGAACCCTGTGTGGATAATCTGAAACTTACAAGAAAGATACCTAGGGATACTTTAAAATATTTGTTCCAGGTTTTTTTTTTTGTTGTTGTTGTTTACTTTTTATGTGACTACGAAACAAGTCAGGTTATGACAAAACTTGTGGATAAATACACCTGTGAGGCATTAATTTTCATTTATTCTGTTTCATTTTCTGTTATTCCTGTAGGCACTTATTTCTCTTTTCCAAAGAGCCTTTGTGATTTCTTGCCTCAGAACATGTTTGCAACAATATGGAAAGACGTCTTTATTTTCTTATGAAAACGCATAAACTTTTGGAAGCAACCATGCTATGTGCCCTGGACCAGGAGAGAATTATTTGTCTTGGAGTATGGCCAAGAGGAAGAGGAAGCTGTTTTCCTCGGGCTGAGAAGAAGTCTGAGATCAGTCGAGTATGAAGAACTTGAAAAGCAACTTGTGCCAGCACCCATCAAGATAAGACTGCAGAATGTTGCGGTTTATTCTGGGAAGAATTCCTGAAAGTCACTGAACCCTGGGCACAGGGGCTCCCTGTTGGGCCAAAGATTCAAGTACCACTAGACCTGAAAATTCAAGAAGGGACAAAGCTTCAGCCTGTCACTCAGGAACCTCAACCATAGGCTTCATTCTCTCTTTTTTGACAATTATCCAACACTCTCAAATAGAGAATCATCATTCCAGGCAATCTGGTCTGTAAATTTTCTCCAAAACATACCCTTTTGTTGATTAGAGTCACCCTACTTTAGTTCATAGCATTTCTTCTCTTTGGGATATGCTTTCTTTCTAACTGTTCTAATCTTACCGATGTTCCCAGGACTAATATGAGTCCCTCCTCCTCTAGGAAGTCTTCCCAGAGTACTCCAGGCTTCAGTAATCATGTCTTTCTCTAACTGGATCATTCATGCTCTTGCTCTTTATGTCAAGATTAGTGGCGACTAGTGTCTTTATTACAATTCGGCTTTTTAAATGGTCAGAACTTACACAATTTTCTCCAGTTCTAGTTGAAGCTCTTTGAAGGCAATGATCATGTCACGCCCTTTTCTATATTATTCACAGTGCTTTGAGAAATTATTGTGGACTGGTTAAGGGCGTGGATGCTGAAGCCAGATTTCCTGGGATTAAGTCTTGCCTCAGCTACTGACTAGCTGCATGACTGCGACTAAGTTGCTTCACTTTTTAACGCCTTCATTTCTCCTTCTGCACAACACTGGCATCTTGACAGCAATTATTTCAATACGGTTCCTGTGAAAATTAAATGAGCCAATACATTAAAGAACTTAAAAGAGCAACTAATAAACGTTAGCTTTAACAATAATTATTTATCTTCCATCATTTAGTCACATCTTTTCCTGAAATATTTTCTTTTGTTGTTTTTCCTTTGTCGTTTTATCAGGTTGAGTTAGAAAATGTCTTCTGAGTTTCTGTTGAGTGCCAAGCACTAGTCTCTGAAACAGGAAAGTAGACATATGCAATGTATTTCCTTCCCTCAATGAACCTAAGAATATGAAGAGTATCTATCCTGTAAGAACACCTTGTTTCACCTCTCTGATCAAGTTTCTCTGGAAAACCTCCTCTGCGTGAGGCACATCATACGTCATAGCTTGCCCAAGTAGATCATAAAATGATTAAGGAAGGACTTGCCTTGTCTGTTTTATCACTCACAGTACCTACAAGAGTGCTTTTAATGTTGTAAACACGAAGTAAATATTTGGTAGATTTCTCCTTATTGGTCATCATTTCTTCAGTGCAAATATCAAGAAAAGCAAATACCTTGTTCTATTAGAAATGCCTTTTTTTGTTGTTGGAAGAAGCTGAGTTCTCAGAATCTGGGAACTCAGAGTTTGTAGTGACACTGATTAGAAGCTCTAATAATTTTAGTGCAGCCAAGAAACCATCAGGTCCATTTTAAGAAGGTGTTATGTATGTGTTTGTGTATTTACAGCAGGATGGAAATAACTTCTTTAAAAGATAACATATGGACTCTATATTTTCAATTTTCCTACAAAGATCTTATAACTCAGGGACTATTGAAAATTCAAGGCTCTCCTGAAATATCCCTAGAGTAGTATATGAAGTAATAATGTCTCTAAGTACAAGACAACATTTGATTCTATATTTTATTACAAGATAATAAACAACACAATCATGTATAACTTTTAATTTTCTACACTTGAGCCTGCATTGTTTGTTGCATATTAATCTTCTTAGAAGTCTAGGGTTACAAGTCTTTTCCCATCTTTTAGAATCACAGCTCTGATTTGATTACACATCTTGTCTTTTTATTACCCCATCTCTAGCATTCGGCATGTGAGAAAAGATCAATAAATATTTGTTGAATGTTGAATGGATAAAAATTTTCTTCTATGAATACTCAGAATGGAGACAAAGAAAAGTTATTTGATAAAAGTGTTTTCAGTGTTAATAAAAATGTATAGCAATAATCTGATTGAAATGATATATGTTTCAGCCATTAATTGAAGGAAATCAAGTTTAGAAGATAAAATTGGAAGTGCAAATTTGTTTTAAGCATATTTTCCTGGAATCATGTAAAAGGAAATGCTTAACACTAATGCTGCAAAAGCACTTAGTGCTGCCTGTATGCTCTAAGTAGAAATCTGGGAAAAAATAATAATTCGTTAATGTACCTGAGCTATATCAATACACACGCATTTGTGTTTTATCTTTTCTCTCACTTTGCTTCATTTTTACATTTAATTGAGATAAAGAACTAAAATCGAAATAAAATTAAGAATAAATAACAAGAATGTGCTATGAAATGTTTTCATGTTAGCTATATCCTAGGTCCTAGAAGAATGCCTGGTACATTTGCATATATCAGATGTTCAATACACACGAATTGAATATTTTAAAAAATAAACTTCTTGTTTAAAAGTTGAATAGTCTTTGGAGATAAATTTTAAAAAGAATCTCAGATAAATTTAAAAAGAGCAATGAAAGAGTTACACGAACCTGCCAGGTTAAGTGAACTAAAAATGTCCCTCTTCCTTCAACTTTCATTGCTTATGTTCTTTCAATTTCTTAAGAAAATTGTTTTATAAACTAAACTAATATCAAGTGTGATCTTGGCTTATGAGAAAACCACACAACGAAAGCTATCGAAGTGGGGTTAAACTTGCATTCTGTCAAATCGTTTTCCTCTAAGAGTTCTTGGAAGTCAAGCATGCTGGTTAATTCCCCAAAGGGAACTGAATGCTCCAAAAACAATTTAGAAATCCCACTTCTCCCTGCTGAAGGAAAAAAAAAGGCAGGGGTCGGGGGTGCAGTAGAAGTGGAGCATAGGATGGAGAGAAGAAAGAGAAAGAAAAGCTGTTCAATTAAGGTGACAATGAATCTTTGAATCATCTAGGGACTTACCAAGTCATAGTATAATTTCCTAAGAGTCTTTCTCAGTATCCAGCATATAAACACTAGCCAAATCTAGTTGAAGCATGTTAAAAATTGAACAGACACACACACACACACACACACGCACACACAATTGAAGTAAAATAAATGGGAATTACTTGGAACTATAATGAGACATAACAAGTGATCACAAGAGCTAGAAATTTCCGTTGTTTAATCTTGTGTTTTAAAACTAGAAAGTATTATATAATGCTTCACAGCTTAACTATATGACTTTCTAGCACCATTCATGCAATGCATTTCTTTCTCATTTGCATAGTGTTTCATAATTTCTGCATTAAGGATTTGTTGTCAGTGATTATTTCGTTCATCCATTCTTTATTCATTCATTTATCTGCTCATCCAACAAACATTTATCTTGTGCCTATATGAGAAATATTCTTACAGATCCAGATGAAATAGAAATAAATGCCAGCACAGATATGTATAAAGTAAGTATAGGTCCTTAATTAGTCAGTGCAATGGCAAAGGTAATGGGGACTGGGAAAACAGATGGGCACAGTAGAGATTAGTTTTGTAGAAGAGAAGCAATTTTCTCCAACACATAAGAAAGGTATTGGTGGCAATATAAATAAGAATTATGAGCAGGAGTATTCTGATAAGATGGAAAATTGACATGGGCTACTGGCTTCCTATCCCAAAATCAACCCTGCAGACATTAGAAAAGAGATGTAGAAACATAGGTGTAAGAAACCAGCATTAAAACTAAGTGAATGCCATGGGGGACACTGAAACTGCCTTGGATTGGGATGTGTACATGTGACGTGTGTGATGGTTAATTTTATGTGTCAACTTGGTGAGCCACGGGATGCTCAGATATTTGGTAAGACATTAATCTGAATGTTTCCTTGAGGGTTTATATGGATTAAATGAATATTTAAGCGTATTGACTAAGTAAAGCAGATTGCCCTTCCTAATGTGGGTGGGCCTCATCTAAGCAGCTGAAGGCCTGAGTAGAACAAAAAGTCTTATACTTCTCTGAGTAAGAGAAAATTTCTACTGCCTAGTTGCCTTCAGATTAGGACACAGGCTTTTTCCTGCCTTCAGCCGCAACTTGAAACAGGAGCTCATCCTGGGTCTTGAGCTTGCTGGTTTCTAAACTGAAACCACACTGTGATGGTTAATATTGAGTGTCAACTTTATTGGATTGAAGGATGCAAAGTATTGTTTCCGGGTGTGTCCTTGAGGGTGTTGCCAAAAGAGACTAACATTTGAGTCAGTCAACTGACTGGGAAAGGGAAACCCATCCTCAATCTGGGTGGGCACCATCTGATCAGCTGCCAGCAGAGCCAGAATATGAAGCAGGCAGAAGAATGTAGAAAGAGTGGACTGGCTATGCCTTCCAGCCTACATCTTTCTCCCATGTTGATACTTCCTGCCCTGGAACATCAGACTCCAAGTTCTTCAGATATGGGACTCGGTCTGGCTTCCTTGCTCCTCAGCTTGCGGACGGCCTGTTGTGGGACCTCACCTTGTAATCGTATGCGTTGATACTCCTTAACAAGCTCCCCTTTATATATACCTCTATCCTATCAATTCTGTCTCTCTAGAAAACCCTGACCAATACACACACTGTTGGTTTCCAGGTTCTTAGGGTACTGACTAGGTGTGGAAACACACCATTGACTGTCCTGGATTTTCCACTTGCCAACTCACCCTTCAGCTTGTCAGCCTCCATAATCATATGAGTCAACTTGTAATAAATCTCTTTGTCTATCTATCTATACACCCTATTGATTCTTTTTCTATGAATAACTCTGACAATATTCTGTGTGTGTGTGTGTGTGTATGTGTGTGTGTGTGTGTGTGTGTGTCAGAGAGAGAGAGGAGAGATTTGGTAGTGAGGACATAGTATTAGATGTGACAATAAAAGCAAGAGGGGAAGAATGGAATGTTGAATCTTTTTTTTTTTTTTCTGAGACGGAGTTTCGCTCTTGTTATCCAGGCTGTAGTGCAATGGCGCTCTCGGCTCACCACAACCTCTGCCTCCTGGGTTCAGGCAATTCTCCTGCCTCAGCCTCCTGAGTAGCTGGGATTATAGGCACGTACACCATGCGCAGCTAATTTTGTGTATTTTTAGTAGAGATGGGGTTTCACCATGCTGACCAGGATCGTCTCGATTTCTTGACTTCGTGATTCACCCGCCTGGGCCTCCCAAAGTGCTGGGATTACAGGCTTGAGCCACTGTGCCAGGCCTGTTGAATCTTTTTTAAGCATTACTTTTGGCTCTCTCCCACCCATCCTTAAGAGACTCACCGCTTGTTTCATTGTTACTACGAGGGAGAACTCAAGAGAAAAAAATTCAAGCGCCTAAATTAGACTAGGCAAATACGACCTAGGCTACAGTTTATGCAGACAGAATGTCACCCGCTGGCCGAAAGCACTCACTCATTCTCACCACTCCAAATCCTAACTGACTGTGGATTTCTAAACCTAGGAGCTACTGTACTCCCAGTGGTACTTCTTTCAAAGAGATTGTGGTAGAATCCACTATGTGAGAAGTTGGCTGACAGAATGACACTGAATAATGATGTACGTTACTCTGGACTGCCTGGGGTCCATTGCCATGAGGCGCGTTTTCTCATCTCTCCTTAAACTTGGCAGAAGAATGTGTAACCCCAGTATACAACATCGGTCATGGATCTGATATGTCTAAGGTAATGTGACCTCACAGGCAAAGTAATTAGCCACTCAAAGTGAAAGATCACTATGAATAGCAGACTGCAAATGGAACATACAGACCACATCAAGTAGGAGTATTGAAAAGGACTGGTCAAAGATTTAAAATCATCGAGACGAATTTCTCAAATGAATTTAAGAGGAGACTTTATAAATGCTATAGGAGTAATACAGAACAAATTTGAGCTCAAATATGATGGTTGAAATAAATATGGGTGTACCTGTTTTACTGCACTTCCCTTTATTGAGATTTACAGGTACAGTGGCTTTTTTTCTACAACTTGAAGGTTTGCAGAAACCTTGCATCAAGCATGTCTATCAACATTATTTTTCCAACAGCATGCATTCACTTCCTGTCTCCCTGTGTTACGTTTTTATAATTCTCACAATATTTCAGACTGTTTTATAATTATTACATCTTCTGTGATCTGTGATTAGTCATCTCTGATGTTACTGTTAAGATGGTGCCTCATGGGTTCCGATTGCTCCACCTACCAGCTGTTTCCCCATATCTCTCCTTCTTATTAGGCCATAAAATGTGATATTGAAATATTGAATTAATGAGCTTACAATGGCCTCTGAGGGTTCAAGTAAAATAAAGAGTTGCTTGGTAGGCCGAGGTGCGTGGATCACGAGGTCAAGAGATCGAGACCATCATGGTCAACATGGTGAAACCCCGTCTCTATTAAAAATACAAAAAATTAGCTGGGCATGATGGTGCGTGCCTGTAATCCCAGCTACTCAGGAGGCTGAGGCAGGAGAATTGCCTTAACCCAGGAGGCAGAGGTTGTGGTGAGCCGAGATCGTGCCATTGCACACCAGCCTGGGTAACAAGAGTGAAACTCCGTCTCAAGAAAAAAAAAAAAATTGCACATCTCACACTTTAAATCAAAAGCCATAAGTTCAGTGAAGATGGCATATGGAAAGCCAAGATCAGCCAAACCTAAGCCTCTTATACCAAACAGTTGTGAATTCAAAAGAAAATTTCTTGAAGGAAATTAAAAGTGCTACTCAAGTCAGCCCATGAATGATAAGAAACCAAAACAGCCTTATTGCTGATATAGAGAAAGTTTTAGTGGTCTGAATAGAAGATCAAACCAGCTACAATGTCCCCTAAAGCCAAAGCTTAATCCAGAGCAAGTCCCTAACTCTCTTTAATTTTATGATGGCTAAGAGAGATTTTATTTTAAAAAGCCACAGAAGAAAGCTTGGAAGCTAGCAGAGTTAGTTCATGAGGTCTAAGGAGAGGGGCCACATCAATAATATAAAAGTGCAAGGTGAGATAACAAGTGCTGATGTGAAAGATCTGGCTAAGATCATTAATGAAGTTGGCTACACTAGACAACAAATTTTCAATGTAGATCAAACAGCCTTCTATTGGAAGGTGATGCCATCTAGGACTTTCACAACTAGAGAGGTGAAGCCAATGCCTGACTTCAAAGCTTCACTGTCTTGTTAGAGGCTAATGCAAATGTTAACTACCTGAAGCTAATGCTCATTTACTATCCTGAAAATCCCAGGGGCTTTAAGAATTATGCCAAATCTTCTCTGTCTATGCTCTATAAATGAAACAACAAAGGCTGAATAATAGCACATCTTTTTATAGCACTGTTCACTGAAAATTTAAAGTCCACTGTTAAGACCTACTGCTCAGAAAAAAATATATATTTCTTTCAAATTACTAGCACTCAATAACAATGCACCGGATCACCCAAGCTTTAATGAAGATGCATAAGTAGATTAGTGTTTTCATGCCTGCTAACACAATATCCATTCTGTAGCCCATAGATGAAAGATTAATCCTGATTTTCAGTCTTATTATTAAAGAAGTACATTTTGTGAGGCTATGGCTGCAATAGATAGTGATTCCTCTGATTGATCTGGCAAAAGTAAATTGAAAACCTTCTAGAAAGGATTCACTATTCTAAATGCCCTTAAGAACATTGGTGATTCGTGAGGGGTCAAAATATTAACATTAACAGAAATTTGGAATAAATTGCTTCCAACCGGCATAGATGAATTTGAGGAATTCAAGACTTCAGTAGAGGAGGCAACTACAGATTTGATGGGATCAGAATGAGCAGTAGAACCTGAAGACATGATGAAATTGCTGTAATCTATAATAACACTTTAATAGATGAGATGTTGCTTCTTACAGGTGAACAAAGAGCATGGTTTCTTGAGATGGAGTCTACTCCTGGTGAAGATGCCATAGCTATTGTTGAAATGATAGCAGGGAGTTTAGAATATTAAGAAACTTGGTTGATGAAGCAGCAAAGAATTCAAGAGAATCGACTCTAATTTTAAAGTTCTACTGTGGGTACAATACTATCAAATAGCCTCACATGCCACAGAGAAATCTTCATAAAAAGAAGAGCTCATTGATGCAACAAACATCGTTGCTACCTTATTTTAAAAATTGCCACAGCCACCCCAACTCTCACCAACCACAGCCCTGATGAGTCAGCAGCCATTAACAACAAAGCAAAACCATCCACCAGCAAAATGATTACGACTTGCTGAAGTTGCAAATATTCACTAGCATTTTCCAGCAAGAAATGTTTTTACGTTAAGATATGTACAGTTTTTTTAGACCTAAGGATATTGCATTCTTAATGGATGACAGTTTAGTATAAACATAATTTTTATATGCAACAGGAAACCAAAAGGTTGACAGACTCACTTAATTGAGATATTTGCTCCTGTCGTGGTGGTTAGGAACTAAACCTTTCTTTAGTTAGCATACTTATTTTTGACATAAGCTTGTAATTAAAAAAAATAAAGGATGACTAACAGGAATCAAAATATATGATTGAAGAAATAGTTCTGAAGTCAACAGACAAGGATGAAGGGGGAGAAAATATAAAACATAACTGAAGAGAAATGAAAAGGAATGGAGAATGCCAGGTGAGAATATCAGAACGATGAGAACATTATAACCACAAGGAAAAATCACCAACTAATAAAATAAGTGGTTCAGACTGCTCAACACCAGTGACTGTTTTGAAATATTGGAGGAAAATGAATTTGAAGTAACCAAATTATGATTTATGCAAATGTACAATAAAGACATATACAGAACTAAAAGATTCCAAAGTGGCAGGGAGAAACCCCTTTTGAAAATACCCTTGAAGAAAAACATAAATAGGACAAATAAACCCAGAAGGTGCTGGAATTTAATGATATTCAAAAAATTTAATGAAATTTATTGCTTTCCTAAAAAGAGAAGAAAAAAAGGGCAGGGAAGACTTCAAAAAACCTTCCATGTACTTAACAATGTGGAACCATAATTGTAGACAATATTAGCCCAGTTGAGAAGGAACAAAAAACAAAGGGACAAAAAAGATGACTAAGGGCCGGGCGCGGTGGCTCAAGCCTGTAATCCCAGTACTTTGGGAGGCCAAGGCGGGTGGATCACGAGGTCAAGAGATCGAGACCATCCTGGTCAACATGGTGAAACCTCGTCTCTACTAAAAATACAAAAAATTAGCTGGGCATGGTGGCACGTGCCTGTAATCCCAGCTACTCAGGAGGCTGAGGCAGGAGAATTGCCTGAACCCAGGAGGCGGAGGTTACGGTGAGCAGAGATCGCGCCATTGCACTCCAGTCTGGGTAACAAGAGTGAAACTCCGTCTCAAAAAAAAAAAAAAAAGACTAAATTTTATCATGTTTAAATGATGGTATAGAAATAGAAAAGATTAGAAATCACTAGAAAATAAACATGTTTTATAGACCAAAAGTTATGAAATGATTAGGAGTAAATAAGCATAAATAGAAATCTTAAGTAAAAGCAAATCTCATAAAAAATGAAATGTATGGCTTGTTAACCATCTGACATACATAAAACCTGAAAAACATTTTAAATAAAATGCTTTTTTATTTTTGAGAAGGAGTCTGGCTCTGTCACCCAGATGGAGTGCAATGGCGCACTCTCGGCCCACTGCAACCTCTGCCTCCCAGGTTCGAGTGATTCTCCTGCCTCAACCTCCTGAGTAGCTGGGATTACAGGCATGTGGAACCAGGCCTGGCTAATTTTAAAATATTTTTAGTAGAGACAGGGTTTCACCATGTTGGTCAATCTAGTCTTGAACTCTTGATCTCAGGATCCGCCTGCCTCAGCCTCCCAAAGGGCTGGGATTACAGACGTGAGCCACTGCTCTCTGCCAATAAAATACTTTTATGCAACAAAACCAATAATACTAAATGACATAATGTACTTGGTGGGACATATAAAGTTTGAAATATATTTAACAGAAAATAAAATCTATTTTTTAACTAAAGGAAAATTGAATTTCATAAAGATTCAGTAAAAGTGAAATTGTTGAAATCTTCCAAAATCCACCAAAAAAAAAACTAGAATAACAATTAAAAACCCATCAAAGAATCCCCAAGAGAAAAAAAAAAAAACAATAGAAACGTTCACTACAGGTTGATAAGAAGTCACTAATATAATTGAAGGGGAAGCTTTAGAAATCTATATCTAGAAATGTTATTCTGTCCTACTCATTTTCAGAAAAAAATTAGGAAAATTCACTTTACTCTAACAACTAATACAAAATATTGTGATCAATATTCAAATAAAATTATAAGAAAAGAGATTAAAAGTAGATTAACATCAATGAAAACAAGCCAAAATATATGATACATTGAAATTGCCAAAAAAAGAATATTTTAAAGTCAGCTACAAAATAATATTTTTAAATGTTGAAAAATGTTCTGAAGGACATTTATGAAAATAAATCAAAATTAGAAGACATCTTAAAGACTATTAGAAAATTCTGGTTTGAAGAGATTGGAAAAAATAAATTTTTAAAGAGGTTACAACACTCTGAAGTTGGAAATAAATGTAAGAGTAATTTAAAAAATAAAGACACAGAAAAAAACACAGAAGAGAATAAAGCAATGTGTCATGCCTCAAGAGGAATACAATTAAATCAAAAAATTAAACACCAAAAAGAAGTAAAGAAATAAAATATTCAAGAACAAGTGAGTCATAGAAAGTAGCTTAAACAATCCAATATAAGTATGACTCTCTGGAGAAGAAAAAATATTAAAAACAGTAAGTTTTTTAAAATATAAAATTAAAAGAAAAAGGTATAATGCTTAGTCGAAATAATTAACACTGAATAGTCAGTATCACGTCATACTCCTTTAGGTGTTATTCTTTAGTGAAAAGAAAAAAAAGTGGACCAGGTACCGTGGCTCACGCCTATAATTGCAGTACTTTGGGAGGCCAGGGCAGGCAGATCACTTGAGGCCCGAAGTTTGAGACCAACCTGGCTAACAAGTGAAACCTTGTCTCTACTAAAAATACAAAAATTATCTGGGCATGGTAGCACACCCTGTAAATCCAGCTACTCAGGTGGCTGAGGCATGTGAATCACTTGAACCCATGAGGTAGAGAGGCACAGCCAAGATTGTGCCATTGTACTCCAGTCTCGGTGACAAAGCCAGACTGTCTCAAACAAAGAGAGAGACAGAGAGACAGAGACAGAGAAAAAAGAAAGAAGAAAGAAAGAGACAGAGAGAGAAAGAAAGAAGAAAGAGAGAGAGAGAGAAGAAAGAGGGCGGAAAGGAGGGAAGGAGAAAGGAAGGGAGGGAGGGAAAAGTGAGGTAACTACGCACAGCCATTCACAAGAAAAATAAGTCAGACTGCCATGAAACTTTTCTATAACAATGAACTAAGTCCCAAAACAGTAAATTAGTATAGTTAAGATATTCAAGAAAATAAAATATAGGCCAAAGACTATGTCATTTTATTTTCATATTATTCAGCCAAATTGACCTTCAAATATAAAGGCCACAGGCATATGTTATGAGCAGTCAAAACTTCAAAAAATATTTTTCCATGAACTCTACCTGAGGAATTTGTTAGAGAGTAAGTTTCAGATACATCACTAGCCTTTGTGTGGTTTGAATGTGTCTCCAAACTTTTTTTGTGTTGGAAACTTAATTGCCATTGTAATAGTATCAATAGGTGGGGCCTTTAACTGGTGATTAGGCCGTCAGGGCTCTGACTTCATGAATGAACTAATTTTGTTATTAGGAGAGTGGGTTAGTTATCACAGAAGTAGGCTCCAGATAAAAGGACATGTTTTACCCTGTTTTATTTTTGTCTTACATACTCATTTCCCTCTCTGCCGTGGGATGAATCTCATCAAATGCCAGTGCTATGCTCTTGGACTTCCCAGCCTCCAGAAACATCTACCAAATAAATTTTTTTTTTAATAAATTGTCTAGTCAGTGGCATTCTATTATAGCAGCAGAAAATGGACTAAGACAAGGCTGATGGTGAGGATTAATACATATTTTTTAAATGTATGTAAATATATTACATATACATGTGTATATTTACATACATAAAGATAAATATAGTAAAATGTCTAAATAGATGTTAATTTAAATTAATATATTAACATAAGCCAATATATATTTAAATGTTAACATCAGAGATTGTATAGATGGTATTTTATGTCATGGATAAATGTTATGACTACATAGGTATACTAAAACTATCATAAAAATTGTAAAGAAAGGATGAATTTCAAATCTTAGAAGATGAAAATGAAGGTAGGAAACTAGCAATTTCAGTTTTCCTTACAGTTGGAAACCAATAGACAGTACCCCCTACCAGAAAAAGGAAAAAATAAATAAAATAAAGAGAGGGAATTACAGGTACTATATAAAAATAGTAATATAAAGACAATCATCAAAACCAACAATGTAAACTTTCTTAAATGCCGTAAGATAAACACGAATGTAGTGTTAGGTTGATGCAAATAACCTACATATGAAAGAATATTTATGTAAAATATATATTTAAATATATATGCATTAAAAATTATGCACATTTGTTTTTTATTTTAGGGAGTTCCTAAACACTTGAACTCAGGCCTTCAAGGACTTCTATATTTGAACCATATACAAGTTATATGGACTTCTGAATTAAGAAATACGTGGACTCTTAGGTCATAAAGTATACAAGTAACATCACAGTTCTTGTACGAGGTGAAAACGTCTATTTCAATACTTACTTTTCAGTCTTCAGTACTGGAGGGTGGGAATGCTTTGCTCAACACTTGTGAAGGAGAAAGCAGTTAGATCTTGTAGGTGATTTGCACTTTCTGGAAGAAGAAACATACAACTCTCTGAACCTTGTGAATCCAATACTCTTTTTTCAACACAGAAAAAAATCTCCATAGCTTTACAGAAGAATGCAGTCTATGGAGACATTCTTCACACCATTTCCTTTCAATCTAGCTTTATGAAATTGTTTTACATTTGTGTTTTACTTCATTCTTACCAGCAGCTATTACAGGATTTTTTAGTAAAATAAAGAACGGTTGTTTGCTCAAAGTCATGCAGTAAAAGAGTGGCACAGCCACTCCAGAGCCTTCTGATTTTCTGTCTAGCATTCTTTCAGTTACACTACACGGCAACCAGCATTCATTCATTCAGTTCCTCAATCATCCAGTAGATACGGTTCATGTATGACTTCTTGATAGCATTCAGTTCCATTCCGTTTTACTACATGCATTTGCACAGTGCTATACCTATCACATGTATCAGGCTTTGTCCTGTTGTAGTTAAATGTTGAACAAAACAGAGTTATATTCATTTATTCATTGAATAAATATTTGAAATTCCTATTGTGTGCTAAACATTGGGCCAATTACAAGGAATGCTGAAATGAAGTAGACAATTTGTAATCTGGCAATAAAGACTTCAAACAATTGTTTATAGTCTTCTATTAAGGAGAAGTTAAAGTTACAAAAAATGTTTTTGAGAAGACCAACATATTTTGGGGGCCCAAGGAAAATGTCCAAGTGAGGAGAGGTGCTTAGACTGAGGTACAGCTGGTGAGTAGGAAGGATCTATGTAAACAGGGATGAAAGGCAGAAGGAAAGAGATGAAAGAATCCGCCTCTGATCTGACAGTGTTTAAATCAATATTATAGAGAGCAATAGGCATTTAAGAATTAATCAAACTTATTCGGTTTAAAAGGGAAAAACAACACAGAAGGAAGAAGAGTCTAATTTCAACTGGAAGAATCAAAATGAATTGTCCTTTGAGCTTTGCCAAGCTGAATAAATAGAATTTCTGACTCAGAAAAATGTAGTGAATGAACATTTCAATCAAAATGAACAGTTGTTACAAAACCACAGATGCAGGGAAGTATTGTGTATGCTTAGGAAAGATTGAGTATAGCCAGGGTAAGATGAATGGAGCCCTGCAGTGGGCAGTAAGAGATAAAGATGGTAAAGCAAACACATAGTCATAGAATCTTGAAAGCAGGAGAGAAATTATATTAAATGCAGTTCAACATTTAACTGATCTACGAAATTCACTTTTTTAAGAGATAAGATCTTTCTTTCTCTGTTGTCCAGGCTGGAGTGCAGTGGCATGAGCATGACTCAAATGCCTGAGCTCAAGAGACCCTCTTGCCTCAGCCTCCCAAATAGCTAGGACGTGTGTCACCATGACCAGCCCCAGCTTTTTTTTTTTTTTTTTTCATAGAGACAGAGTCTCTATAAGTTGTTCAGGTTGGTCTTGAACTCCCGGTCTCAAGATGTCTTCCCCTCTTGACCTCCGAAATTGCTGGGATTATATAGATCCCCTTATAGATGTGAGTCACTGTGTTAACCTCAAAATTTATTATAGTGGCAATGAGACGTTGAAATTTTGTTGAGCAGGGTATCAAGTGACCTGATATCCCTTTAGAAAGCCATACCTATTGGGAGTGTGCAGGGTTACTGGTCAAGACAGTGGAATGGAATCAAAGCGTCCACAAGGAAACTATTATATTATAATAATCAAGGCAAGAGATATGAGACCAAACCTATCCATGACAGTAAACATGGAATGAAAACACACAAATGAAGGTGGCATTTCAATAATAAAATGAGCACGAATTAACTGCCTGGGTTGAGAGAAAGGGTTTGAAATGTGCTTACACCTTCACACTTTTGTGAATAGAAAGTGGGGTGTTGAGAATGGGCTTGGAGAGAATGAGGACTTTGACTTTTTGAGTTTCTGTGAAAGGAAATGCCCAGTGGGGTGGTGGGAATAAGGCTGTGAAGCACAGTGGGCTCTGAGATTCTCCTGCACGTTTTTGAGCAGCTGCCTTTTCTCTAGACTGTGCTTTACACCCAGTTGCTGTCATCATGGAGGTTGAAGTGTCTTTACTGGTGTGGTGCTCCGTAGTTTAAGAATTAATCATGAGTTTCTGCCAGGGATCGGTGGCTCATGCCTGTAATCCCAGCAGTTTGGGAGGCCCAGAAAGGCAGGTCACTTTGAGCTCTGGAGTCCAAGACCAGCTTGGCCAATTTTCTACTAAAAATACAAAAATTCATCAGGCATTGGTGGCTTCCATCTGTAATCCCAGCTACTTGAGGGGGACTGAGGCATGAGAATTACCTAAGCCCTGGAGGTGGAGGCTGCAGTGAGCTGAGATCATTCCATTGTACTCCAGCCTGAGCGGCACAGAGACTCTGTTTCCAAAAGCATTTATACTTTTATAGGCTAGTATGGCTATTTTATTACTTTCGGCTGGATCTATCTACCTTACTGTCCTTAAGTAGCTAACGTACAAAATACATCAAAACTAAACTTAACTAAAAGACCATACTTGCAGTAAATAGACAATTATTCATTCTAACCCTGAGTTCTATCTACCTGAATCAAATTGATTCAGGGTTAGGGCACGAGATGTTAGATGACCAGAAATACCACTGAGACATGGTTGTGTAAAACAATTTTTTTTTCCTTCCTATAGATTGATTCTATTATTTAGCTCCAAACCTGTCTGCTCTATTTCTTTGTTTGGCATGTATATAGGTAAAGAGGAACTAAAAAAAAAAAAAAAAAGCCTGATTTTTGGGAACACGTACTCACATTCATACAGAGTTGATCTGTATGAACTGGGTTACAAAATAGAGCAGACAAAAATATATCCCACTTCCCAAGTCTAAGGGCTGACTCTCATGTTAACGATGGTGGGGAAATGACAAGGTGACAGGTTAAAAGGTGAGGAGTTCAGTTTGTGCCAGATTTAGCTCTCATGGGTGGCGGTGTATGGATAGGCCCATGTCACTCAGTCAGAAGCAGATGTGAAACTGGAGGGTTGCTGAAAAGTTAGCCTTGTAATAAAAATTGGTGACCATTTTCATGCTTATAGTGGGAGCCATTCTGCCAGAAAGCAAGTAGAGAGAAGCAACAGCACAAATTTCAATCCTGGGCCTTCGAAGAAGAGACAATGAGAGGAAAAGGAAAATTTCAACTCAAACATTCAAACATGAAAAAGTATCCAGAAGAGAAGAGACTTGGGTATTATCATCAGCAACTTACAGATTTAGGAGATTTCAGACCACTTGATTTTGTAGAGAAAGTTGAATATTTTGTAAAGTGGTGCATGAAGGACTTTATTCCAACGTACTTTTGAATTGACAGTATTGCCTATTTCTTCCAAAGTTCTTTCAGGAAGACTTTGGTCAAGGTGAAGTTGATTCTATGACACCTGTGTTGGACTTAAAGACTGTGATGTGTTTGTGCAAACATTCACAATTTCCTTCACAAAGAAGGTGCTAAAAACACTTGATGACTGATTACATTTAATGCAGCATTTATTTAACATTTATAGTTGTTCTTGGTCCTGTAGAAGACACAAAGATTGATAAACCATGATTCTAGCTCTCTGACACATAACCATAAAGCAAAGCTAGATAGTTGTTTTATTGACTATAAATGTACTCTGAATGTGTTATAAAAAAGGAAATATGTTAGATAAATTGGGAGACTCTCAGAACTAATGGGAGTCTGGAGAACAAGGCTGGAGCATTGACACTTACCAAGGCAAGACAAGAGGCTACCATGTGGGAATCATAGCAGAAAGGTCCTGGTGAGAATATACCTGCCAAGTGGGGAATACCATTTTCTATGAATTGAGGGAGCACATGATGACTTACGTTAGATCTGGTTTTCTTGGTTAGAGAAGTAGAATAGAGAAGCTGTAATACCAATAACAGAATTTAAAGAAGCATCAGGAAGCAATGGATGTTGAGTAACAAAATAACAAATTCACAGGTAATTAGCATCATAATGAGAATATGGGCAAAGTGCTATAACAAAGTAGATGATGGGTAAAATAATTCTAGTGGGTAAATAATAAGCATGTAAAACAATAATTTTTTGTACATAGATTAGGGACAACAAAATATCTGAGAATTGCTTTTTTGTTTCACTTTAAAGTCAAATATTTGCTGTGACCTATCTCCATGCCTAACCTATACACTGAGGAAAGAAAAACACCTAGATAAATGCAGAATTGTTGCATGCCAGGTCTGAGTTGACATTAATAGTTGAGGACATGGGCCAACATGTGGATCAGATTTATGCTACCACATGGAACAACCAGCTAGACGGCACCGTGGTTTTCAATGTATTTGACATTATGCAATTAAAGACAATGATCCCCAACAGAATGAAAAGAGTAAGATGAGCCCTCTGATTGCTCCAGGTTACTGTCTAGAGAGTTTTTAGCCTGTGGCTTAAAGAGCTCAGCAGGCTTCCTTAGTGGAGGAGACAAACAGAGTCAGGGGAAAAGAAGGCAGCTAGAGTTCACAGGGTAGAGTACTGGAGATCAGAGAGTGGCACAGAGAGGAAGTTCTAGAGACCTGCAGAATCTCCCCTGGAATATTGAGCTGAGTACCAATCAGCATGTCCATGTGACAGTATGACCCGAATAGCAACAGAGAACCACCTGAAATAATTAGAGGAAGCAGAACCTGGAGCTCATACACAGGAAAGGGGTCTTATTAATTAGGGATTGGATAGGGTACTCATAAAAGTGTTGTCTTAGTAATTAGCCTGATAATAAACTCTGATCTTGTATCAGAGTTTATTATCTAATAAGTCTTAAAAGTGAGACCTAAAATGTTAAAGCTCTTTCTAAGTAACTTAATTAAAATATCAATGGACAGAAATCTAAAGGAAGTAGTATGTTGGGATCAGGCACAAGCAATCCAGAGGCAGAAGCACAAGTACATTACAAGCAGGAGACACAGGCCGCATTGTCAGCTGCCAAAATTGCACCTCAACTCATTCCTGTGGCATCATGTGTGTTTCCTTTTGACCTGATAATGGAGACAGAAAAGGCCAGTCTTGGTCTATATGGCCTGTGTGTGACACCAGCTGAAAATGGACTTCCACTGACAAGTGGCCCTGAACGCAGTAAGGGGAACTTCTCCCATTGGGCAGGGATTTGTGCAGTTTGTCTGATCATTCACACTGCATAGAAAGAATAGTTGGTCCAAGATAAATATTGATAGATAGGTAGATTCATATACACACTATAGATCAACTAGTTGATCAGACGGCTGAAGGAGAGCACATGTCCCACAGAAGAACTCAGTCGCCATTGATATAGAGTTACCCAGTCAATTAACGTTAGCCAGTCTCATCCAATGACCACCCCAGTTCTGACAAAGGGGTACAAGAATGGAGTATCTGTGATGGTAGAATGAAGACTACACCTGGGACCAGCGTGAATGCTCATTGCCTGAGGCTGATTTAAGCAGTGATGATGCTGCCAAAAATGTCCAGCCATCCAGCCACAAAGGTCTAGAGTGATGGTAAGAGATCACTGTGGAATCCTGATATTCATGCCCCAGTGAAACCAGAAGTGTCCGGCAAATTACAATGGACCCTTGGAGTCTGGAAGGGGCAGTTATTCATCTTGACCAAAATGGACACATATTCCAAGTATGGATTTATCTTTCCTGCTATTGCCAAGGGTTACGGTGTTTGACCCACCATCGTGACAATTTATCTAACATTGCTCCAGATCAAGAGACCCACTTTACAGAAAGGGAAACATAAAAGTGAGTATATGTCCATGGACCTGTCCCATACTGCACCATCCAGAAACTATAGGTTTGATAGAGTGATGGAACAGCCTTGTAAGGGTACAAGTGAGGTAAAACTTAGAAGATTATTCTACACATGAATAGAGCAATATCCTTCAAAATGCATTGTATATCCTGAATCGACAGTCGTTATATTTTATTGTGTCCTCAGTAAATAAACTAGAAATAGAAGTGATCCCATTTGGGGAATTAGTGATTTTCATTCTTGCCACTCTAGGCTCTATTGGTTTACGGGTTTAGTTTCAAAAGGGAAATGTGTTAACCAGGGAACAAAAGAAGAATTTTATTAAACTTTAAGCTCAGGCTGTTACTGGGTCACATCAGGCTCCTCATGCCAAGAGATGAACAGGAAAGGAAAGGAGTAGCCATATTTTTAGTGGCATTGGACTCTGAGCAATAGGAGGAGAGATGGCTACTCTTTTCTTTTTATGAGACTAAGTCTCACTCTTGTTGCCCAGGCTAGAGTGCAATGGCACGATCTCGGCTCACTGCAACCTCTGCCTCCTGGGTTCAAGCAATTTTCCTGCCTCAGCCTCCCAAGTAGCTGTGATTCCAGAGGCTGCCACCACACCCAGCTAATTTTTGTATTTTTAGTAGAGATGGGGTTTCATCATGTTGGTCAGGATGATCTCGAACTTCTGACCTCAGGCGATCCGCCTGCTTTGGCCTCCCAAAGTGCTGGGATTACAGACACAAGCCACTGCATCCAGCCATGGGAGCATATGTTTGGTACCTTCCTTTCCCAAATATATTGATAAATGGATATGTGCAGCAGCCATGGGTATAGTAATCAGGGATTCAGCTTCCTCGGGGCTTACTTCTGGATCATTTCAGCAGGTTAAATAATCTAGATCAAATGAGATCGCAGCCAAGGATGGGCAAAATGCAGAAGAGAGGAGGGGCAGGGAGAGAGACAACGAGTAGCAGTTCCAGTCTTGAGAGCAGCTGCAGAGAGGGAGCTGCGTTGCATCCCACAAACCATTCTCAGGCGACGCTCCCTGAGTAAAAGAGATCAATCCAAATGCTGGAGGAGCTGTTCTCAGAATTTATCACGCAAAATAAATGAACTTAAGAAACTCACTGGGTGGACTATAATGGATGCTGAGGCATTCGTTCTCTCACCTGCTAGGAAGCCTCAGCTCATGGGAAAGGGTGCTTAGTTGAGTCCCCTGGCAGCTGTTCTCAGCAGAAGAGAGCATTCCCCGCCAAGGTCACCCCCGCTTCCTATGGACAGCTCCCATATCCAATCACTGTTTGATGAATAGGAATAAAGGTCCAGCTCTGAAGGAGCATCCCAGTCCCTGAGTTCTCCTCAGTGTCTGCTGAGCATTGCTGTGACTGCCTTCTGCCCTCCCTCCTCCCTTCACTTCATCCCACGTGTTCATCCTGAGAGCACTTGCAATAAACCTCCTGCATGGAAACCTCAACTCAGATTTTGTTTCCCAGAAAACCTGATTTAGGATCGTTTTTTATCTATGTTCAAAAACGTGGAAAAAATAAATATATCTAGAAAATTTCATTATGAGAATAAGTTTAATGTCCTTTATGACAAGCGATGTGCATTTTTCTTAGATTATGAATGTGTTCCAGTAGCAGAATCAATATGCAATGGCTTCTTCCATCAAAAGATCATATATATATATACATATATATATATACACACATACATATATATATGTCACTCATTAAATAGATGTGAAAAAATTATTTTGTAAGATTCTTAAAATTCATATATGTAAAGCTACACTTTAAAGAAAATAAAATTAAGAGAGAAAATGTAAAGCTACCCTTAATAAAAATAAAATAAAATAAAAAAGATAGAGTTGTTAGCATAAACATTTTCTTCTAAATCACCCTTAATCCTCACACTGGAATCAAACTGCTTTCAGCATTTATATACTTTGGTTTTTCACCAGAATCCCTCTGGACTGCCTTCGTGGGCTGCCAATATGTCTCCATCACAGATTCGAGTAGTCTGCTCACTCTGATTAGACTGTTGCAGCTGATTTAAAGTATGGCCTTTGTTATGTCTATGGCAGCCTAATCAGCTAGGCGGATTCTCTGACACCCTGGCATCCAACCCGTCTCCATGTCACTGAAGCAGAAAGGCAAAGATTATGGCCATCAAAGTATATCTTCAGGCTGAGATACATAACCCTCCAAGCTATTCTTAGTTAAAATTGTCATGTTTTAAAATCACTGGAAAGATATTGAGATGTTTGATAGAAATTCCAGGAATCCCAAGTATCTCAGTTGTTCTGTCTTGACTTTTGGTCTCCCTTAACCAGAGAATAAGCTCTTTGAAGAAATAGATCATATTCTTCTCCATATTTCCTACAGTATCTTACAGATAGTATGATTTTATTTCCACTTTCAAGGTAATTTATTGAGAAAGTTCATTGTTGAGGTCTTTTCTTTTTTCTGAAGCAGTCTCTCCAGGAAATAATAAAGGCACCTGTTTCTCTTTCCCCAGGAAGGACAGACCAGTGTTTCTAAAGTGCCAGTGTCTGCCTTCTCACCACTCCCACCCCTGGTGAAGAAATAACACTTTCCTTGGAGCTAGACAAGAGAATATGCCAGACAATGTGTGAATCTTGTAGACAATACCCAGAGAAGCTTCTATTTTAAGAAGATGTAGGCTGAGGTATCTGAGAAAAGGCAGAAACAGAGCATTTGGAACAGGGAAGGGCTCAAACTTAAAATTCCTGGTTAGAGGCCTAAGGCTGGGAAAGAAGAATGTAATATCTGGGTTTCTAGGATGGGTGATGACCTTACCCCGATCAAATGAATGGTAGAATATGGATATAAGTGGCTCCGATCTAGGTGGTGCTGAAAAGCCCTGGTAAAGCCTCATTTCTGAAGTAGAGCCACCATCTCCGAATAGGCCACATGAGCCTGGACATCAGAAATGATCTTCTTCCAATTTAGGGCTCACAAACATTAAACATACAAGCCCTATGGGTGGGTGTGAGTTCTCTAAACTGATCAGCGAATATTTTTGTTAATCCTAAATGGACCAAATTCATTTAACAATATAAAGATGTGTAATTTCTTGCCCATGAGTGTAGTGGAGCAATTGATAACTATCATATCTGTTTTTAAAAATAGCAAAAAAAAAAAAAAAAAAAACCCACTAGTATTTCTGGAGCGCTCACTACGGACTGGATGGTGTTAATTTCTTTGTATTACTTTCTTTATTCCCAAGTGTAGCAGTCAGGCATTATTATTAGTAACCCTCTTGAAACAACCTCAGCTCAGAAAGGTTAAGTAATTTTTCTACATATATCTAGTTGGTGGGACTTAAACACAGCCTATCTGCTTCCAAAACCCAGAATTGTATCTTCTTATTTCTCAATGAATGCAGACTAGCTCAGAAAACTGAGTGTATTAGGGTTTGCTTCTGGGTACAACACAAGTGAGGGAGGGAACTGAGTTTGGTTCCTGAGACCACTTGTTGAAAAGTGATTTTTTTTTTAATCAGAGAATAATGAGCATTATAAGCCCAACTTTTCTGCTGATATATGTGATAATGAAACAAAAATCTAAATGCTCGCCCTTCCCAGCTTCCGTCTTCCCTGCTTTACTTCAGATGTATTTCCTCTCATTCGAATCTTTCCCTAATCCCTAAAGGTGGCAGGATATGCTGCAAAGAACATGAACCTTGGAATTAGATCAGCCTGGTTCCATTTCCGGCTTTGTCCTTTACAGTGTGTGTCCTTGGGCATAGTATTTTTAAATCCGAATTTAGTTTTCAGTAAAATGAAGACAATAATGCCCACTCTATAAGGTTGTTTTGATGATAAAATGACATGACACACATAAAACTCAGGGCCCATGGATGATACTCAGTAATTGTGAGTTGCCTTTGCCCTGCTCTGACTGCTTTATTTTCCTGAGGAAGGGATGTATGCACAGTCAGCCACCAAGTCTTAAAAGCCCTTCCCTGCAGCAAGGAGCGTGGAAGAGCTGTTCAGGCTGGAAACGGAATGTTTTCTGGCCCCCATATGTAGAAGCGATTTAATTAAGTAATTAAGAAAGGGCCTCAATTACATTTAATACTTGCCTTGATACTTCAAATACTTGCTTTACTGCTTTTGTATTTCAAAGTCAATACCTTTGATGTTTTAGTCGTTGTGTTTGGGGATGTTTCTTAGGTTTAGAATTTCATCCACATTGTAGGAACTTCAGGGCCCATTACCTCAGATTCTGCAAGTTTGTTTTTCACAGCTCCAAATATCTAGGCCCTTATTAACCTGCCATAAGTTAGAGGTATTGATTTACTACTTGACTGTTGAGCATTTCCCCCTTATTGGTTAGCCTATCAAACTTCAGAAGCAATATTGCTTCTAGAAAGAGTACTAAATCAGGATCATGACGCTTGGATTCTCTCATGGATCTACTACTCTCCATTGGCAGGGCATTCGTCAAAGAGCTCTCTCAGCTCCTGAAGGAAGGTACCAGTTTTCATTCAATCCTGTATTAAAAAGTTGATATGTTCTGGCTCTGTGTCCCCATCCAAATCTCATCTTGAATTGTAATCCAGATTGCAATACAAATCCAAATAGTAATCCATATGTTGGCGGGGGCGAGACCTCATGGGAGGTGATTAAATCATGGGGGGAAGTTCCCCCATGCTGCTCTTATGATAGTTAGTTCTCATGAGATCTGAAGGGTTTATACTTATCTGGCATTTTCCCTGCTTGCACCTCTCTCTCCTGCCACCATGTGAAGAAGGACATGTTTGCTCCCCCTTCTGCTATGATTGTAAGTTTCCTAAGGCCTTCCCGGCCACGTGGAACTGTGAGTCAATTAAATCTCTTTCCTTTATGAATTACCCACTCTCATAAGAAGAGGCAGGGGAGAGCTTACTTCCTCCCTGTGCCTTCTCACCCTGCCATGTGAGAAAACCAGAAAGACAGCCCTCAGTAGAATGACCATGGTAGTTTCCTGCTCTCCAGAGCTATGGGAAATGAGTTTCTATTGTTTAAGCCACTCCAGGCTACGGAATCTAGATATAATAGCTCAAAATGACTAGCATAACAATCCTCAACATTAGCACTACAATATTTAATAATACATTTTTGTGTTTATTTGAAGGCTGTGTCTGACCCTTACTCATTTCCAACTTTCCAAACTGTCTTCACTCACATCATGAAAACAGCAAGCTTATAACAGAACATTTATAAGTAGTTTTAAGCAGAAACAAAGAAGTTCTTGGAATAGAGGTATAAATTGACCTTATAACCAATTAAATCTGCAAATACAAAGTTCTTTCTTTTCCTCATGGTTCATTTTATAGCTTGTTCCCACATTGAATATTTAAAGAATCAAATGAAAATGGTAGACCCAGACCCTATGTTATCCAGTAAAGGCAATTATTTGATTATATACAAATGCACATGAAAAGGACTACTAAATGTGTATTATGCTTTTTGCAAAATCTCTGTATACATAATGAAATGAAAGATTATTTCTTGATTATGGCTGCAAATGTTTATAAAATAAATTTTATAGAATTTTATCTGCAATTTTTCTACTACTGTTGTTTGAAGATAAATAACCAAGCCATTCCTGCCACTGAGAATGAGGGCCTCCCCTCATTTGTGCAACTAGGCATACAATAGATATTTGAACAACATGGATGGTAAGAAACTCCTCTCCACATACACAAAATTAGAAATCCACCCATAACTTTGAGTTCCCAAAAACTTAACTACAAGTAGCCTACTGTTGATCAGAAGCCTTACCAATAACATAAACAGTCAATTAACACATATTTTGTGTGTTATACACATTATGTACTGCATTCTTACAATGAATTAAGCTAGAGAAAAGAAAACATTATTAAGAAATTCATAGGAAGAGAAAATATATTTCCTGTCTATTAAGTGGAAGTGGATCATCCCAAAGGTTTTGATCCTGGTGGTTTTTACGTTGAGTAGGCTGGAAGAGGAGGAAACAGAGGGGTTGGTCTGACTCTCTCGGGGGTGGCGGAGGCAAAATAAGTGGACCCACATGTTTTAAACTCCTGTTGTTCAAGAGTCAACTGTGTTTTATTCATAGCCAAGGAAATCTGATGAGTATATAAGAGGAGGTTCTCAGATCTGTGTAATTCACAATGTACCTCTTCTCCCTGTGGAAATTAAGGCATTGGGAAATCAACAATATAAACTGCAAATGCTACTGAGCAAAGTTCCTGTATTTGTATTCAAACTAGAAAAATGTCAAGAAATATGGGAATAGTAGGATATCTAATCTGATCTTTATATAATTCCAGAAAATGTACATATCAACCATGAAATGCAAATTTGGCTTTTAGGGTTCCAGTGTTTTCACCTACCATACATGCTAAAAGATATAGTAATTACCAGAACTTTTTTTTTTTTGAGACAGAGTTTTGCTTTTGTTGCCCAGGCTGGAGGGCAACAGTGCAATCTTGGCTCACTGCAACCTCTGCCTCCCTGGTTCTGGGATCTCCTGAGTAGCTGGGATTACAAGCACGTGCCACCATGCCCGGCTAATTTTTTGTATTTTTGTAGAAACAGGGTTTCATCATGTTACCCAGGTTGGCCTTGAACTCCTGACCTCAGGTGATCCACTCGCCTCAGTCTCCCAAAGTGCTGGGATTACAGGCTTGAGCCACTGCACCCAGCTGAAAGTATTTTTAGAATAACCATTTTAAAAGAAAAGAAAAAAGAAATTAGGTAACAAAGAGGAAGAGATAGTAGCTAGAAAAATTGATATTCTACAGGAATGAACACAGCAAGAAAGCATAGCAGACCTAAGTGCCTTTTTGGACACCAATATTACCTCTCTCGGTAGAATTAGTAGACCATATTCCCCTCCCTGCAGTACTAGTCCTAAATTAACCAGAATGTCTTTCCAGTCTTCAGAAGCAAACCCCTAGTGACTTCTTAAAGCAAATCATCGGACGACCAGTTGTGGTAAAATCAAATTCTGGAGTGGATTATCGAGGGGTCCTGGCTTGCCTGGATGCTACATGAATATAGCCTGGAGCAGACAGAGGAACATGTAAATGGACAACTGAAGAATAAGTATGGGGACGCATTTATCCAAGGAAACAATGTGTTGTACATCAGTACACAGAAGAGAAGGATGTGAAGACACCAAGAGAGCAACACTTTTCATAGTTGAATATATTTTTTAATGAAATTTTTTTCTAATTTTTGCTTCTTTTGCAATGTAATTTGTCCTGTTTTTATAATAACTGGTGATTTTTCACTGACAAGTGAGTAAGATAAATGTTTACTATTGTGGATTTCATTGTGAAGCGTTCTTTCACATTTAAGTTTCAGTCATTTTCTTTTACCTCTTGTCAGTGTACACAATGCTAAAAGAATTAAAAAAAAACAAAATATATCTCTTCTACAAGATTAAAAAAATAATAAATAAATAAATAGATTGCTGTGCTAAGTAACAAAACCTGGCTCAGAGGCCACATGTCATACTTCTGTTTACATTAGATGTCCAGAGCAGGCACAGCCATGATGGACACAGTAGACAGACTGGTAGCTGCAGGCCTTCATTTTCAGGTAATAAAAACCTTTTAAAATCGATTGTGGTGAGGCATGCACAACTCTGAATAAACTAGAAGCCACCAGAAAAAAATTAACTAGTAAGTTTTTATTATTTGGATAAGAAAAAGTATGACATCTAGTAGCTTCCTGAGAGTTTGAAATCTGGAAGAGCAATGTACAAGAGAGGAAATATTAACTAACAATACAAGATAGAATTAAAGGCATAACATTTGAATTACAATTTGCAATTTACATAGAGTTTCATCATTTTAATGAATAAAGATATAAGCTTAAATGCTAAGGTGCACACTATAGAGTTTACTGGTGTAAGACTTCAGAGAAGAAAAAGATTCATATAAGTAGTAATCACTTTGGAAACCTTCATTTAGGGGAGGTTTGTAAGTAGATCCTGAAAAATGACAAAAGGAGTAGATTGGACTAAAATGTTTGCTGCCTCTGAAATGCCTCCACACGAAATATCTTTTAAATCATTTATTTAAGCACCAAAAATCTAGTGTCTGCCATTGGAAGGATTTTTGTTTCTACCACCCACGTTTCATTGGTTGTGCAAACCTCTTCTGTGAAATGAGAGATGTATTGTGTCCGTGTTACCCTGAGTATTAAGCTTGAATCTGTATAGAACATAGGAATGAAAGCATTAAAAAAAAATACGTGTAACTTCTCAGACTTACTGAAATCAGATCTCCAAAGGGGTGAAGAATTTATATTTTTTACAAGCCCCAATTAATTCTGTTGGTCAGCCAGGCTTGAGAATTACCAGATTTGAGGTTAAAATATGTATTTACTATTTGTCATGAAGATTTCATTAAAACTAACGACAATAAATTGCTGAACAGCAATGCTAATAGTGCTGTTAACCTGGTGCCAGTACTCTCAGGGTGAAACTGACTCTCTGGATCTCTCTTGCGATGCTTCCTGCACTCCCTGGCTCTGGGCATCTTTGTAGGTCTCCAGAAAATTCCTTTTGCACCAACCTACTAGAAAGGAGGGTATAATATATGAGGAATAAAACAATAAATATAAACTGATTCTACTTCAACATTGTAATTCCCTTACCTTAAAAAATTATTGAAAGAATAATTTTTATTGAAAGAATAATTTTTAAAATGGTGTCATTTTTAAAGGAACAATGCATGCGCTTTTAGCTACTTTTTCTCTCGAGCCAAGTATTAGCATATATCTAAGCAGAACTTCAAAATTTATGTTGAAACTTGCGGCTCTCTCTACTTCTCTACCAGCTCCCTGATATTCAGGACATTGATCAGGATGACTTTGAATCTTGGCATCCTTTGATATGCAAAATGTGGATGCAGTAAAATTTAGGTGTCCTAGAGGTTAGTGTAAAGAGTATTTGGTCAAAAGGAGATTTTCAGAGGCAGAGTAAGAATTATGCCACATAGGAAGTGCTTTGTTTTTATGTATAAAACCAGATGGCCCCAACTCTTAACAGGCAACTATCATGACACTTAATTGTTGATCCTACAGAACTTATATTTATTCTGAATTTATAAAATTTTGTGGAAAGTAAGCCTTAATATTATGTTTGTAAGAAGAAAATAATATATGTTCATATATTCACATATGTATACTTTCATTCATTCATTTGGCAATGGTTAAGAGTCTTCAACGTGTCAGAGACTATATGCTGGAGATGCCAAGGTTAAATAACACTATTAATTGCATAGTCTAGAAGTGGAAACAGATGTAAACAAATACTGGCAGCATGCTATGACAAACACTACAATACAAAATATAGTGGTTTATCCCAAAAGGAAGGGATAACCAACGATTCCTTGATAATGTATGGAAAAAAATAAGGGCAGATGAGAAAATTCAGATCTATCTATAAGGATGAGTGAGAGTTTACTCACTGGACATAGGGAGGGGATAAAAGGGAATCAGGTATAATGGGTATTTCACCATCATCCTTTCCAATCCAGAAATGAATGCTGGGAGAATTCCCTTTCAACTCCACACCACCACTTACCTGCTGTTCCCAGGGGTCATAAAATGCCTGTATCATTAAAAATTGAGTGTTCTGTTCACAATGGGGCTGCTTGGATAAGAGTCAGCAAAATCTTGTGCAATGATCAGATGTGTTTTTTGCTGCAGAATTCGTGGCGAGGAAGGCAGCTGTGGCTGCAAGACTCTCCCTTGACAGTTACCTGAGCAGTGGCTAGCATGGCTACTCAATACCAGTGAAACGTGGTGGTCACCCAAATGGCAACACAGCATCAGTTCAGCTCTCACACAACCAAATCGGGCTCAAGAAATTCACTGATAGTGGTTGTTTTGATGCTAATTTTCTGGCATCTCTTCTCCCTCCTTTCGTTTAAAAATGAGGTTTATTGAGTAACCACTCAACTCACCCTAAATTAACCACCTTCACTATCACCCTCCAGGGCAGGTGGACTGAGGCAATCCCTACTCTCTTTCTGGCTGATTATTGTGATATGTACTCTATGTTCTGCTTCATTCTGAGTTCTTCTTGAATCAAGAGCCATTTCTTCTCCCCATTAAAAGTTGACTTTTCAAATAAGAATATTATTTTCAAAATTACTGTTTTTGAGGAGGGCTATGTATTAATCTGTTCTCATCCTGCTGATAAAGACATCGAGACTGGGTAATCTATAAAGAAAATGAGGTTTAATGGACTCACAGTTCTGCATGCATGGGGAGGCCTCACAATCATGGCAGAAGATAAAGGAAAAGCAAAATCACGTCTTTCACGACAGCAGGCAAGAGAACATGTGAACTGCCCTTAATAAAACCATCATATCTCGAGAGATTTAATCACTAACACAGGAACAGCATGGGAAAAACCTGCCCGCATGATTCACTTACCTCCCCTGGGTCCCTCCCATGACATGTGGGGATTATGGGAGCTACAATTCAAGATGAGATTTGGGTTGGGACATGGCCAAACCATATCAGGCTCCAAAAGCCTATTTTGGATATCAAAGTTGAAATACTAGTTGATTCTTTCTCTGACTGCTTCTTATGCACAATTCTAATTCTCCTTAAGCAATAAATGCCTCTGACCAATTTCCAACTGGGCAGAGATTAGGAAAAAAATAATATTTCAAAATAATATCTCACTACAAAGGGAAACTAGGAGCTCTGATTGGAGCACTTACACTCTCTATCATGTTTGGAATTTTTTTTTTTTTTTTTGAAATGGAGTTTCGCTCTTCTTACCCAGGCTGGAGTGCAATGGTGCGATCTCGGCTCACCGCAACCTCTGCCTCCTGGGTTCAGGCAATTCTCCTGCCTCAGCCTCCTGAGTAGCAGGGATTACAGGCACGTGCCACCGTGCCCATCTTATTTTTTGTATTTTTAGTAGAGACGGGGTTTCACCATGTTGACCAGGATGGTCTTGATCTCTTGACCTCGTTATCCACATGCCTCAGCCTCCCAAATTGCTGGGATTACAATGTTTGAAAAATTTAAAGCAACCCACCCAGGTAGGTATCATCACTCCCTACATTACAGATTAAGTATGATTCAGGTTGTACTCACGGTCACATTCAGTGGTTTGGATTCAGATCCAAGTCTTCTGACTTCAAGTTTGACCTTAAGTTTGATCTGTAAAAGGAAACCAGCCAGAAATAATATAGCTTCAATTTCCACACTGCAAGTGTAAGACTTCTTAATTCAAAAATCCAGATTATCACAGGCAGTAATAATAATGACTAACATTTAAAGGTTCCCTGTCAGAGAAAAGCATGGAATATGAGACATACAAGACAGTGAACATAGGCCAGCATGGCTGGGTACAAAAGCAACAGAAATAATGGTTTCAGAGCATCCAGAAAGCAAATGGAGTCAAATCAAATAGTGATATGTAGTTTTATTCTTATGAATAATGAGAAGCTGGTGAAGGGTTTGGGATATTGGGAGATGATATAATCAAATATATATATATTATCAAACATATGTATTTGATTATATTTGCATATTTGATTATATATTTTATATTATCTATTTATATTACAGTATATATTTGATCATATATTTATATGTTCTTATATACTATATGTATTACATATACATATATTAACATTTATCCATAATATGTATATTAATATTTATAGGCAATATGTGTATGACATATACATATATTAATTATTATATGTAATATATAAACATTAATATGTATATATAAAATATATATTATGCACATGTAATATGTATATAAACATATAGAAATATAAAATCAAATATACACACATATTTCTAATATATATAAACGTATATGCTTTTACAAATCTGATTAGAGTCTATAGAACTGAGTGTATCATATTTGAATATTTAGAAAACACAGACAGAGACTATTTCAGCAATTCAGGTGAGAACTGGTGGGAACCTGAACTGGAGAGATGGAAGAAACAGGAATAGTTAAGTATTTCTGAGATGCTTAGGAGGTGTATAAGCAGGAATGCTAGTAAAATGGTAGGTTCAACTCTTGCATTAAAATAATTAAAATGATAGGTTTTAAATATGGGAAATCATCTTAAAATGTCAAAGAGCAGGCAAAATTGGCTAATCTCCAAGCTAAAGAGAAGGAATGGTAAGCAGAGCACTATAACCACTTTGACCCTGATGACATTTGCTGAACCTGACAAACTTAAACTTCATTTCTCAGACCCTTGCAGGTTATGAACAGAGAAGAGAAAGCTCAAAGTTAAATCTGCCTACACTACCCACCTCACTTCCCAGGATATAAGAAAATTTACTTGGGCTCTGAGAACTCACAAGGGACGGGAGATATATCTCTGAGATAACATAAAACAATTATTTTTTCTCATTCAAATCTGTTAATATATGTTATCTGACTGACTCGCTATACTTCAAGCTATGAATTTAGCTTAGATGAGGTTAAATGGGTGCCAGATTGCCTATAACTTGAGGCACTTGGTGCAAGCAAAGGTTGCTAAACTCTGGAGAGGACTACCTGTTGGAAAACAGTTTTCTGTGAATATTTATACATTTCTGTGTGGTGCAGTCTTTCTGGGCAAAGAGCACTGGCCAAATACTTAAAGGCTGATTTAAAACCAGAGCTGCCATGGAAGCAACAGGGTATTGTTCTGCAAAGCCTTAGAAATTTATCTCCCCAGAAGCCATTTGTTTACATTTCTGTATTCTAGGGAGGTAAATATTAAGATCTTCTCCCCTGTATTCCCCAGAGAGGATTCATTTATACATTAAAGCTTTCTCTCTTCCACTTGTATCCTGGGAAGTGAGGTGGGTAGTGTAGGGCAGATTTAACTTTGAGCTTTCTCTTCTGTTCATAAGCTCCAAGTCTCATTATTTCAGCCATCTTCTCCTGTGATACAATCCAACTACATGAACAGGTGAACATATAGCCCTTATTACAACACCCTATTTAGAATTAGGTTGCAGGTACAAAGATACTTTGTGGGTACTACATGGTCTATTTTCTGATCCAGAGATTCCTTTCAGAACATATATAGGTGAGTGTGTATATATGTGTATGCATATATATACCTATACATATATATACACCACACACACACACACACACACACACACACACATGCCCATCACAAGTCACCTGAACGCTAGACCCCAAATAACTCCTACAAATAAATTTCTGGGAAAATAAGTAGTTCATGTGTTTCTTTGTGAACTGCTCAAGGAAACTAGGTTCATAAACAAAACTCAGAAACAAAAATTGTATTCACAGAGACCTCAGATGTTTACATTACAAACACAGGCTATACAATGTGAATGCCCAACACATTTAAGATATAATGGTTTAAAAAATAAGAGACAACCTTAAAATTTTATTCAGAAAATAGAAAGTCTGAATAATGACAAAATAGATTTTCAGAAAGGAAAAGCAACTTCTAAAAATGAAAAAACCAATAATCAAAACTGAAAACTTAATATGTGGATTTTACAGTAGGTTAGACTCAACTAAAAAGAGAATTTGTAAATTGGAGATAGTGCAAAAGAAATAACCCAGAATGCAGCACAGATCTTTTGAAAAGTTAGAAAATTTGGAATAGAGATGTGAAAATATAGAAAAGAAAGTGAGACAGTCTAACAAATATTAAATCAGAGATCTAGAAGTAGTAATGAGAGAATTTTAATCTTAATATTTGATAACAGCTAAAATTTTTCCAAAGTGATGAAAACACAAATATGGAAATCTCAACAGATCTAAAATAGAATAAAATTCCCAGTGAAACGGCAAAATACAAAATTAAAAGAGAAGCTGGTAAAAATCATAGCCAGAAGCAAAGATTAATTTTAAAGGAGGTGCATTTAGTCCTATAGCTTTCATGGCAACAGCATTAATGGAAGTGAGAAGATAATAGGATAGTCGTTGTCATGTACGGAAAAAAAACCACTGTCACATTATAATGTTATAGTCATGAAAATACCTTTCAAGGAGAATGCAATAAAGACAGTTAAAAACAAAACTTTTACTTCAGGTTCAGGAGTACATCCGCAGGTTTGTTATGAGTAAACTCGTGACATGGGAATTTGTTGTGCACATTATTTTGTCTCCCAGGTAATAAGCCTAATACCCCAAAGTTATTATTATTATTGTTATTATTTTTCGCTTCTCTCCCTCCTCCCACCCTCCAACCTCAAGCAGGCCCCAGTATCTGTTGTTCTCTTCTTTACGTCCATATGTCCTCATCATTTAGCTCTCACTTATAAGTGAGAACATGTATTTGGTTTTCTGTTTCTGTATTACTTTACTAAGGATAATGACCTCCAGTACCATTTATGTTCCTGTGAAGTACATGATCGTGTTCTTTTTTATGGCTGCCTAGTATTCCATGATGTATATGTATCACATTTTCTTTATCTAGTCCACAATTGATGGACACTTAGGTAGATTGCATGCCATTGTTATTGTGAATAGTGCTGCAGTGAACATATGCATGCATGTGCCTTTATGGTGCAACAATTTATATTCCTCTGGGTACATACCCAGTAATAGGATTGCTGGGTCAAAAGGTAGTTCTGTTTTTAGTTCTTTGAGGAAGTGCCTCACTGCTTTCCACAATGGTTGAACTTATTTACACTCCCACCA
The DNA here is from genome assembly GCF_049354715.1 of Callithrix jacchus. Taxonomy (NCBI): domain Eukaryota; kingdom Metazoa; phylum Chordata; class Mammalia; order Primates; family Cebidae; genus Callithrix; species Callithrix jacchus. Next base: position 6,897,862 of record NC_133510.1, read on the forward strand.
ACAGTGTATAAGTGGGCTTTTTTTCTCTACAACCTTGCCAGCATCTGTTATATTTTGGCTTTTTGGTAATAACCATCCTGACTGGTGTGACATGGTTTCTTATTGTGGTTTTGATTTCCATTTCTCTAGTGTTCAGCGACACTGATTTTTTTTTCATATGCTTCTTGGCCCCATGTATATCTTCTTTTGAAAACTGTCTGTTCATGTCATTTGCCTACTTTGTAATGAGGTTGGTTTTTTCTTGTAAATTTGTTTAAGTTTCTTAGAGATGCTGTATATTACATCTTTTTCAGATGCATAGTTTGCAAATATTTTCTCCTATACTGTAGGTTGTCTCTTCCCTCTGTTGATAGTTTCTTTTGCTATGCAGAAGCTCTTAAGTTTAATTAGATACAATTTGTCAATTTTTGCTATTGTTGCAATTGCTTTGGCATTTTCTTCAAATCTTTGCCAGTTTCCATGTCCAGATGGTTTTGCCTAGGTTGTTTTCCAGGGTTTTTATAGTTTAGTTTTCAGTTTTACTTTTAAGACTTTAATCCATCTTGAGTTGATTTTTGTATACAATGTAAGAAAAGGGTCCAGTTTCAATCTTCTGCATATAGCTAGCCAGTTATCCCAGCACCATTATTAAATAGGGAGTTCTTTTCCCAATGTTTGCTTTGTCAGCTTTGCCAAAGATTCTATGTCATAGGTGTGCAGCTTTATTTCTGGGCTCTCTATTTTATTCCATTAATCAATGTGTCTTTTTTTTTTTCCAGTCCATGCTGTTTTGGTTTCTGTAGCCCTGTAGTATAGTTTGAAATCCAGTAGAGTGATGCCTCCAGCTTTTTGCCTAGGATTGCCTTAGCAATTCACACCTTTTTTTTGTTCTCTTTTTTCTAGTTCTGTGAAAAATATTATTGATAGTTGGATAGAAATAGCATTGAATCTATATATTGCTTAGGACAGCATGGTCATTTTAAGGATACTGATTCTTCCTATCCATGAGAATGGGATGTTTTTCCATTTGTTTGTATCATCTCTGATTTCCTTGAGCAGTGTTTTGTGATTCTTATTGTAGACATCTTTCATTTCTCTGGTTAGCTGTACTCCTAGATATGTATTCTTTTGTGGCAATTCTGAATGGAATTTTGTTTTCCTGATTTGGCTCTCAACTTGGCTGTTATTGGTGTATAAGAATGCTAGTGATTTTTTTACATTGATTTTGTGTCCTGAAATTTTGCTGAGGTTATTAGCTTAATGAGCTTTTGGGATGAGATTATAGAGTTTTCTAGATACAGAAGTATTCCAGCTGCAAACAGGGATAGCCAGTTATTTGGATGGATTTCTATTAGGATGCCGTTTATATCTTTCTCTTGCCTGAATGAAGGCTCTGGCCACGACTTCCAATACTGTGTTGAATGGGAGGAGTGAGAGACAGCATCCTTGTCTTGTGCCAGTTTTCAAGGGGAATGCTTCCAGCTTTTGCCCATTCAGTATGGTGTTGGCTGTGAGTTTGTCATAGATGGGTTTTACTATTTTGAGGTATGTTTCTTCAATACCCATTTTATTGAAAGTTTTTAATATGAACGGATGTTGAAAAGCCTTTTCTACATCTATTTAGATGATCATATGGATTTTGTCTTTTGTTCTTTTTATGTGATGAATCACATTTATTGATCTGTGTATCTTGAACCAACCTTGCATCTCAAGGATAAAGCTTACTTAATAGTGGTGGATTAGTTTTTGGATGTAGTATTGGATTCAGCTTGCTAGTATTTTGTTGAGGATTTTTGTTCAATGTTCATCAAAGATATTGGCATGAGGTTTTCGTTTTTGTTCTTTCTCTGCCATATTTTGGTATCAAGATGATGCTGGACTCAGAATGAGTTGGAGAGAAGTCCCTCTTCCTTAATTTTTTGGAATAGTTTCAGTAGAAATGATACCAGCTCTTCTTTGTAGATCTGGTAGAATTTAACTACAAATCCCTCTAGTCCTGGTTGGTGAGCTATTTATTACTGATTCAATTTTGGAGCTCATTATTGATCTGTTAAGAGATTTAATGTCTTCCTGGTTGAGTCATGGGAAAGTGGATGTGTCCAGGAATTTATCTGTTTCTTCTAGATTTTCTAGTTTGTGTGCATAGGGTGCAGAATGGTTTATCTTATTCATTTCTCCAACAAACAACAGCTTCTAAATTTGCTATTCTTTTGAACTTGTGTGTGTGTGTGTGTGTCACAATCTCTTTTGCTTCAGCTCTGATTTTGATCCTTTCTTGTCTTCTGCTAGCTTTGAGGTTGGATTGCCCTTGGTTCTCTAATTCTTTTAGTTATGATGTTAGGTTGTTAAATTGAGGTCTTTCTAACTTTTTGATGTGGTTGTTCTATTAATATAAACTTAACACTGCCTTCTTAACAGTGCCTTAGCTGTGTCCCAGAGATTATGGTATGTTACATCTTTGTTCTCATTATTTTCAAATAACTTCTTGATTTCTGCCTTAATTTCATTATTTACCAGACAGTTCTTATTGGTTTGTTTGTTTGTAGAAAGTGATTTATTTAGAGAGAGAGAAAGAGGAGAAGGAGAGAGAAAGAAACAGCTAACTCTCACACTGAGTGACAGAATCAAGAAAGATGGAATCCAGGAGAAGAAAGAAACTTCCACACTGAGTCGAAGGGAATAGAGAGAGAGAGAGAGAGAGAGATGGAGTTTAGGAGGTAAAAACTAGCTTCAACAAGAGAGTGTGGAAGGGGACTCCAGTGGGGTAATAAAGGAGAGAGAAAGGTGGCTTCCACGAAGGGAGTGTTCATGGAAGGGGACCCAAACATGGAGTCCCTACCAGACAGTTCTTAGAAGACAAAAACCAAGAGTTTGCCACTAGTAGATCCACACTCAAGGCAACTTAAAAGATATATCTCAGAATCTGAGGAAAGAAATTATATCTAGAAGGTCTGAGAAAAATGAAGAAATAAAGAGCAAAATAATGTGGTAATGAGGTTGTAAAGCTAGAAGACCACTGACTGAATGAAATAATATCTCTAGAGCTTAAAAATATTAAAATAGATGAAGACAATAACACAAAAGTGGGGGAGGAATAAATGAAGCAAAGCTTCTATGGTTCTTAAAATGTCCTGAAGCAGGTGAAAAATATTGACTAAATTTGGTCTTTGATTAGTTAAATGTGCCTGTAGAAATGTACAGAATAACTATTTTAAAATATTGTATAAACGAAGTTTATATTTTCTGTACTAATAGAGAAAGAAAATGATTAATAATACAAAAAGAAAACTTGAATCATAGGTATAAATTCAAATATATCTGCAGTTATATTAAATAAAAATGAACTAAATGCACTGTAAAAGACAAAGATTATCATATTGAATTTTTAAAAATAATTGTAGGCAATTTATTAGAAATGTATCTAACACATAATGATTTAGGCAAGGTGAAAGTAAAAGAATGGAAAAAATAGATCAAGTGAACTAAAAGGAAGCTAATGTCCTTTTATTAATATTAAACAAAATAGACCATAAAACTGAAATAATTGCTTGGGAGAAAAAGGATCAAGTTGTAAGAACAGAAGATACAATTCAAATAGATATACTTGTATATATTATTTTGTATCTACCTAAAACCTGATTTCAAAATGCATGACATAGGAGGATCCAAGATGGCCACATAGGAACAGCTCTGGAGTGCGGTTCCCAGCAAGAACGATACAGAGGGTGAGTGATCGCCGCATTTCCAAATGAGTTTTCACGGCCCACAAACCAGGAGGTTCCTGGGCTAGGAAGGGCCATGAGTTTCCAGCCCTGCTGTTTCAGCCAGTGCCGCAGGTTGGCTCACAGACACTCACACAAATCTGGACAGCTGTTTCAACTGGTGCCTGGAATGCCTGGGAGACAGAGCTGCACATTCAACTGAAAGGGAGGGGGCTGAGACAGGGAGCCAGGTGATCTGGCTCAGTGGGTACCACCCCCACAAAACAAGCAATCTGAAAAGCTCTGGATTGAGAGTTTCACAGCAAGTGCAGCTGGACCCAGGATGGTCCAGCTCAGTGGGGGAAAGAGCATCTACCATTACTAAGGCAGTCTGCCAATACTGAGGCAGTTCTAACTGTACCTCAAGGAAGATCACATAGCAGCTAGGCACAGTCCGCGGCAGCTCAGCAATGCCTCTGCTGGCATACTGTGACTAGACTATCTCCATGCTGGACAAGGCATCTATGTAAAAAGGCAGCAGCATGGCAAGAACTTATAAATGAAGCTCAACCTTCCTAGGACAGGGCACTTGGGAAAAGAGGCAGTTATGAGTTCTGTTGCAGCAGACTTAAACGTGCCTGCCCGGCAGCTCTGCATGGAACAATGGAGCTCCCAGCACAGCACCTGAGCTCCTATAAGGGACAGACTATCTCCTCAAGCAGCTCCCCAACCCCCATATACCCAAAGAGACACCTCATAAAGGAGAGCTCAGGCTGACATCTGGTGGGTAAACTTCTAGGATGAAGATAACAGAGGAAGAAACCAGCAGCAACCCTTACTGTTCTACAGGCCCTGCAGGTGATCCCCAGGTAAGCAGGGTCTGGAATGGGCCTCCAGCAGTCCTGAAGCCAAGGGGCCTGACTGTTAGAAGGAAAACTGAGAAACAAAAAGAAATAGCTTCAACATCAATAAAAAGGACATCCTCTCAGAGGCCCCATCCGAAAGTCACCAGCTACAAAGACCACAGGTAGATAAAGCCATGAAGATGGGAAGAAACCAGCACAAAAAGGATGAAAATACCAAAAACCAGAACACCTCTACTCCTCCAAGGGATCACAACTCCTCACCAGCTAGGGAACAAAGCTGGATGGAGAATGAATCTGATGAATTGACAGAAACAGGCTTCGGTAGGTGTGTAATAGCAAACTTCTCTGAGCTAAAAGAACATGTGCTAGCCCAATGCAAAGAAACTCAGAAATTTGAAAAAAGGTTAGATGAAATGATAACTAGAATAAACAGGTTAGAGCAGAATATAAATAACTGATGGAGTTGAAAAAACAGCACAAGAACTTTACAAAGCATACACAAGTTTCAATAGCTGAATTGACCAAGCAGAAGAAAGGATATCAGAGATTGAAAATCAACTCAATGAAATCAAATGAGAAGACAAGATTAGAGAAACAAAGAGTGAAAAAAATGAACAAAGCCTCCAAGAAATATGGGATTATGTGAAAAGATGTAATCTACGTTTGATAGGTGTACCTGAATGTGATGGAGAGAATGAATCCAAGCTGGAAAAGATTCTTCAGGATATATACAGGAAAACTTCCCCAATCTAGCAAGGCAGGCCAATATTTAAGTTCAGGAAATATAGAGAACACCACAAATATATTCCTCAAGAAGAGCAACCCCAAAGCACATAATCGTCAGATTCACCAGGGTTGAAATGAAGGAAAAAATGCTAAGGTCAGCCAGAGAGAAAGTTACCCACAAAGGGAAGCCCATCAGATTCACAGTGGATCTCTTGGCAGAAACCCTACAATCTAGAAGAGAGTGGGGGCCAATATTCAACATCTTGAAGAAAAGAACTTTCAACCTAGAATTTCATATCCAGCCAAACTAAGCTTCATAAGTGAAGGAGAAATAAAATCCTTTATGAACAAGCAATTGCTGAGAGGTTTTGTCACCACCAGGCCTGCCTTACAAGAGCTCCTGAAAGAAGCACTAAATGTAGAAAGGGACAACCAGTACCAGCCACTCCAAAAGCATACCAAATAGCAAAGAGCATGAACACAATGAAGAAAATGCGTCAACTAACAGGCAAAACAGCCAGCTAGCATCAAAATGACAGGATCAAATTCACACATAACAATATTAACACAAAATGTAAAAGGGCAAAATGCCCCAATCAAAAGACACAGACTAGCAAATTAGATAAAAGTCAAGACCCATAGGTGTACTGGACTCAGGAAACCCATCTCACATGCAAGGACACACATAGGCTCAAAATAAAGGAATGGAGGAAGATTTATCAAGCATATGAAGAGCAAAAAAAAAAAAAAAAAAAAAAAAGCAGTAGTTGTGATTCTAGTCTTTGATAAAATGGACTTTAAACCAACAAAGATCAAAAGACACAGAAAAGGAACTAGATAATGGTAAAAAGATCAATGCAAAAAGAAAAGATAACAATCCTAAACATATACGCACTCAACACAGGAGCACCCAGATACATAAAGCAAGCTGTTAATGACCTACAAAGAGACCTTAGACTCTGAAACAATAAAAGTGGGAGACTTTAACAATCCACTGTAAATATTAGACTGATAAACAAGACAGAAAATTAACAAGGATATCCAGGACTTGAACTCATATCTGGACCAAGCAGACCTAATAGACATCTACAAAAATCGACACCCCAAATCCACAGAATATACATTCTTCTCAGCACCACGTCACACCTACTCTAAAACTGACCACATAATTGGAAGTAAATCACTCCTCAGCAAATGCAAAAGAACAGAAATCATAACAAACAGTCTCTCAGACCACAGTGCAATTAAATTAGAATTCAGGATTCAGAAACTAACTCAGAATCACACAACTTCATGGAAACTGAACAACTGGCTCCTGAATGTCGACTGGATAAACAATGAAATGAAGGCAGAAATAAAGATGTTCTTTGAAACAAACAAGAACAAAGACACAATATACCAGAATCTCTGGGACACATTTAAAGCAGTGTCTAGAGGGAAATATAGCAATAAATGCCCTCATGAGAAGTGAGAATAGATCTAAAATTGACACCCTATCATCAAAATTGAAAGAGCTGGAGGAGTAAGATCAAAAACACTCAAAAGCCAGCAGAAGACAAGAAATAACTAAGATCAGAGCAAAACTGAAGGAAATAGAGACACAAAAAAAAACCCTTCAAAAATTAATAAATCCAGGAGCTGGTTTTCTGATAAAATCAACAAAATAGACTGCTAGCCAGATTAATAAAATAGAAAAGGGAGAAGAATCAAATAGATGCAACAAAAAACAATAAAGGGGATATCACCACCATTTTTACAGAAATACAGACTACCATGAGAGATTACTACAAACAACTCTATGCACATAAACCAATAAACCTGGAAGAAATGGATAAGTTCCTGGACACTTGCACCCTCCCAAGCCTAAACAAGGAAGAATTTGAAACCTTGAACAGACCAATAACAAGGGCTGAAGTTGAGACAGCAATTAATAGCCTACCAAGCAAAAAAAGTCCAGGTCCAGAAGGGTTCACAGCTGAATTCTACCAGATGTACAAAGAGGAGCTGGTACCATTCCTTCTGAAACTACTCCAAACAATGCAAAAAGAGGGACTCCTTCTCAATTCATTTTATGAGACCAACGTCACTCTGACACCAAAACCCGGCAGAGACTCAACAAAAAAAAAAAGAAAACTTCAGGCCAATATCCATGATAAACATAGATGCAAACATCTTCAATAAAATACTGGCAAACCAATTGAAACAGCACATCAAAAAGGTTATCCATCATGATCAAGTAGGCTTCACCAGGGATGCAAGGATGGTTCAACATATTCAAGTCTATAAACATAATCCACCACATTAACAGAACCAAAGACAAAAACCACAAGAATATCTCAATAGATGCAAAGAAGGCCTTTGACAAAATTCAACAGCCCTTTACGCTAAAAACTCTCAATAACCTAGATATCAATGGAATGTATCTCAAAATAATAAAAGCCATTCACAACAAACCAACAAATATTATACTGAATTGGCCAAGGTTGGAAGCATTCCCTTTGAAATCTGGGACTAGACAAGGATGCCCTCTCTCACCACTCCTATTCAAAATGGCATTGGAAGTTCTAGCCAGAGCAATCAGGAAAGAAAAAGAAATAAAGGGTATTCAATTAGGAAAGGAGGAAGTCAAACTGTCTCTATTTGCAGATGACATGATTGTATGTTTAGAAGACCCCATTGTCTCAGCCCAAAATCTCCTGAAACTGATAAGCAACTTCAGCAAAGTCTCAGGATACAAAATCAATGTGTAAAAATCACAAGCATTCCTATACACCAATAACAGATTTAAAGAGAGCCAAGTCAAGAATGAACTGCCATTCACAATTGCTCCAAAGAGAATAAAATACCTAGGAATACAACCAACTAAGGATGTAAAGGACCTCTTTGAGGAGAACTACAAACCTCTGCTCAACGAAATAAGAGAGGACACAAACACATGGAAAAACATTCCATGCTCATGGTTAGGAAGAATCAATATCTTGAAAATGGCCACACTGCCCAAAGTAATTTATAGATTCAATGCTATCCGCATCTACCTACGACCCTCTTCACAGAACTGGAAAAACCACCTTAAACTTCATATGGAATCAAATGAGAGCCCTCATAGCCAGGACAGTCCTAAGCAAAAAGAACAAAGCTAGAAGCATCACACTACCTGACTTCAAACTATACTACAAGTCTACAGTAATCAAAACAGCATGGTACTGGTATCAAAACAGACATATAGACCAATGGAACAGAACAGAGGCCTCAGAGGCAGCGCCACACATCTACAACCATCTGATCTTTGACAAACCTGACAAAAACAAGCAATGGGGAAAGATTTTCCTGTTTAATAAATGGTGTTTGGAAAACTGGCTAGCCATGTGCAGAGCAGAAACTGGACCCCTCCCTGACACCTTAAACCCAAATTAACTCCAGATGAATTAAAGACTTAAACATAAGACCTAACACCATAAAAACCCTAGAAGAAAACTGAGGCAAAACCATTGAAGACATAGGCATATGCAAGGACTTCATGATTAAAACACCAAAAGCATTGGCAACAAAAGCCAAAATATACAAATGGGACCTAATTAAACTCCAGAGTTCTGTACAGCAAAAGAAACAATCATTAGAGTGAACTGGCAACCAATAGAATGGGAAAAAATGTTTGCAATTTACCCATCTGACAAGGGACTAATATCCAGAATCTACAAAGAACTAAAACAGATTTATAAGAAAATAATAAACCCATCCAAAAGTGGGAGGAGGATATGAACAAACACTTTTCAAAAGAAGACATATATGAGGCCAACAAACATAGGAAAAAATGCTCATCATCACTGGTCATTAGATAAATGCAAATCAAAACCACATTGAGATACCATCTCACGCCAGTTAGAATGGTGATCACTAAAAAATCTGGAGACAACATGCTGGGGTGGATGTAAAGAAATAGGAATACTTTTACACTGTTGGTGGGAGTGTAAATTAGTTCAACCATTGTGGAACATAGTGTGGCAATTCCTCAAGGACCTAGCACTAGAAATTCCATTTTACCTACCAATACCATTACTGAGTATATACCCAAAATAGTATAAATCTTTCTATTATAAAGACACATGCACACGTGTGTTCATAGCGGCACTGTTTACAATAGCAAAGACCTGGAACCAACCCAAATGCCCATCGATGATAGACTGGACAAGGAAAATGTGGCACATATACACCATGGAATACTATGCAGCCATAAAAAACAATGAGTTTGTGTCCTTTGTAGGGACATGGATGAATCTGGAAACCATCATTCTCAGCAAACTGACACAAGAACAGAAAATCAAACACTGCATATTCTCACTTATACGCAGGTGTTGAACAATAAGAACACATAGACACAGAGAGGGGAGCATCACATCACACACTAGGGTCTGTTGGGGGGCAAGGGAGGGATATCGGGGGGGTGGGGAGGTCAGGGAGGGATAACATGGGGAGAAATGCCAGATGTGGGTGACGGGGGGATGGAGGCAGCAAACTACCATTGCCATGTGTGTACCTATGCAACAATCCTGCATGATCTGCACATGTACCTCAGAACCTAAAGTACAATTTTTTAAAAAAGGGATAGTTATTTAAAAAAATTCTCTACCCAATTTAATATTTTAAATTGTTCCCATTTTTTCACTGAAGTACCCACAAATTACATAAGGTTTAGGCCCCGTAAAACCTGTATTTGTCCCTGCCTCTTGCGTTACATTTCCAAACTGGAAAAATGACATGCAAATGTCAGTCCTCACTGGAGTTATTACGAAAGATGTATTTAGGGCCTCCTTTTTGGACCCGTTGCCATACAGATGGGACCATATCAAAATGAGCCTTCATGTGTGAAATTTCAGCCCTCTGACTGGTGGAGCTGCAGTCAACTCCCTCTTCACGAGAGCATTGCTCTCTTCTTCCATTTCTGCTGATGAAATCCTTCCTGCCTCACTCTTCTTCACATCTTCCCCTTGGGAGCACCTGATCCAGTGCTTCTGGCTCTCGTCACTCGATTTTGCCTTTACCAAGAGATCTCCTGAGTCCCAGCCACCTCTGCAAGCTCACACTACAAAAACTCCAATATTGCTCACCAAACACGTTTGTACTTCACACACCAACGGATCAGCATCAGCTAACGACACCCTTCTTTCACATTCCAAACTCTTCCTCCGCCTGGAACCCTTGCCTCTCTGTAGTGCCTCCTGTGAGGTACTCATGTCATATTGCTGCACTTACCAGAGCAAGAAAGTCTAGGGAAACTCCATTTCTCTACTGGCTCTCCTGAGAAGAGCAGGGAAAACCCAGCAATATTTGAAACTGAAATTTCAAGAGTAAGCAATGCTCTGTGCAGTCAATTTGACCAGCCCCATGGAATCATAAAAAAGAGAAAAAGAGACCTTACTTATTATTTTAATTCAGCTAAGGTCTGGTTTAAATGGTTTTCTATAAGCAGACAGGACACTTAACCACTATTCTCAACATTATTTTTTTGGCAAATTGTGCTCTTGCATTATAAATAACTGGCTCCATCAGTGACTGTTAAGACACAAACTGTTGATGCATCTAGTAAACAAACTGTTTCTTCTCCGTTTGTGAAACTAAAGTTTACTTCAGTTATTTCTGTAATTGCAGGTGGCTGCAGGGTAAGCCATCACATTATCTATCACCTAGGTGTCACTATGGCTAATTATTTAAACGAATCCAAGTGCATGGTATTTACCATCCCTTTACCACATTTATTTGTCTTCAAATATGCAAAGTGGCACTTTTCAAGATGAACTTAGTTTCTCCAAGAAGGTTCAGAAGCTGAACTTTCAGAAGCATTCCCCTCCTTTGCTGTTGCTTCCTGGGATCATACATTCTTCCTGTTGTAAAGTAGCTTTCACCTGAGCCTCAGTGTAATTGCTCTGTGGAAGGTCCAGGCTTGGCCTAGAGCAGGAGCTCTGGGAGGACAGAGAGTACAGCTCCCGCCACATTACAAGAATCTCCATTCAAGTCTCCTAAAATCGCCTTAAGCCTCTCTGGTTCCTCATGGTCTATTAGTTTTAATTTAAGGATGTAGAACTCAGCCTGTGAGAAAGCCTAGGCCAGTGTCGCTGGAAAGGTAGTTAATCCTCAAAGCAGTGCTAGGCCAATGTGTCCGGTGTGTAACAAAACAGATAAAGACACTGAAAGGACACTGAGCATTAAAAGGACACTTACAGCAGCTGGCATTGCTGCGACATCCAAGCATATAGTGCATTAACTAGTTTTATTAAACAGGGAATACAGCAGTCACCAGCTACCTGCAGACGTACATTTCAAGACCTCCAGTTGTTGCCTGAAATTGTCAATGGGACCAAATCCTACTGGGAACAACTGGCCCCTGCCAGCTAGTGTGAGCCACCTTCAGCTCTGTGACGATGCTGGTATAAACCAAAGCACCAGGCTGCAAGTTATAGAAAAGCAAACAAGTAATGGCCCGGCCTCCACATTCACTCCCCACTTACTCACTGACACCCACAGGAACTTCCAGTCCTACAAGCTCCATTCATGACAAATGCCCTCTACAGGTATAGCAGTTTTAATGCTTTATAGTGCATTTCACTGTTCCTTTTCTATGTTTAGGTACTCAAATACTTACCAGTGTGTTACAATTGCCTACAAGATTCAGTACAGTAACCTACCACATACCTAGGCTAGATGGTACAGCCTATTGCTCTTAGGCTGCAAATCCATGTAGCATGTTACTGTACTAAATGCTGTAGACAATTATCATACAATGGTAAGTATTTGTGTATCCAAACATAGAAAAGGTAAGTGAAATGCAGTATAAAACATTAAAAGTTGCATTCCTGTATAGGGCATTAATCATGGATGGAGCTTGCAGGATTGGAAGTCGCTGTGGTTGAGTCAGGGAGTGAGTGGGAAATGACTGTGAAGGCCTAGACCATTCCGTGTTTTTCTGGAACTTGCAACCCAGTAGGTTGGTTTACACCAGCATCACCACAAAGAGGGGAGTAATGTTTTGCACTATATGTTAGGACAGCTAGGATGTCACTGGGCGATGGAAAGTTTCCAGCTCCGATATTATCTTATGGGTCCACAGCCATATTCTGGTCCATCATTGACCAAAATGTCAATATGCAATGCATGACTGTACTGCTTTTTCCCACTTGTACGTGTATGGGTAACAAACAGTACATCATGCACTATGATAAAGTTGAATTCACAAATTAGGCACGGTAGATTTATAAAGTTTATAAAGTTTGATTTATAAGTTAGTCACAGTAAAAGATTTAACAGCAATAACTAATAATAAAATAGAACAATTATAATATACCAGCATTACTATTCCTAGGCGTTGGGCCATTATTGAGTAAAATACGTGGACACAAACACTGCAATGCCTCGACGGTCGATCTGATCACCAAGCTGGCTAAGGTGGGTACTGTATACTGTGCAGAGACACTTGATAAAAACATCATTTACATCCCAGGACGGATGGAGTTGGAGGTGAGATTTCATCACAGTCCTTAGAATAGCACACAATCCAAAACCTACAATTGCCGATTTCTGGAAATTTCCATTTAATATTTTCGAACTGCAAGTGACCATAGGTAACTGAAATTGCAGAAAGCAAAACCGAGACAAAGGGGGCTGCTGTCCACAGTTTGGGTGGTATCAAACTCACACAGTGAGCGGCATACTGGTCATATACAGTAAGATCAGGCGTTGGCCTGCAGAAGGTCGGAAGTAAAAAATATATTTTAAAGGCTAGTTCATAATTCTTCATGAGAGATTAAGAAGCTTTGTTCTCAGTATTGAGCGTAAGCTGGGAGGCAGGAAAAGTTCAATGATGCAAGTTGGAAAGACCCCAGGACCTCTATGGAGATAATCCCGATTTCTGCACGTTGTCAGAGTAATTTTCAGCATCGCCATACCCTCGCACTCTAAATCCATGTGCGGGGCTGCGTTCTGCCTGGTCCCACCTTGGATAACTGGTTGCCTCTATAAACTGCTTCTTCAGGGCCTGCGGAGCGCTTTCCTTCTATCCAGCAGAATAGAAATAACCTGCCGCCTGTACAGCACTGATGTCCAAAAGAAAAGCCACACAGGGACACCTAGTGGCAGTGGGAAATCACCGATCTTCTCCGAAAGAGCTCAAGAATTTCCAAACCACAAACTGCGTGGGGCTTTGGGTTGGTTTATTGACCTTTACCTCACAACCTAGCAAATCAGTCACTGCCTCCGAAGGCAGGCAGCATAAAGGGAGCTGAAATAGAGCCGGGTCACCCTGGCCAAAAAGAGTCCCCACCTAACAAGCCACTGTATGACCAAATGAAGCAAAGAGCGAAGGCAGACTCTTCAGGCGAGCGTGGGGAGAAGAGGGTAGATAGGAGACTCCCGTTTTATGGGCAATTACTTCAATACTCTCTTTCTAGTTGACTGTCAGATAGACTTTACCCTTGAGAGGTAAAAAGATGCAAAGCTCCAAAAGAAATAGTATGTATGTTAAAACCAGCCCTCCACACTTGCTGATCTATCAATTAGCATTTGCAGAACTCGTAATGAGATCTACTTGTGTGCTCCACAGCATCATGCCAAAGACAAATCAAAGTTAGCCATCCAGATTGAGGGGGGAAAAAGCCCTTTGAAAAGAGGTGGGCTTCTCCTGGACTTGTAGGGTAGGACTGAAACTAAAGAGATACAGCTGCATCAGGTTTTCATTGTTTGAAACAGACTCTTTCACAGGCAGATGTGCAAATAGATTCTTTTTTTTTTTTAATTTTTTATTGGATTTTAGGTTTTGGGGTACATGAGCAGAGCATGCAAGACAGTTGCGTAGGTACACACATGGCAGTGTGCTTTCTTTTCTTCTCCCCTTCACCCACATTTGGCATTTCTCCCCAGGCTATCCCTCCCCACCTCCCCCTCCCACTGGCCCTCCCCTTTTCCCCCCAATAGACCCCAGTGTTTAGTACTCCCCTTTCTGTGTCCATGTGTTCTCATTTTTCATCACCCACCTATGAGTGAGAATATGCGGTGTTTCATTTTCTGTTCCTGTGTCAGTTTGCTGAGGATGATGTTCTCCAGATTCATCCATGTCCCTACAAACGACACAAACTCATCATTTCTGATTGCTGCATAATATTCCATGGTGTATATGTGCCACATTTTTCCAATCCAGTCTATTATCAATGGGCATTTGGGTTGATTCCAGGTCTTTGCTATTGTAAACAGTGCTGCAATGAACATTCGTGTACATGTGTCCTTATAAGGCAAATAGATTCTTAATAAAATAAGTCTAGGGCTGGGCACGGTGGCTCACGCCTGTAATACCAGCACTTTGGGAGGCCGAGGTGGATCACCTAAGGTCAGGAGTTCGAGACCAGCCTGTCCAACATGGTGAAACCCCATCTCTACTAAAAATACAAAAATTAGGCATGGTGGTGCACACTTGTAATTCCAGCTAGCCAGGAGGCTGAGGCAGGACAATTACTTGAACCCAGAAGGTGGACGTTGCAGTGAGCCAAGATCATGCCATTGCGCTCCAGCCTGGGCCACAAGAGCAAAACTCTGTATCAAAAAATAAAACAGGCCGGGCACTGTGGCTGAAACCTATAATCCCAGCACTTTGGGAGGTCGAGGCTGGTGGATCACGAGGTCAAGAGATCGAGACCATCCTGGTCAACATGGTGAAACCCCGTCTCTACTAAAAATACAAAAAATTACCTGGTCACGGTGGCGCGTGCCTGTAATACCAGCTACTCAGGAGGCTGAGGCAGGAGAATTGCCTGAACCCAGGAGGTGAAGGTTGCGGTGAGCCGAGATTGCGCCATTGCACTCCAGCCTGGGTAACAAGGGCAAAACTCCATCTCAAAAAAAAAAAATAAAACAAATAAATATATAATAAAATAAGTCTAAATTTAGCCAGTAAAAATCATAGTGGATTTTATTTGAGAAAACTATTGAAAGTGTGTATGTTGCCATTTCTATGTGTAAGAAAATCAAATATTATATACTACAATTCATGCACACAAATGTAGTTTTAAAGAAATCATGTAATGGATGTAACCTCAGAGTTCTTCCTTCACGTCCAACCTCCCTCCTCCTAATGACTAAAAAAGTTTTCGTCTCGCCCCGTTCACAAGAATCTTATCAAGATTCTCCTCCTCTCCAAAATAAAATTGGAGAAGTTTATAATGGGGAGGCAGTCTTTGGTGCCAAGTTTTATTTCTGCCCTGGCTTCTGTTTCTCTGAGCTGTAAATAGTTTCTCATGGTCTCTGACCTCACACTCTGTCCTATCTAAATCCATTCTTGCAAGTCCACGGTGGGTGAAATCCATGGGCTTACCTGGTATTATTTCTTATTTCTGCATTCCCATATAACCCCTGTTCTTTCTTTCTTTCTTTCTTTCTTTCTTTCTTTCTTTCTTTCTTTCTTTCTTTCTTTCTTTTTTTGAGACAGGGTCTTGCTCTGTCGCCCAGGCTAGAGTGCAGTGACACAATCTTGGCTCACTGCCATCTCCACCTCCCAGGTTCAAGTGATTCTCCTACCTCAGTCTCCCAAGTAGCTGGGATTACAGGCACCTGCCACCGCACCCAGCTAATTTTTGTATTTTTAGTAGAGATGGGGTTTCACCATCTTGGCCAGGCAGATCTTGAACTTCTGACCTCCTGATCCATCCACCTCCTGTTCCTTTTTTGGCCTCTACCGTTACTCTACACCTCCACCTATAGTCCCTGCTGTAACCCCAGTTAGAGTCGTCCCTCACTACAGGGATCCGGGTGATAGGCCCACTGCTTCTCAGCCATCAGCTGTCTTCTGCACTCCCACAAGAGGCGTGTTGGAACTCCAGGAAGCTGTGTACGAAAGTGAGTCAAGAGATACTTAGGGGTTTTCTCTCTGGACCTCAACCCTGCAAACTACCTGATACCAATCTTACTATGCTTTTGGGCATCTCCTAGTGCACTTAAGTGCCCTGTGAGAGGGACTCCTCCCAGAGTTTGGTATAATAAGTGAGATATATTGGTTTTCTAGAGCAATCACAGCAAATTACCACAAACTTAGTGGCTTAAAACATACGTTTATTATCAACCAGTTCCGGAGGTCATAAACCTGAAATCGAGGTGTTGGCAGGGTTGGTTCTGGCTGGGTTCTCCTTCAGAGCATCCGACCCATGCCTCTCTCCTGTCTTCTGGCTGCTTGCAACCCTTGGCGTTCCTCAGCCTGGGGCTGTGTAACCACACTCTCTGCGTCTGTCCTCACGTGGCCTTCTGTCTGTGTGTCTGTGTCTGTTTCCTCTTCTCTTCTCTTGTAAATATTTGCCATTGGATATAGAGTCCAATCTAATCCAGAATAATCTTATCTGGGTAACCTTAACCATATCTGCCCAAACCCTTTTTTCCACAGAAGGTCACATTTGTAGATTCCAAGGGTTTGAAGTCGGATACATTTTGGAGGTTAGAAGGGCACATTTATATCAATTATGTAGGGCATATACTTCAATAGGGTCCCTATCTTCTCACAAAGGCAGGAAGTGGGTAAGTTCCCTCCGGGGACCCCAACAGCATCCCAACCCAAGATCCATTCTCTCTGAAGCCCTCTTTTTGCACCAGAGGAATTTCTACTTTTTGTCCCTTTTCAATGAATTCCCCCATGTTGCACCTGAATTAATTTCTATTTGTGGGCTTCTTGACTCTAGAAAATGCCTCCTCCCCTGTTCTCTTGGATAATAAAGTCTCAGGGCACAGTGTCAATGGAAAAAAAAAACTCAACAGAAAAATGCAACAAAAACGTGTGGTTTAAGAAAGAGATTATATTATTTGTAATCATTTTTAAATAGTATCTCTATTATACATGTGCAGACACACACAGAATAGCATGTTATATTAGGATATGGCCCCACATGGTTAACATCTTAACACAAACTTTAAGAAACTCAGGGCCAGGTAAGGTGGCTCACACCTGTAATCCCAGCACTTTGGGAGGCAGAGGTGGGCGGATCACCTGAGGTTGGGAGTTCGAGGCCAGACTGACCAACATGGAGAAACCCCGTCTCTACTAAAAATGCAAAATTAGCTAGGTCTAGTGGCACATGCCTGTAATCCCAGCTACTCGGGAGGCTGAGGCAGGAGAATCGCTTGAATCTGGGAGGTGGAGCCGAGATCATTGGACTCTACTCTGGGCAACCAGAGCAAAACTCCTTCTCGAGAAGAAAAAAAGAAAAGAAAGAAACTCAGACTTGGAAATATATATATATATAAATTTGTAATTTATATATATGTAATATAATCACATGTATAAAATGTTATCACATGTACCGACTGAAAACAACTCAGAAAAACACAACTCAGGCTTATATAGAAAACCTTCTTTGGTGGAGTGAAAATATTTTGAAAATATTAACTCTACAGGAAGCATCTAATTCGTGTAGTTTGATAAGCTGTATTCAGGCCTGGAGGAGTTTGCTCAACTTCACACTCTATGCTTTGATTTTTAATTTTAGAACATTTCAAACATAAATAAAAGGAATGAGAACAGTATAGTAATTATCCATGTACCTATTTCTCAGTGTCAGCAGCTGTCCATTTATGCCAACCTCACTTTGTTTTGATCCCCATTTGTCCTCCCGATCTCACCCCTGAAGTTTGAAGCTATCTAAGATATTATATCATCTGGATTTCAGGAGTATTTCTTTAAAAACACTCTTTTTGGCCAGGCGCGGTGGCTCACGCCTGTAATCCCAGCACTTTGGGAGGACAAGGCAGGTGGATCACGAGGTCAAGAGATCGAGATCATCCTGGTCAACATGGTGAAACCCCATCTCTACTAAAAATACAAAAAATTAGCTGGGCATGGTGGCATGTGCCTGTAATCCCAGCTACTAAGGAGGCTGAGGCAGGAGAATTGCCTGAACCCAGCAGGCGGAGGTTGCAGTGAGCCGAGATCGCGCCATTGCCCTCCAGCCTGGGTAACAAGAGTGAAACTCTGTCTCAAAAAAAAAAAAAACAAAAAAACAGACTCTTTTTTACCTACTCAATGCTATTATCATATCTGCAAATATTCAACATATTTCATTAATTTTAAATATTCTATCGTTGTTCACGTTTCCCCAATTGTTTACTGTTTTCTACTTTGTTTTTTGAATTAGAATCCAAATCACATTCATACATTGCAGCTGAATGCTGACAGATCTCGCAAGTTTCTTTTACTCTCTAGGATCTCTCTAGGTCTCTGTTCTCTTGGTCAATCTCTACCTGCCAGTTTTGCAGAAGAAATGGCTTTCTTGTCCTGGAGCATTTTCCTCGGTCTGAATTTTTCTGACTTCATTGTGGTCTTTTTAAATCTTTTGCATTTTCTTTAAATTTGTATTAAAAATTAGAGATTCGTGGAGATTTTTGTCACCGTTTTTGTCCAGACAGCTTCATAGATGGTATTGGGTACTTTCCTCAGTAATAACTAATTTCCGATGATCTTCTTTCTGTGTTGTTAGCAGCCATGGATAATCTTTGCTTGAATCCATTAACTCATTAGATGTTGAAAAGATGAATTATTTCTTCAATTATTCATTAGTTTGCCTCTACAAAGAAACATTTCTTCTTCATCAGCTATTGGTTATACTGAGTTAAAGTTTGTATAGAAGAGGCAAGATAACTGCTCAGGGTTTTTTTTGATTCTAAACAATTTTCGAAAAAATAAGATTCGTAAAATCAAAGACTGTATACACACACATGTGCACACATAAAATACATTTATATACATGTATAAAATCTGTGTGTGTGCATCTAGGTGTGTAGCTGTTGTGTGTATGTATATATCTTATGAGCTCAGAGATTTAAACATCTTTCACGGCTTGAAATTTATTGGCATGGGATCATATTCGTTTAGGCCTGAGTCCTTTTGACACAACACTAGTTGTATTGAATAGCATTACTGTTTTCTTTTTTTTTTTTTTTTTGAGATGGAGTTTCGCTCTTGTTACCCAGGCTGGAGTGCAATGGCGCGATCTCGGCTCACCGCAACCTCTGCCTCCTGGGTTCAGGCAATTCTCCTGCCTCAGCCTCCTGAGTAGCTGGGATTACAGGCATACACCACCATGCCCAGCTCAGCGCTTTGGGAGGCTGAGGCGGGTGGATCATGAGGTCAAGAGATCGAGACCATCCTGGTCAACAATGGTGAAACCCCATCTCTACTAAAAAAAAAAAATGCATCACTATTTTCTAATATGGTAAGTTATATTCCAGGTTCATCTCTCATCGTCTGCATCTGCATCCCTTTCAGTGGATGTAGATAAAAATAATCATCTTTGTTTTGTTTTAGATAAGACACATTATCAGTTGAAACTAGTACTTCTAATTCCAATTCAGGAGTACAGAGTTTCTGCTTGATTTTCTGTGTGTATCTCCTTTCTGTCATGACCCAAATTCTAGTTTTCAGTGATGCTAGAAAAATTACTCATTTGTTTCATCCTACACTACATGGATTACAGTCTCAGAATATCAACACTGCCACCAATAATCATATTATAACTGAAAAGATGATTGTTTTTACGTTCTGTTGACCTACCATTTATGTACAATCTAATTGTTATGCTTTAAGACCACTTGGAATAGTTCCTCTGTGGAAGATTATGCCATCAACAGGGTATACATTGAGGTTTCTTTGTTTCTTTTGACTTTCAATGTTTAGGAATTGCTCTTTTTGGTTAATTAATTTAATAATTATGTAAAATATTTGTTTCAAAGTCACATCTTTAAAACAAAATAGTTTTAACAATAGTTTCTATCCCTTGCCTTTAATTCTATTCCCTACTTCCTCTGTAGTTAACTATTTTTTCTAAACTCTATGGTTTGTCTTTTCATTGATTTTTAAGATATAAGCACAGGCCAGGTATGCTGGCTCACTCCTTCAATCCCAGCACTTTGGGAGGCCAAGCCAGAAGGATCACTTGAAGACAGGATTTCCAGACTAGCTTGAGTAACATCCCAAGATCCTATCTCTACAAAAATAAAATATGATCCAGGCATGGTGGTGCATACCTGTGGGCCTCGCTACTCAAGAGGCTACAGAGGGAAGGAGGATCACTTGAGCCTAGGAGTCTGAGGTTACAGTGAGTTATTATCACACCACTGCACTTCAGCGTGGGCAACCAAATGAGACTTGTCTCTAAAACAAACCAATAATAAATTAAATAAAACGTAAGCACAAATACATACTCACACACATACAAGAATATCGATACAAGTGTATCCCAGAGTTTATTCCACAGTAACCATAGTAACATATAGAGATTTTTCTAATTCTTTTTACAGCTGCTTAATAATCTATTGTGTGAGTTTTCATAGTTTATTTAACCCTTCTCTGTTAGTGAATATTTGAATTATTTGCAATCACTTGCTATTAAAAATGGTGCATCAATAAATAGCCTGGTTTGCAAGTACTTCCATACATTTATCTAGTGTATCTTTGGGGTAGTTTCCTACAAATAGTAATCTATGAATTTTTTCTTCTTCATATTTTAAAATATAGTTTAAAATGCGAACTCAGGATCCTAAACATAACGGCTATTGTTTATGGTTTTGGTAAAGGGATTTGGGGTGGTTTAAAATTTGTGTGTGGCAGAGCAATGAGACACTGTGATGGTCCTAGTGGAACCATGTGCCATCTCTCCATAAAAGAGTAAGAAATTTAAATCCATCAAAGAAACCAGGAACGATTTTAAAAGCAATAACCATGACTGTATTATATGTATGCAATATAAAATCACCGCCGTGAGCATAAATGTCCCAGGAAAAAGCAAAGATGTTGAATTCGACATCATCAGCTGTTTCTGAGTTTTCCATTTAGTTTCATCTGGCCATAGCATATTCTGCTCCCTGTTCATGTAAACCACTTGGCATTGGTTATGAGGTGATTAAACACTAATGGTTTTAGCTACCATTTCTGAGAAGTGAATGATTTAATAGTGTTACACTGGACGTATCATGATTTCCGTAAATCTACGCCAAACAAAGAGACTCTTCCAGCCAAAGGGACTTTAAAACTTCAATTTCCATCACGGTAATGTCAAGAGAACCGATCTCATGGGAAAAAAAGCAGCTACTAGGGAAAGCACATACAAGCACAAAACATGCTGATAAGAACCTATGTTTTCATAGGAGACAACTAACAATATTTCAATCCTTTAAAGACTAAGAAAATTCTTGAAAAACTACTGAATATCCCACATATACGATGCTGTATATAATGTAATAATTTGAAACAAAAATGGATAATTTGGGCCAAACATAAGAGGATCGATGTTGAAATAAAGTGGTGTTCTTAGTCATTTTGATTAAATTCTTGCACCAGTCAGTGAAAAATAATGAGAGAAATTTCAGTATCCATGTATATGCTTTTTATTCAATTGTGTAGATCAGGAATTGATACACTTAGCAAAGGGCCAGAGTAAATATTTTATTTTATTTTTCTTTTTAAAAGATTTTATTTTTATTCTTATGAATACATAAAAGTCATCACATGAGATACATACGATATTTTGATACGAGCATACTATAATCAAATTAGGTAAATTGGTATATTTATCACCTCAAGTATTTATCATTTCTTTGTGTTAGGAATGTTCCAGTTGCATTCTTCTAGTTATTTTGAAATATACAATAATTTTTTTTTTTTTTTGAGACGGAGTTTCACTCTTATTACGCAGGCTGGAGTGCAATGGCGTGATCTCGGCTCACTGCAACCTCTGCCTCCAGGATTCAGGCAATTCTCCTGCCTCAGCCTCCTGAGTAGCTGGGATTACAGGCACGCGCCACCGTGCCCAGCTAATTTTTTTGTATTTTTAGTAGAGACGGGGTTTTACCATGTTAACCAGGATGGTCTAGATCTCTTGACCTCGTGATCCACCCGCCTAGGCCTCCCAAAGTGCTGGGATTACAGGCTCGAGCCTCCGCGCCCGGCCAATAATCTATTATTAACTATAGTTACCTTACTGTGGTACCAAACACTATATCTACTCCTTCCATCTAACTGTGTTTTCATACTCATTAATCAACCCCACTTTATCCCCCTCACCCCCTCTGGTAACCATCATTCTACTCCCTATCTCTATTCGATTATTTTTTAAGCTCCCACTTGTGAGTGTGGACATAAGACATTTGTCTTTCTGTGGTTGGATTATTTTACTTACATAACATCTTCCAGTTCTATCATGTTGTTTCAAATGACAGGATTTTATCTTTTTTATAGCTGAATAATACTTTGTTATATATAATATATATTCCATTATAAATGGAATATTTTACACACGCACACACCCCATTTTCTTTATCCATCCACCTGTTGATGGGCACTTAGGCTGACCTTGACTATTGGGAATAGTGCTCTAATAAACATGAGAGTACAGATATCTCTTGGATATGCTGATTTTCTTTCTTTTGAATATACACCAGCAGTGAGATTGCTGGATCCTACGTTAATTTTATTCTTAGTTCTTGGAGGAGTCTTCATACTGTTTTCCATAGTGGCTGTGCTAATTTACATTCCCACCCACAGTGTAAGGGGCTGACCATCTTGCCACATCCTCACTAGCATCTGTTATTCTCTGTCTGGCTAAAAGCCATTTTAAGAACTGGAGTGAGATGATATTTCATTGTGGTTTTGGTTTGTATTTTCCTGATGATTAGTGATGCTGAGTGTTTTCTCTATGCTGGTTGGCGGTTTGTATGTATTCTTTTTTTTTCTTTTATTGTACTTTAGGTTCTGGGGTACTTATGCAGAGCATGCAGGATTGTTACATAGGTACACACATGGCAATGTGGTTTGCTGCCTCCATCACCCCGTCACCTACATCTGACATTTCTCCCCATGTTATCCCTCCCTGACCTCCCCACTTCCGCACTGTCTCTACCTTGGCCCCCCCAACAGACCCCAGTGTGTGAACTCGATCTTTTACCCATTTTAAGATGGATTACTTGACCTTTTTGTTATTGACTTATTTGAACTTCTTATATGTACTTGTTATTAATCTGTTATCATATGGATATTTACAAATATTTTCTCCAGTTTTGTAGGTTGTCTCTTTATTTCTCTGATTGTGTCCTTTGCTGTGTAGAAGATTTTTAACTTGATGTGATACCATTTGTCCATTTCTGCTTTGGTTGCCTGTGTTTTTGAGGCTTTACTCAAGAAATTTTTGCCAGACCAAAATCCTGGAGTGTTTCCTCAGTGTTTTCTTCTTATAATTTCACAGTCTCAGGTCTTAGGTTTAAGGCTTTAATCCCTTTTGATTTGATTTTTATATATGTCAAGAGATAGAGATCTCGTTTCCTTTTTCTGCATGTGGACATCCAATTTTTCCAATAGCATTTATTAAAGGGACTGTTCTTTTCCTAATGAATGTCTTGGTACCTTTGTTGAAAATGAGTTGACTGTAAATTCATAGACTTATTTCTGGATTCTCTATTCTGTCCCAGTGATCTCTGTGTCTGTTGTTCTGCCAGAGAAAACATCTTAGACTTTGTGAGCTAAGGGGCAAAATCAAGTATGTTATGTAGGTACTTATAAAACAGGAGAGAAAACAAATTTTCATATTTTTAACTGATGAAATTCAAAAGAAAACAGTAATGATGAATTGCCCTTTTTTGTAGCGAAGATCTACTAATGAGAATAATGGAATTTTTATTCAAGGGATACATTTTGCTTAATTGGAGTTCAAAGTTAGTGTCTCTAGCCATCAAACTGATTGCCAATGTTCATTAGTAAAAACCATTGTTAGCTTGTGGACTGTAGAAAAAGAGACGGCAGGTCAGATTTGGCCCGCAGACCATAGTTGACTGACTTCTGGCATAGTATGAGTTCAGTCATTTCGCCGTTTTTCTTTCTTTACAAGCCCTAAGTTAAAGAATTGCCTTTGGAATGCATATTTTTTCTCTGGTTCTTATCGTATACCAAGCATCTAGAATAGTGCTGGGCACACATGAAGCCCTCGATAAATACATCTTTTAATGAAGAAGTGAATAAACCTTTTCTTTTATTTGATGTGTAGAGATTTGGACTAGGTGGAACCTAACCAATTTATAGAGTCAAGATTCTGGGAACCCAGAATAATGATAAGGCCCAGGAACCCTGTTTCATTTGCTTCTGGGCATTCTATTTGTCCCACCATCAGGTACTAGTACCAGTTACTGGTCTAGTCGAGTGATCGTTTGTTCAATGTCTGAAGAAGAATTAATAGAAGAAAAATTTTAAATGGAGGTAATTCAATGCATTTATTGAATTTTTCTGAAAAGCTACAATCATTTCGTTCTGGTGACATCATGTTGGTGATTCAGAGAAAATTAATTTAAAGATTATTATTCTGAGACACTAAACCCACAAAATGCTATTTAACTCAAATTGAGCTTGACCTCATTAATAGAGGCTATAAGCTCTCTGCTATAATTATTTCCACATCTTGATATTCATATTTTATCACTGGAAAAAGAGTAGACCCACACCTGCCTCCAGAGTAAATAGAATGTTTAGAGTCACGGGGTATTTCAAAAGCAACATATTCATTTTAAATGTGAAGAAATGAATAGAGCGTAAGTAGGTGACTTGCCAGGGTGTCCCATGTGTATCAGTGGCAAAACTATTACTAGAATCAATTCTAGGATCCAGTGTCTAACTCTATTGTCATGAAAGATGAGCCACAAAGAGAAAGTAAATTATATTCCTTTAGCTATCAAGTCATAAACTGGGCAGCCCAAACAAGAACTTAGCACAGCCTTATTGTCATGATTAATACAACCCATAATATTGAAGATAATATACAATTATTTCGGCAAACACCGACACAGAAATTGTATGTTTGGGAGAGCAATATTCTCTGGTCTACATTTAATATGCCAATAGTCAGAAACCGATTACATTTGATGAAACACTTGGTTGAGAGCAGGGTGCATATTATAATTTCAAGAGACAGACTGGGCACAGTTTGGGAACCAACTTGGTTATAGAGGTGATAAGGCTGTCCAAATATTTGTTCCTCGTTCCATCTGTCTTCCTGAGGCAGCACGTCGCAAATGAGAGGGACAAGGCCAAGTTCAGAAACCTTTAGTGCATCTTCTACTTAGTTTGTAACTATTGCTCTCATACTGAGTATAACACAAATTACCGCTAATCTGATAAAATCACGACACGTTAGAATAAATGCTGTTTCAACTGCATAATGCCGTAATGTTTATATAGTGCTGTTACGTGTTTCTGAATTGAAACTGTAGTAGGATCACAAAGTGGACAGGTGTAATAGACTGACTGTATAAATGGCCGAAATCTTCATCACTCTGTGCAGCCATGCTCCTGTGCTATGAGGCTTTCATGTCCCTGAGGAGGTTGAGACTATTTCCCGGCCCTGTAATTCTGAGGCCAGCCCTGTGACTTTCTTTGGCCAAGGGCATGTTTGTGGATGTGATGCATGCAGAATCTTGAAAGGAGGCTTACATAGTTCCATTTCCTCTCTTGCTCCTATGCCCTGATAACACAGTCAGGCTGACCTACAGGAGCAAGAATCAGAAAACTTTCCGTAAAAGACCAGAGAGTAAATATTTTTGGTTTTGTGAGCCGTGTGGTCTCCACGGCAACAATTCAACTTCCCCACTCTGCCATTGTGACACAAAAGCAGTTACAGGAAGCATAAAAATAAGTAAGTACTGCGGTGTTCCAATAAAGCATTATTTATAAAAACAGCTCCTGGGCTGGATTTGGCCCGCAGTCCGTAGTTTGCTGAGCCCTGTACTAGCGGATAACACACATGGGATAGAGTTGCGTTGCTCGAGTAATCCTAGTTGAGATCTTTCTGAATCAGCCAAGTTTCACCCAATTTCCAGATTCCTTAGAGAACCCAGGCACGCATTCAACAGGACCGCCTGGCTGACCTGTAACTTACAGCAGACACACGAGCGAACCCGATCAAGATGAGCTCCGCCCTGCAGAATCACTAACAAAGCCACTGAGTCACAGGATGATTTATCATGCAAAGTTGTTGTGGCTATTAATACAGTAGGTAAAGTGTTAATTTTGCTACTTTAGAATTAAGGATGGGACACAAAGCCTCAGTTGTTATCTCAGGCAGCCAGAAAGCCCCAAGACTCAGATATAGGTGTTTTTCAAATCCAGTAGCTATTCACTATACCACACTGCTTCGATCCTTCACTATGCTCTTTATGTTTGGTGGTTTTGCTTCTTTAAAGATGTAAGTACAGATACGTATGACTTAGGCTAAAAGACTAAGAACTTTAGGCAGCTTCTAACTCTCCTCGGATGTCCCTCTTAGTTTGGGGTCATTAAAAATTATGTCTGGCTTAAAGTTTGGATTATTTGGATTATTTTCTCGAACTTACTAATACAGATCTCTTCGTGGTGTATCAGTCTATATTGTCCTGGTTCATATTCTCCAAAACTTCAGTGAAAGGAAATCACGTAAATGGTCTTCTCCTGCGCACAGCTCCTAGCTCTCCATTTTATGGCTCACATTTTATGCAGGGCTGTCAGGGCTTTCTGAATTAAATGTGACTTAGGGCCTACGCTTGCTGACTGAGGAGGCTCCTAGGTCCTATAGCTCATCCACAATCTTGTACATGAGCTGTCAAGTATGAGAGATTGGTGCCAAATTCAACCCAACACAGCCCCTTCCCAGTAGTCTGCCTTCGACAACTCCTCTTGTCAAATCCAACAGTTTACCTAGAATATATAGCGAATAAAGTACCCTGAAAGGTATGAATGTAGAGGTGCTGCTTTGGCTGATGGCGGGAACACCTATCAGCTTCCCACAGGGCTGACATTTCAGGCCGGCGGTGGGGGGGGAGACGATCATAGGATTTTTGTGCTGCTGTTTCTAAATGGATTGTAAAGACTCCCAAGGCAGATTGCCTCACTTCTCACCATCTGCCTCCATGAAGAATCAGTGCGGTGCAACTATGCAACTCTTTTTTTTTGCATAAAAAAAACTTCTTTTTTTTGTTTCTTTATTTATAAGGTAGAGCCCTCAGGTGAATGGTTTACAGACCCCATCAGAATTCCCTAGTACTAGGTCTTACTGCATTAAAATGGAATACTTTGGGTGTCAGAAAGTCCGTGCCCTTCTCCTCACTGCCTAGCAAAACGTCTGGCCTTTGAGTCATGGAATGCTGCATCGGGAAAGTAGCAGTCAGCAGTGCTTATGGGTTTTGAGAGGTCTCCCTAGTAACCAGGGATCACAGCTTGTGCAATTATCTTTGATCGTTAACCTCCTAGCTAAATACAGAATAGATATGCCAAGTCACTTCCTGCTTGGTAAGATCCAAGAAGTAGCCTCTTTGTGTTTTAATATAGCGAAAGGGAGACTGTGTTGGTCAGAAGAGTGATTGGATAGCCCAGGAAATTGGAAAAAACAGATACAAAGATAAGCGTTGACTATACCTATCCAAGCACCCACAGTGGTGAGGGTCCTCTGTCAGCAGACTTGGCCTTGCCAGTCCCAGCTGCACACTCATTCCAAGTGTAAAGATGAATTGGATGTGGGGTTCTGTGGCCAACAGACTGAGGTTTTTAGTTTCATGGAAGAGATTATCTCCGTCTTGAAATGAATAATGGATGTGTCAGATTATCTTAGTCTTATCCCATTTAATATTTGATTCCTATAACTCTCTTTGGTCTAAACCCACACCCATCTAACATGCTGTTTTGCCACACACAACACACGGCACCGTGCAGAACACTGGGACGTGGAGTGACTCTGGGAACTTTAGCAGTGGTGCCGTAGGGAGAACCAGCAGCAGCTTCTCTTATGACTTAGCTTCCAGGGCAGCTGGACCACAGCAGGAGAATGGACTAATCTCTGGGATTTGGACAACCAGGCCATGGGACAGTTACAGGTCTGTTTCCATGCATTTCCTGCCATTCTCATTTCCACTTCAGTCTCACTCATATTTAGGTTCTTCTGAATCTGCCTCTCTGGGCCTAAGAACTCCTGTGCCCTGAAAGAGGCAGCTTCTCAGCCTTCAAAATAGAAGGACTCATCATCTATCTGACATTAATTCAGCAAGGATCTCCCAACCTTGTTTAAACCACAGAGCCTTTCAATGTACATAAATATCTCATGACCTACCTCCATCCATCAACATGCCCAAGACAACATCAGTGCATCTTACAGATGTCCCCACCTATTTTTTTTTTGAGACACAGTTTCGCTCTTGTTACCCAGGCTGGAGTGCAATGGTGCGATCTCGGCTCACTGCAAGCTCTGCCTCCTGGGTTCAGGCAATTCTCCTGCCTCAGCCTCCTGAGTAGCTGGGATTACAGGCACGTACCACCATGCCCAGCTAAGTTTTTGTATTTTTAGTAGAGACGGGGTTTCACCATGTTGACCAGGATGGTCTCGATCTCTTGACCTCGTGATCCACCTGCTTCAGCCTCGATTCTACGTCATGTAGTATTACATAAAAATATAAAGTTTAGTCCAATATAATAAAGATTCAGTATCTATATAAATATACATTTGTCCTTTCTACAGTAATTCTGGTAAAACCTACCTCTCTCCAATCTCATTTGAAAATCACTGAACCCTGCCCCCAAAACTCCCATCACTGCCTCAGATGATGCCCCTATAAGAGGTACAGACAAATATCTTCCAGTTTCAGTGGACCTTGATACTTGTGATAGGCTTGGCTTAGAATAGGTGAGGTCAGGACAAGGCCGGAATGAAGGGAGATGGCAGTATTTGAAAAAGTAACAGGGCTGGATGTGGTGGCTCACGCCTGTAATCCCAGGACTTTGGGAGGCCAAGGCAGGCAGATAATGAGGTCAGGAGTTCGAGACCAGCTTGGCCAATATGGTGAAATCCTGTCCTTAGTAAAAAATACAAAAATCAGCCGGGCATGGTGGCGCGTGCCTGTAGTTCCAGCTCAGGAGGCTGAGGCAGGAGAATCGCTTGAACCTGGGAGGCAGAGGTTGCAGTGAGCTGGGATTGCGCCACTGCACTCCAGCCTGGGTGACAGAGTAAGATTCCGTTTCAAAAAAAAAAAAAAGTAACAATGTTACCTAATTACTACGCTTCCATAATGGTTACTACAGGTGATAGTAGTGTGAGTGTGTGTGTGTGTGTGTTTGTGTGTGTGTGTGTGTTTGTGGACACCGCTGTGCATACAAATACAAAGATAAATAATCCACAATTTTTGTTTTCAAATTAAGTAACAGAAACATGAAAACAAACCCCTCCAATTGCTCATAGGTAACAGTGTTACGGCAAGCTGTACAATTTCACTTGAGTCCCTGAGTCCCGTCACAAGTTAAAGTCACTTAGCACGCAGATTTCACTGTAGAGCCAACTCCGTCTGTGGTCAGGTGGGGAATCCTTGATGCAGGAGAGGCTAGACTATTAAATATCTTTCCCCTTCATCCACCCTCCTTCGTAAAAGCAGTTTCACTAATAAATCCCCCAGTGCCTAAGGCTTCTCTTGTGAGTAAAAGTATAGTTAGAAATTATTCTAAGTGATTTTTACAACTTAAATTTAGAAACTGAACTGGGTAATTCCTAGACTTTGTCATTCTTCCTTAAGCATGGTCTGCTCTTATACATAGTTCCTATACCTCTGAGGATATAAAATTTAAATGTCCTTTTCCCCTAAAAATTGTCTACTAATGACTATCAAATATTAGTTGCTAAATGGATAGCCGCTACAATAACCACAATCCACTCTGCTTCTACTCAGAGAAGCATTACCAAATGAGAAGAAGAGTTGAGAAAACAGTGAGAGAAGTGATAATGGTTCAACAAAGATCTGACCCAAAACCAGGAGGAACTCATTTATCTGAATCTTTATGATTGACAGATTACTGAAATAATTTACACATGGGAAATGCTTAATGGCTTAGAATATACTTTTTTCGAGGGCTTCACATACAGAAAAGTATATGACCTTCGAAAAATCTTATGAAGTTTGAGGAAACTGCAGACCAGACAGGGTGAGTCAGTTGCCCAAATCCAGAGAGCAGGGTCTGTGTGTGTGTGTGTGTGTGTGTGTGTGTGTGTGTGTGTGTATGCCGGCAGAGTCAACTCATGGGTTTTGGACTTTTCCCTCCTGACTTCTGTTTTTTTTCTATTAATTACACCACAAAGGGTTCCTAAAGCCAAGATCCATAGTATGCAGAACTGCTTTTTAACATTAGAAAAAAGAAGTAAAAAGAAACTTGTATGGAATTCTACATAGTCAATTGTCTAATAGGTTTTGTTCACGGACTTGAGTTGCTCAGACTGTGAAACCTAAAACATAACACGGTGACTTTTCTCTTGAGTGGCAAATCTAAATGAACAATTCGCAAACGCCATTAAAAGTACTGTTTAAGAAATATATTTAAAATTCAAATGAATCAAAAGATAGGAAAATCAAAAATTAATATAAATTACATGAACAGCATATATAAGAAAAATATTGATATTTTAAGAGCTCACCCCTTATCGAGACTGAGGTATACATTCCATTGAAGACAAAAAAAAATCTAAATTTGTGTGATTTATGTGTTACATATTTATATGTAGAAACCAAATGGCATATCTGGGTGCTAAATCTATTAGGTGAAAGTTTGTAGGGAGACAGGATACTCGTAGGCTCAAGTTATCACCCCACATATGATTATAAAAATAAAAGGAGACTTTTAAAATAGACAGATTTGGTTGACATTCTCACTAAATTGATCAAACAGCGCAAACTGACATCATATGCCTACTGATGTATTATAATGTGAAGACACACCACCAAAAATGTTTAATCTGAATCTAAGAAAGAGAAAATCTTAGGTAAAACAAATCCAGATTAAGGGTCATTCTGTAAAACAACTTGTCTATACCCTTCAAAACAAGTCAGGGTTATGAAAAAGAAAAAGAAAGTGAAAGAAGTCTCTCATTTAAGCGAAAACTAAATAGAAATGATAACAGAAGGCAACGTTTGGTCTTTGATTCCCGGATCAAAAATAAAGCAGTTAAGAAGGCAATGATGGGGGACATTGGAATCATTACAATAAGAACGGCATATATTGAATATTATATTAGTGCTAAATGTCTCGGGTGTAATAATCGTGTTATAGTTATTTGGAGATTGTCTTTTCATAGAAAAAACATGCTGAAGTATTAAGGAGTGATGTGTCATGATATCTGCCACTTACTCTCAGATGTTTCCGAGAAAAAGAAAACAGAAAGAAGGAAAGCAAATACGTAACGTGTTAATGACTCGTGAGTCTAAGCGAAGGGCGTGGTAGAATGTGCACTATTTTTCAGCCTTTCCCCAGGTTTGGAACTTTTGAAAACAAAATGTTAGGAAAAATAAAAACCAAACAAAGTCATTCTCTACATTTTTTATTTCATATTTCAGTTTCAGCAGTATTGAAATGGTTCTCAAACATGCAATTATTTTATAGATTCAAAAGTGCAGTGTTGACTGAATGTCACAAATCATAACATGATTAAAACTTATAAGAAAGTACTTTAAAAACCAGACAGAAGACGTAAGAATTCTTAGGTTAAATTTCTAATCCAAATGTAAATCAAGAATACAGAATACTAGCGATGCTAATATTCCAAATGGGTTTACCCCAGGTCATGATTCCTCTGCATCTCTCTTACCTAAAACCTAAGGAAGTGTTCACTATAAATTGGAAGTAGTGAATTCTTAAGAAAACAACAGGATGACGAGTTGTATGATTCCCTTCACAGGTACAATCTACTTTTCAGCAACCTGTAAGCCATGGAAAGAGTAACCCCATATCCAACAAAAAAACCCAAAGCTCTGTTTGGCTGGGGAAGGGGTGTCAGGTACGCGATGGTGTGGTAGATCCGTGCTCCGACAAAGATTCTGAAGTGCAGAACGGCTGTGGAGAGGTCGGGACCACTCAGGGAATACAGAAGCCCGATTCCCAGAAACGGAACAATGTTTTCAAGGTCGTTAAGGTGAGCCCTGTAAAAAAGACGGCCGTTAAAAACAGGAATTTCAAATTCGTAGAATCGTATTCTTTTTTCCCTCTCCGCTAAAAACTAAATCTGAGTACTAATGAATCCTTAAATTTCAGAGGAAGATTTTCTTATCTCAAATTGCCTTGCTTCCTTACCCACTTGACTTTTATTTAGAATGTCTCATTATTTTTGTTTCTTGTTACTTTTAGTGTATCTTTAAATATCACAGGAGGCATTTTGTGGTTCCTAGAGTATCAAAACAACATCTATCTAATAGAACTCATTTCATTTTTGTAAACACGAAATAGTTTTTTCTTATGAGGTTCATAACAATTAGCAATTTAAGACTCTTTTTATAAAAATTCTTTTTCCCAAAGGAAGAAAATCCTTTTGGTGTTGATTTTTCTTAAGACTCCTCCTTCGCTTCTGCTACTCCCTCAAATGATAATTGCGAGGATCCCTGCCAACCCAAACCACTAGGTTGCCAATAATTAATTCACCAATTTAATATCAGGAATCTCATGTTCTTACGTCTAAATAACAGAACACATAACCAGCCTTTGAAATACAGTAAAATTTTGGCTAAGCTAACTTCCAAACGCCAAAGAAATTGGGTTAGGAATGATGGTGTGAAAGTGCAAAGGGTACACAAAACGTGGGATCGGGTCTTGCTGTGTTGCCCAGGTTGGTCTTGAACACCTGGTCTCAAGCAGTCCTCCAACCTCAGCCTCCCAAAACACTGGAATTACAAGTGCAAGCCACCCTGACCAGCAACATTTTTAAAAATACTTATTTTTAAAATTTCATCTCCCTTAAGTCTACAGAATTAGAAATTGCTTTAGAATCCAGGCTAGAAATGGAGAGTTTGATAGCATTTGTCAACTATCGATATATATTTCTAAATGAAAAAATATTTCTGTTTTATGTTACTCTCTTCTCTAGCTTAAACATACAATTATTACATATTGTCTGCTCAGTGACCACCACTCTGTTCCCTTCCTTTCCTTTCTCCCGTTTTCCCTAGATTCTCTCTAAGTTTGCCTCACAGAGACGACAACTACATAGAGATACGAAGAAGACAGCCACAGCCTAGATACGCGATGAGTTGGAAAGGCTTCAAAAAAGAATGAAAACAAAGAAAGAAAGGTGTGAGTGTTCTTGTGCCCTCCCTTTCATGGCGCAATACAAAGCACTACTGAGAATGAGATGGGACAGAAAAGACAGGAATACCGTTTTCTATCAAAGAAGGGCCCACTTTGTCAATTACACCAGGAGTATTTGTTTTGCCCCTCTGACTTCTGCAGCACCACGGAGACTCCTTCACCTCCAATCTTAGGCGTGTTAACGTTCTCCTTCACAACATGCCAAAAAGACAGATATTCGAAGGTTAAGGAAGAGACTGTAAAGAGGTGACTCTGGAAAACAATGTCCACTTCTATCCCCGTGTTGAGCAGTTGACAGATGGAGTGCGATGTTAGAGCAGAGAAAGGCAAGGACAGTGAGAGGACCACGAGGGTCGAGGGCAGGAAGGTCAGGGGCAGGGGTTTCTTTACCTTTCTAGCTCCTGCATGTGTTTCTAGCCTCATTTCTATCCTATTTTTCCTTTTGAATTCTCTTACTCTTTCATCAGCCCTCAAAATTTCTCAAAGATAAGACTCCTCATTATCCTAGTAAGGCCTGTTTATACTCTATACCATTGTGTGCCATTTTCTGTACTTATTTTGAGCCTGTTCCAGGCACACGCCTCCTCGGCTCTCCCTATGAGCACCTGCTGGAGTGCAGCATCACCCTTCCATCCTAACCTACCCCCTGCTCCAACGACGGACTCCTTCCTGGAGCAGCATCTTCTGTAACATTAGTGCCATTTGTAGACAGCTGCTGAAATCTATCACCAGGTGGAAATCAGCCTTCCTGAGAGACCACTTTCTACCCGGGTCTGTTACCCTTTTCCCCCATGATTACATTTGCCTGTTTTTCTTTCTCTTTTGGACAGATGTTCCCTGGTACACATCTGCTCTGAGACAGACCTTCCCACCATCTCTGTGCTCTCAAGGCCACAGCCGTGCCTCCTTCCTCAGATCAGAATTGTGTGGATCCCAGCATCCACCTGACCCGGACTAGAGTTGCTACATGCACCTGGGGGTTGTCAGGTTGAACAACTACAAAAGGAGCTGCTCAGAAGGCTTTTCCAGAGCCCCTCATCTCAGCCAAAGCTCTTCACCTTCAGCACACGGCGGTGTGTTCACATTCTCATCAAGGTATCTTCTCAAATTGATGAGACTTCTCCTCTCCTCTTCCTCCTCCCAAATCCTAATATCTTCAAGGTCTTCCTTTGTGGAATATTCCATGGAACTAATGAAACATGGCTTCATAACATTCTCCAATTATTACATGCACAGGAGTCTTATTTGGGGGGAACATTCTAAACCGCTGAGGGTCCGGAACCCAGTCTTAAGGCTCTTTGATAGCATCCCAATAGAATAAAGGACAGTGATACCTACACAATGATCTCTCCCTATAGGTGTGTTCACACACTGGGGTCATGAGGGACATCTTCCAGTTTAACTCCAGCCTATGTTCGTCTCCTGACAGAGTCCCTAGCAAGCGTCACTTAGACTCCATGGAACTCTCAGTGAAGGCGTGTTCTCTACCTTTAAAGGGAATATATTCTAAATGTCTCTCCTCTCCCTAGATATGAAACTCAAGCCTTTATTCTGTCTTTCGAATGACTCCCTGTATTTCGCCAGCTGACCTGTGTGCCTTTCAACTTTCCTTTTATCTTTGTATGCTGAATGTGTATGGTCTTGAATGCTTCCTGGACAAGATAGGATAGTATTAAATAAATAAATAAATACGTAAAATGCTTTCTATCGATCACTGGTTTCCGTCTGCCCAGAACGCAAATAACTGACTTTAAGCCACATATCTTGATATTTCAACACGTATTCCTTTAAGTGTGTAATTAATTGTTCCATACGTGTATGTACTAATTTTCTCAATTATTGCACGTGGTAAAGCATACTTTTCACTTCATTTGTAGCCCCTTTCTGTCCCTGCCATTTAAATATGCTAATCATAACAGTTTTACAATTACTGAAGGAACTAGAGAGGTGGCGGGGGTGGGGTGGGGGGGGAGCCTAGCTTAAAAATGGAGAGGAAAGATTCTGGAAACTCTCTCTCTTTGAAAAGCATCTCCAAAAGTGTGTTATTAAGCACTTTTGCGATGAAACGAGTGCGATCTCACAAAGTATTACACAACTGAAAACTCCACTCTTGGAGACGCTCTTCTCTTACTATGAGGAAAAGCCAGTGTCTCATCACCAGGGGGCGCTGTGCACACAGTCGCTGCACCTCATCAAGGACGTGGCATCTTTTCAGAACCAGGGTCAATTGTCCTCCCTAACATTTATTTGCAACCTGACTAGCTGATCAATTTAGATAATGTCGCTCTCCTCTAAAAGTGCAATCCCCCTTGGGCTGGGAGTAAGGGTGGAAGGTCAGAAAGAATAGTAGAGAGGATTCTCAGACCCCCCCCCCCAATATCTTTTGTTACGCTCTCACACATGAGGTGTACTTGGATTTTCATTTCAATCTTACTAATACTACTGAGGGTCTAATTGCTTCTGATCACTTTCCAGTCCTGGGCAATTTTATAAATACGAGGTCATGATGACTAGCATCATGCATGTGGCTGCCTGCTCTCAAAGGGAAGCGCTAGAGGACCAGACAAGGCTTTAAATGGTTTTGTGTCTCTTCAGTGGTTTTGAAAACTTCAAGCTTCACTCACTTTTTTTTCAGTTTATTATTTTTCATGTAACACATAACTTTTCCTTTGATATTGTTCTGCTATTGTTTGAAATTTCTACAGTGATTCCTTGTTCTGAAATTATTTTATATCCATATTCTTCACACAACCCGTTTTCAAGACTGGCTGATTTACTCAGCAGGACTGCGGAATTAGCAGCTTTATAACTGAGACAAAAGGTGAAATTTTGTGCTAAGTACCTGCACAGACTTTTTCTTAGAAGAGAAACATTCTTGCTTGATGACTAGCTTGTGGGTAGAACTGTTTTGCATGAGTAAGAAGGTACTTTTAATTTTAGTGCTGATAGGGTGGAAGAGTCTGTGGGGCAAGAAGAGAGCCTCAAAAATGGTGTAACACTGGATACTGCTTGAGTGAAGGAGATACAGGTATGGGTCATATTCCCCGGAGAGAGAATGCTGAAGGACATGGTCAGAGAAGTAACATACAACTCGAAATGTTTGTGTTGCCACAGTGAAAACGACTCTGTACCTCCGCTTACTCAAGTCTATTTTTAGCCACGTGTGTGTGTGTGTGTGTGCGTGTGTGTGTGTGAGTGTGTGAAGGGAACTGACGAAAGGGCTGGATTAACATCCAGCATCGCCAACTGCAGAACATGGAAACATGCACAGAAGCAGGAACCCAGATCCAGAGTTGACCTGGAGATGATATGCCGATAGGGAATCCGCAGAAATCTTGGGAGGGGCTTCAGACTGTCACAGAGGATCAAAAAATGGATAATGCAACCTAGGTGTCCATCAATATGAATTGGATAAAGACAGCCGGGCACGGTGGCTCATGCCTATAATCCCAGCACTTTGGGAGGACAAGGTGGGTGGATCACCTGAGGTCAGGAGTTCAAGACCAGCCTGGCCAACGTGGAGAAGCCCTGTCTCTACTAAAAATACAAAAAATTAGCCAGGTGTGGTGGTGCATGCTTGTAGTCCCAGCTCTTGGGAGGCTGAGGCAGGAGAATGGCTTGAATCCAGGAGGCGGAGGTTGCAGTGAGCTGAGATTGTGCCATTGCACTCCGGCCCAGGTGACAGAGCAAGACTCTGTCTTAAGAAAAAAATAGAGTGAAATCATGTCCTTTGCAGCACCATGGACACAGGTGTAGGCCCTTACCTCAAATGAATTAACACAGGAAAAGAAAAACAAATGCCACATGTTCTCACTTATAAGTGGGAGCTAAACATTGGTTACATAAACACAGACAGCACAACATACACTGGGGACTATTAGAGGGCGAAGAAAAGGGGAGACAAAGGTTGAAAAGCTAACGGGTACTATGCTCACTACGTGGGTGACAGGAACAATAGTGCCCCAGTCATGTCTTGGCTTATTGCTTTTCATTGTTCATTGAATCCCCAATACATTAAAACATAACATCTAAAAGAGATGGCAGTGGTGAGAGGGACAGAAAAAAGGAGGTTCCTATTTCTCCAGAGCGTCATTGAATCCCCAATACATTAAAACATAACATCTAAAAAGAGATGGCAGTGGTGAGAGGGACAGAAAAAAGGAGGTTCCTATTTCTCCAGAGCATCAACATTCTTATTTTGAATCTTATGCAAAAATGCCTAATTCTTCAACCTCTTACATGAGTTGACAGTCTCACCTACGGAGGAAGATGACAAAACTGCATCTTTACTCCTCCCCGCCATTACTGTTGATACATCTCCATAGAAAGCAATGTCACTAATCCCAGGAGCGTGTCGATAAAAGTACAGTACAGCAAAACTGGCCATATATGCGATGGCAGTGACAGCTGGAGACTTTCAGATGTCCAGTTTTCTGTAATTGTTACGAGGAGTCGGAAAGAGGTCTGACATGTTATCCGCATTCTCCAAGACCCTGAGACATCTTCACTGAACTCCTAGACCAAAATCATTCGATCAAGTAAGTAATCTCAAGAGACACTGGTTTACCTGCGTACGCGTTCTACTCTGTCATCTGTTCGAAGAAACTTCTTGGCGTTTTCTCCCTTGCCAAATGTTGCACAGTCTTCTGGGTTGGCAAAAACCTATTCCAAATACCAAGAAAATAAAAAAGTTATTTCATATACTGGCTGGGTGCAGTGGCTTAAACCTGTAATTCCAGCATTGTGGGAGGCTGAGGCAGAAGGATTCCTTCAGCCCAAGAACTCAAGACCAGCCTGGGTAACACAGGGAAACCCTGTCTCCACAGAATTTTTTTTTAAATAGCTGGGCATGGTGGTGTGTGACATGCCTGTGGTCCTAGCTACTCAGGAGGATCAGGTGGGAGGATCACTTGAGCCCAAGAGTTTGAGGCTGCGGTAAGCTGTGATTGTACCACTACACTCTAGCCTGTCTTAAAAAAAAAAATGAAGCAAACAAATAACATGGGATATTCCAACTAATAAGTTATTTGAATTTTAGTGGAAGAAATACAGACATCCAGGTTCACCCATTTGGAGCGATAAATCAAACATAAGAGTAGAAGAAAGCATCTATTGTTCAAACTGAATTTTTATTAACAATGCAAAGTTGTAAAAAGGAAAGCACAAATAAAAACTTGAACGAAAACCAGCACGCAAGGATAGTGAAAAGGAAGCAAATATGGGCAGAGGCATAATTCTAAGTCATCATGGACTGTGACTACGGTTCGCTGGCATCTCTTTCACGGTAAGGTTGACATACCTTCCCTCCAGGGTATTAACATTTCCAAGTGATTGGCTCAACTGAAATAAATACATTTACCAGCCAAAGGTTTTAGAGAACAGACAAGAAGCACAAATGAGTAAGGGATGGGAAAGGTGTCTCATACTTTGTTAGAACACATGTACCTCTTTTCTTTTTCTAAACTAGATAAAACTTTGGGCTGAAGAATACTGTATCATGAAATTTGAGAAGCTGAATGACACTCCTAGGAGTAACAAGTACACATTCATGTATTTTCTAAACCTTCCTGCAACTATTATGCTGTTTGAAATAATTTCCCCATCCCTTGAAACTTGAAATCTGCATTTTAAAAATATTGAAGCATGCGCCAGTATTTAATAATTTATGGCAGAGAAAAACAAAAACTGCAAAATTCATCTTAATTTAAGCTTAAAAATCTTGTAAGTTTTCTATTTTTTCTTAATATGATATGAACATTCATTAGAGATAAAGATGCTGAGGGGAACTGATGCGAAGGGCTGGGAATATTTATTCCAGATGAAGTTCCTAAGGGCAGGCCTGTCTGTCTTGTTCATCATAGTGTTTCCCTAAATAAGTGCCTGGCACACACTGGATGTACACTAAATGTATGTTGAATAAAGAAATAAATGGTGTATTACAATGGAAAGAGCTTGAGACCGGGTTTAATGCGATTTCAGTTTGAATCACAGTTTCACCCTTTATTTGTATGTAACTTTGGGTAAGCTATTGCTATGGACTGAATGTTTGTGGTCCCCCAAAATTTGTATGTTAAAGCCTAATCTTCAATGTGATAGTCTCTGGGACGTGAGGCCTTTGGAAGGTAATTAGGTCAGAGAGTGGAGTCCTCATGAATGGGATTAGGGTCCTTACAAAAGAGGAAAGAGAGAGCTTGTTTCT
Source organism: Callithrix jacchus (assembly GCF_049354715.1). Lineage (NCBI taxonomy): Eukaryota > Metazoa > Chordata > Mammalia > Primates > Cebidae > Callithrix > Callithrix jacchus. Next base: position 6,937,459 of record NC_133510.1, read on the forward strand.
TTCTCTCTCTCTCTCTCTCTCTCTCTCTCTCTCTCTCTCTCTCTCTTTCTCTGCTCTGCCAATGTGAGGATACAATGAGAAGACGGCCATCTGCCAGTCCGGGACTGGGCCCTCACTGAACACCAGATCTGCTGGTATCTTGATTTTGGACTTACCAAGCTCCAGACCTGTGAGACAAATGTTCGTTGCTTGAGCTACCCAGTCCATGGCATTTTGTAAGAGCAGCCAAAAAGGACTCAGACAGCTACTTAACCTTTCCGTTCCCCTTCTATATAAAATGGAAGGATGAATCCTCGTTTCACCTGACAATGCTAACGGTTGTGTAAAATGACTCCATGATCAATCACACATAAAAAGCATTGTGGCTCCTGGCACTCTACAAATTTGAATTCCCTTGTTCTTTTCTTATAAGGGTACATTTCCTTGATGACATTCTGTTTCTAGAAGTCAGTGTGGATCTGGGGGGTAGACAGCCACTTTGTGGCCTGATGCTTGCAACACATCAGCACATGAGAGACTTAACCATGTGGGGAACGTGCCCTCCATTAAAATGCAAATATCCTCCCATTCTACCTCAAGATAGTTGGCCAGGCTCAAGCCTGTAATCCCAGCACTTGAGGAGGCCCAGGTGGATGGATCACCTGAGGTCAGGAGTTCGAGACCAGCCTGACCAATATGGCAAAACCCCAACTCTACTGAAAATACAAAAATCAGCCGGGTCTGGTGGTGCATGCCTATAATCTCAGCTACTCAGGAAGCTGAGGAAAGAGAATTCCTTGAACCAGGAGGAAGGCAGAGGTTGCAGTGAGCCAAGATCCTGCCACTGCAGTCCAGCCTGGGTAAGGTTAAGAGCGAGACTCTGTCCTGGGAAAAAAAAAAAAAAGAGGCTAACAAGGAAACGCCTTAGGGAAGACTGTGGCCTCTACATAAAATCAATGCTCTAGAGGACAAAACTCAGGACAGGTCCTAAAAGAGAAAGAGATGATCTGGAGGACGAAGTTGCTGAATAGGCACAAGGACTACACTGGTGAAAATATTTTAACTTTGTAAAGGAAGCCTTGCTCTGCCCTCTTCCAGCAGGCATAAACCCCACTTGGATACAGAATGTATGCTTCAGAATCTGTCTACCACTTTCCCACATCTGCACTTTAAAAAAAAAAATCATTCTGATAATACAGGGTAGAAATAGTATCTACGTAAGAGGTCAGAAGTACACAAAATTCAAATGATCATCCCGATTAGATGAGGGTCTACTTTGAAAGTAAGAACTTTAATTCTCAGCCTTTTTTTTCTTTTGCTTTCTTTTTTTTTCTTTTCTTTTTTTTTTTTTTAAATCAAAACCATACCCTTGACCTGTACCAGAGCCGAAAATACTAGTTAACTGTAAAACAATTATTTTCTAAACCCTCTTTGGCAAAATTAATCCCAAAATGAAAGTAGCCTTGAAAACTTGGATATTCCAGAATATCTCATCTGCTTAGCAGAATGACGAAAGGTAAAAGCCATAATGAAAAACCGTTTACTAGTTTCTAGGAGAAGCAACTGTTCCTTAAATATATCAGATCCATCTGTGCCAAACGATTGCACACTTCACTTGCAGCAGAAAACAGTGTGCTATTGGGCTTTACCAAAAATAAAAAAAAGAAAATTAAGAAAACTCCTTTCCAGAATTTCAGCTCTTAAAAGTAAGAAAATGTTACCTCCCAGTTTCTTACCTTTCTCGTCATTCTATAGAACGCAGTCGCAGCGCTCATAAGCATCATTTTTGAAAGAATAATTGTTGCATAGGAGGCAAAAGCCCTGAACACTTCATCGTCCGTTAGCTGGGAAAGGTCAACCATTGTTTCGGTTGTGGTCTAGAATCTGAAAAAGATCTAAATAAGATAAGAAAAAGCAGACATAAATACACAAAATAACTGGAAGATCATTTGATGTCCTTATATTGCAGCATTAACTATACTGTTCTTAAAAATATCTTGGACTATTTGCAGAATAGATGATTATTTTGTTATTAAAATGTCAAAGTAATTAGGGGCTGTGTGTGGTGGCTCACGGCTATAATCCCAGCACTTTGGAAGGCTGAGGCAGGTGCATCACTTGAGGTCAGGAGTTCTAGACCAGCCCGGTCAACATGGTGAAACCCCATCTCTACTAAAAATACAAAAATTAGCCGGCACGGTGGTGTGCGCCTGTAATCCCAGCTACTCAGGAGATTGAGGCAGGAGAATTGCTTGAACTCGGGAGGTGGAGGTTGCACTGAGCCGAGATATTGCCACTGCACTCCAGCCTGGGCAATAGAGCGAGACTCCATCTCAAAAGAAAAAAAGTAAACACCATAATATTTTATCTAGTTTTATATTATTAATCTTGAAGACATCAAACAAGTAGTAATTGAAAAATGGGTGCGGTACAAGGAAAAATAAAGAGCAAAAGTTCTCTAAACAAAGACTAAAATCACAGACTTGCACTGAGATGAACTATGTATAGGCTGAAATCAAAAGGCCAGAGATCATAGACTGATCTCTTTGGAAACATCAAACCTTGTCCCTAGCAGCCACACTGTCTTACTAGGAAGGCCTAAGTTCTTATGTATCCTCCTTTGGAGACCCAATTTACAACTTTTTGTCATTTCAGTAGTATTCAAAATTGTAGGCTTCAGGACATGAATTCCAGACCCACCATTTAGCTATCAACTTTGCTTGAGAGATTTAGTCTCTGAGACTAAATTTCTTCATTCTTAAAATAGAAATAGTAGGCCGGACGTGGTGGCTCACTCCTGTAATCCCAGCACTTTGGGAGGCTGAGGCGGGTGGATCACGAGGTCAAGAGACCGAGACCATCCTGGTCATCAAGGTGAAACCCCGTCTCTACTAAAAAAGAAAATACAAAAACTAGCTGGGCATGGTGGCGCGTGCCTGAGTCCCAGCTACTCAGGAGGCTGAGGCAGGAGAATGGCCTGAACCCAGGAGGCGGAGGTTGCAGTGAGCTGAGATTGTGCCATTGCACTCCAGCCTGGGTAACAGCAGCGAAACTCCGTCTCAAAAATAAAAAAGAAAAGAAATAGTAATAGCTTCTAACTTAATGGGTTGTTGTCTAATGTAATTGAGACAAAACATGAACTGGTCCAAGAAAATCCCTCAATAAAGTTTATGATGTCTTTATCATGAATCATCATGATCTCTGGCATCATCAATTCCAAGACACTAAAGAAAAGCAGGATAATGGACACATCAAAACACGGGACTTAAGGAATTCTATTTATGGTATGGAATGACTATTCATGGCCCATGGTGTAACAGGGAAGGAGAATGAGTTTTACATGATCCTCAGGTCATTTCACATTCAAAGCTGTTCAGTAGAGGAATGGAGCTGTGTACACTTGCAGTTGGATGTATAGTTGGGAATGTGCTGAAGCGGAAAGCTGACACACTGGTGATCCTGGAGTCAAAACAGGTAGGAATTTAGGGTAAAGCTTAAAATGTAAATTTCCAGTCCTCTGATGGTTATTCTTGTAACCCCCTCTTGTTCTTTCGTCAGTCCTACTGTCTACTTCTATCTCTTCCCAGAAACACGTATCTTTTCTCAGACCCAAGCTTAGATCTATCTATCCTGCTTAGCATGTAGCACTACCTCTTCTAGATGATGACCGTTCCCGCTTTTAAAGCTCAACCCTGGCATGTGTCCTTATTAGCCTGACATCTATCGGATCCAATCTTTCTATCCATCTTCCCTGTAATCTACACGTTTATATGTATCATTATTGGTCATACAGCTGTCTTTGTGTTGCCGCTGAATGTGATAAAAATCACATACATATATATTTATCTTTATTACAGTTTGCTATGTGTCCAAGTATGCCATGTACTGATTCCACCACCTTTGTTAATCTGTTACAATTGTCACAGCGATATCCATTTCACAAAAGAAGAAAAGGGGAATCAGAGATGTTAATCTGCCAAGCTGGAACATGAACCTCCCCTGCACTCACCACGCTTTATTCCCTCTTTCAAGAGACCTGCTTAATTCTGCTCTGAACTCTTTAATTCCGCTTAATTCTAATTCGACTTACATGAAGGGAATGTCTACTCTGTGGCTGGCACGACTAGACACTCCTTATATCTGTCATCTTCTTTCTCCTTTCAATTATGTTGTGAGGTAGGTATTATCATTCCCATTTTGCAGATAAAGAAATCAAAGCTACCTAAGTAACCCCTATTTTTGTTTTCTTAGACTAAAAATATACAGCTTGCATTAGGCAAACAGAATCCACATGTGCAAGGTCTTTAAAAAAATCCCCTTTGTTAGCAAATTAATCCATCTCCACAAGTCTCTGGTGTAGAAAGCACAGTATGTTAGATTAGCTCTCAACGCAAGATAATACTTTCAGTAACATTTGATGTGTGTGCTTTTGTTCTAGGGTTGAAGGGGTGAAAGTCGTGGACAAACTGCACCATCCTTTAGAGTGTAGGTAAAGTAATTAGCTTAATAAAGGATTCCTCAATCCCAGGCCTCTATACAGACATCTGAAGAAATCCAGCAAGCATGCGAAGTTTTTTTTAAAAATTATGGTAAGTTCATTAAGTAGAAATTTGCTACTTAACCATAATTTAAAAACTAAAACATTAAGCCTCTACTAATGTTTCCAGAATGAAATTTATTTAGCGATGGAACAAAAAAGTCCAGAGAACTCTTTTTTCCCCTCAGTGAAAATCAGTATTGAAAGAGTAGAGGAAAAATGGCAGCCACCCAGGACTGGTTGTGGGAAAGTACACAAAGAAGTCAGTGGCTGGGAAAAGGGCAACGGGAGCCCTTTTCTTTAAAAATGAGCAACACACAGTGCACTTCACACAGTTTCTCAATCATGAACAATGTGGCTTAACTTGTCATGTCTGTGGTTTAGGGAGACGGGCCAACATGGAGCCTCTGACACACGCCCAATGAGGGGTCAATGGGCCACCTCTCCTCTCCACTTCACAGGTACTCGAGAGCCAGGTAATGAGCAGCAAAGGTAAGAATATTAAGAAAGAGTAGTCGTTTATAGTATGGATTATGGCAACGCTGGTGTAAACCTTTTCTTCCCCCAAAGCTGATTTATCAATAAATTGCCATGAGTTTGCTGCACAAAACTGGAGCCATTATCATGGTTAGCTCTGCAGTCAAAACAGAATGACTGAAAGCCTTTTACCAGGAAAGGTTGCCAGGAGGGAGAAGAGCAGTCCAGTGTGATTATGAATAACAGGGTGAAATGTTAGGTGGTTTGAGTGTTCAAGAAGGGAAGGAGAAATCGTCTAAGAAAAGTAAGCGGGGAAAAGCACGAATCTGGTTACAATTTGTAGGGAATATTTACAATGACGAATCATATCTGCACAGTGGTTTGCTTGCTCCTTATATGCTCCATTCATTGGCCAGCAGGGTAATGAATACTTCGATTTAACGATATTCCAAATATCTCTCCTGCCAGAGACCAGAGCTCTGTCCCCTAATGTGGAGGTGACTTCCTCATAAGAGGACACAAGTAGAGTGTCAAGTATTCAAAACTCTGGAACTTGATTGACATTTGGGTGGATCTCGACCCTGCCACTTAGTAACTGTGACTTAACTTCTCTGGGATCTCTTCACCCTACCTATTAAACGAGATGGATAAGAACTCCTATGTCACCGGATTCTTGTGAGAATAAAGTTAGCTGAACAAAGTTAGAAACCCGTTAAATGCTGTGTAAGTGTCTGGTAAATAAAAAATCTCTGATTCTGGCGTCGTTCTAGACACTGATGGTCTTAGAATTTTTCTTTTTTTCTTTTTTTTTTTTAATGGATTGGAGGTTTCAGTGGGATGGGAGAATCACAAGGAAGCAGGTGTTCAGAGGAATGTATTGAGTAGAGGTAAGGAACTAGGATGTTGAAAAATAAAAAAAGGAGAGAAGGAGAGGAAGAAAGGGAGAGAGAACAGGAATATTGCTTCATTCTAAAAATGGGTATTAATAATGGCCGATTAATATTTTGTGTATTTAAAATGGAAAACTCTATAAATATTTATTGAGTTTACTTGTTCCGGATCTGAGTTGAAGTCCTGGATATCCTTATTAATTTTCTGTCTTGTTGAGTCTAAATCTTGTTATGGGTCTTATGTATTTGGGTATTAAGATCTCTTATTGTTGCATTGATCCTTTTACCATTGTATCTTTGTTGCTTTGAAATCTATTTTATCAAATGTGAGAATTGCAACTCCTGCTTTTTGTTTATTTATTTATTTTTGCTCTCCATTTGGTTGGTAAATTTTTCTCCAACCCTTTGTTTTGAGTCTTTGTGTATCTTTGGATATACCATTAGGTTTTGGCTGTATCTTTTGATTGGGGGATTTTTCAAAAAGCGTTTGCACATTTTCTCTCTCTTGACCTGAAAAACTCCAAGGTAGTCGGAACAAATAATATTTTTTTCTACCTTTAGTGTATAAGGAAATTGAGTCCTAGAAAGGTAGTGAGTAACATGACCCAAAGTCACAGTGGAGAGGCCGAGACGGCAACTTGGTGTTCTCAGGTGTGTCGGGTGTGGGCTCCCCACGGCCAAGGCTGAGTCTCTACAGCCCTGGTTTTCTGGAGGCCGTTCCTTGTCAAATCCCATTCCTGTTTTGTCCGCCGCTAAAACCCCAGGACTATTTATCAGAGAAGAATCCCCACTTCTCAGTCGAGGAACATCCTTTCCCCTTATAGGCTTTTGGCCAAAATGAGCAAAGTTCTCCTCTTAGGGTGAGGTGGCCGGCCTTTCTACACCAGTATTGCAAAACACAGGAAAAATCTGGACACCCATCCCCAGGGCCATGACTCTGCAATTCTGTACCTTCTGAAACTAACAAGCACTACAACACGAGATAAAGAAAAACCATAACTTGGTGGCCATGCTGCTGGTTATGCTAACTTGGAACTCTAGGTTAATTCTAGCATTTCCTGAAGTCATTGTGGTAGCTGCAGACGCAGCCCCCTATGTGGTCTCATGCAAAGTGGGGTTCAGAGCCCAAGGACTCTGGTGAAATGCTAGTGCCTGTTGGGGGAGTGGTGGGGCAAGGCCTCCCTCAGGAAACTGCGCTGACTTCCTTTTCCAATCTCGGGGATTAATAAACACCACTGTAACACAAACCCTTAGAAAAATGTTACTTGTGACTGGGCACGGTGGCTCATCCCAGCTCTTTGGGAGGCCAAGGCCGGCAGATCACAAGGTCAAGAGATCGAGACCATCCTGGCAACATACTGAAACCTGTTTCCTAAAATACAAAAACTAGCTGGTCATGGTGGCGCACACTTGTGGTCCCAGCTACTCGGGAGGCTGATGCAGGACAATTGCTTGAACCCAGGAGGCGGAGGTTGCAGTGAGCCGAGATCATGCCACTGCACTCCAGCCTGGCACCTGGCGACAGAGCGAGACTCCATCTCAAAAAAAAAAAAAAGAAAAAAATTGTACTTGTCTGACACAGAGAGTAATATGCAAATTTGGACAGATTTGCCTTTTTTGTAAATGACCAAAGATAATCAGCATACCCAGTGCTTTTATTTTGGAAACAGCAGAGGACAACAAAGGCCAGTACTACCCTAATGCCAAGGAGAGATACGCAAAAGGTAGGTCTAAGCTGGGATTCACAGGAGGTTGGGACCCCAAGAAAACTGGGCTTTGACGATTGCTAGCTGGAGGCCTGGGTGCCATACACCAATGCTTGCTGGGCACCCACTCAGCACTCACTCAGAAAGAAAGCAGGGAAAGGAAATAGGAGAAAATAAACATGGAGCTCGGACTGCCACATGTCAAGAGAAGTAGAGAAACTACAAGATTTACATGCACTCCTCTCTCTGCCGTCCCAGGCCGGCTAGGCAATAACTGAGACCTTAATTCCCCCCAAAAGAGCTCCCTTCTCCTTTTCTCCTTCCACATGGCTTCCTCCTCCAGATTGGGGGTGGGGCACAGGTGAGAACCCTCCCCAGGGGTTCATCCTTAGCTCTCCTGTCACTGGCTATCATATCACACAATAATATCATATCCTCTTGTAGCAATAGCTGACATTATTATTAGCATTGTTATTTAGTATTCCTTTAAAACTTGCGTTGTTTCTCCTACAAAGTGAACCTGGAAGAGCAAATCCTGTCTTGCAATAGGTATAAAGGCCTTACGCCCCTGAAATCTGAGACACCGCAGGCTTTTGCACTCTTGGGGAGAACAGAAGTCGCTTAAACTACAGGCATTTCCTCCATTACTACAACTTGCATGTGCTCGTTCCACCTTCCCCAAAGTGCAAGGGACCCTTTCAAAGAGGAGGCTGCTTTGTCTTGAAAAGAAAAAGTTGGGAAATCATCACTGCAGCATGAAAAGACCTTCCGATTTCATTCTTGGAGTTTGAGAAACGGGAAAACTTACCCACACCGGGACAGAAACACAATTCCCTCTCAAAAGCGATCGATTGAAACGCTCACGTTTAGCGCCCAAGTGGAGCCAAGGACTCTCGGGCTGGCAGAGACCTCCCACGTCTTCCACCTGCCACCCGCCCTGGCCCTCCCTGCCCGCCGTCCCTTTCTCCCCTCCCAGTACGCACCGAGAGGCCGAGGAGGAGGAAGCAGCAAGCCTGTCCCGCCGCCGGGTCGCGCGCGCACTGCGGGGACTGTCACCGCGCGGGCCGGACGCAGGCGCCGCCCCTCTCCGCTAATCTCCTATGAATTAGCCCTCCCGCCCTGAAAGCCCGATCCCGGCCTCCCCAAAGCCCTCCTCTAAATCACCCGATTTCCCGCCCAGAGGAACCAGCGCCCGCAGATTCCCCTGGACCCGTTCGACTTGGCGCCTTTGGAAGCTCTGGCTCCTGAAACGCCAGCTGCCCTGAAGAGTGCGACCCTTTGTCTAGAACTCCGAATCCTCGAACAGTTCAGCACTGGCGAGGGGAGGGAAGGGGGAGGCGGTTAACTTTCACTTACCTGAAAACGGTGGGAAAGATCACGCTGAATTTCGAAAGTAAAAACTGTGTAAAAGTTAGTCTCCAGGGTAAAACTAACTCTCAGGCACTGACAAAATTACCTTCGTTAGGCTTCACGTCCCTGCGCTGGTGGCCAGGCCTCCTTAACAGGCTGACCGTGGCAGAATGGAACCTTCAGTAAAGATCACTTACGGTGTTCCAAATTCATGACACCAGACAACTGGCTTTGTCGCGATGTCCCCTCCCGTTCAGGGTCCAGAGTGACACGGGAGGCAATTGTACTGGATGGGTCCATTACACAATCAGCTCGGTGTGTTTTTTTTACAGGGAGGTTTAGAGGAATGCTTTGGGAAGCCGTAGATATTTACTCCACCGTCTAGATTAGGGATGTTTCCAAGCTTCCTAGTCTCCACAATCTCCACAGTGTTTATGGATCTACCTTCCATGATTTGTGAGGGCCGTGTTTTCAGTCTCTATTATTCCTCTCCTAGGAATCTATAATCCAGAATGCTATATCTGGCATGCATCACCTGTTGCGATGTCTACTTCCTTTTTTTTTGCTCTTAATTTACTCCTTTAGGCTTTAAGGGTTATCGCTAGGACTAACTTTCTAGGATTTGATGGACAAGTTCATGTTCTATTAAAGAAGAAAAAAACTACCAGTTTGCTCTAGGAACAGAAATTCATCTAAGGAAGGTCTGAGAATGATTTCTATATAAGCATAACAGTAGGAGTTTCGGGAAATTTAGCATTAGAAGGCATCTGTTCTTCATTTTTACGTCGGTATCTTTTCAAAACTCTACTTATTCAGCTATCTTTGTAAAGTATACTGTAATCTGTCTGTCACGCTAACTGGGACACGATAGAATTTCAGATGACATAAATCTATCTATTCTGAATTCTCTCCAAAGGAGTTTGCTATTATAAGTATTTAAGACTCTCTTCATTTTGTTATAAGGTGATACAGGCCAAATCTTATAAATAACATTGCAGAAAAAGGAAGAGGAGAGCTGATAATTTGGTCTACAGAATGCTAGTTGAATGATTCTAACATATTTTTTAGAAAGAAAGTAGCACTTGACTCATCTAATGCTCTAAATACAGAATGTGTTCAAACTTTTAACTGATCAATGAATAAATACTGAGTTTCTACTATCACTAAATCATGAACAATGATTGCCTGTTTTATAAATATATACATTGTATATGAGGCAATAATATATGTATGACACTGTATTGGGTAGAATATTGGCACTTGATTTAATTGAATACACAGTTATTAAATAAATGCAATGTACTTGGTTTGATGTTAAAATCTAAAACTAAGATAAACAGAATCAAAGAGTTGTCCTCCAGGATTTTACAATCCAGTAAAACACAAAGTCCGAAAAGGTAAAAAGTTGCCATTAAACTTGTGAAAGAAAAATTTTCGTTTAGAAATAAGAACGACAATTAGGGTGTGAACTAGGGCGGTAACAGGCAAAAGTCATAAAATAATTGACACTTTTTATTTGTCTTTGTTATAGGCTCTTAGATGATTGAGGAAGAGAAAGGGTTGTTACTCAGCTTAGTTTTGTCTGGGAGAAAGAAAGTATTCAGATTTTCAACCCTTCTTCTCACCACCATTTAAATTCTAGAATATCATCTTTTAGAGACACTCAATCCAAGCTTCAGGACAAGTCATACCCTAGTAAATATTAAAACAGTTTAAAAGGTCATTGATTTGGGGTGGGGAGAGCAAAGGTTATTCATCGATAAAAGGAGTTACCACAATAAAGAAAAAAAAAGCAGCCTGTTCAAGGTATCAGATTAGAAATATCTGGAAGAGCAAAGGATTGCAAGTCCAGTATTACTTTGTCTTTTAGAAACAGACAAAGGAAAAATGTCAGAAAGAATTGCCATCACCCTGTGTTAAGGCTTACTGTAAACAGGAAGAAAACAGGTGCCTATCACTCCTCTCAATTATATTGGACCTTTGTTTCTCCCTAAATCCACAGAACAGGTACCCTGCCACAATCTGAAACTTAGAATGCAGACCCTACTGGGAGATTTCAGTGAACATACATAATAATATATTTTAAGGTCAAGAGAGAAAAATGTGAAATAAAAATAAGCAACATTCTCCAGATTCATCCTCAGCAAACTGACACAAGAACAGAAAATGAAACACCGCATATTCTCACTCATAGGCGGGTGATGAAAAATGAGAACACATGGACACAGAAAGGGGAGTACTAAACACTGGGGTCTATTGGGGGGAAAAGGGGAGGGCCAGTGGGAGGGGGAGGTGGGGAGGGATAGCCTGGGGAGAAATGCCAAATGTGGGTGAAGGGGAGAAGAAAAGAAAGCACACTGCCATGTGTGTACCTACGCAACTGTCGTGCATGCTCTGCTCATGTACCCCAAAACCTATAATCCAATAAAAAATTAAAAAAAAAAAGTAAGCAACATTCTAAACACTGAAGTGTTATTTTAGAATTATAATACACTTTAAACATGTATACTAGATTGTTTGGGAGTTCTTATTTTTCCTGTTTTTTTAGATAGACACTCTGATATGCACAGCAGCTTGAAAGCTGTGCTAACTTCTGAAATAAACTCTTAATCTAATATCAGCAAGAGGCAAAAGTGGCCACGATGAAAGGAACAGAACTAAAAAAATGATAAAAATTCTTGAAGCTAATCAAGAGAGTATGGTAAGGGTGTAAGGATAGACAAGGAGGTCAAAAGAATAGAATAGAATCCAGAAATAGAACTACACTTAATTGGTCAATTGATTTTCAACAAAGGTGCCAGGACAATTCAATGAAGAAAGGAAAGCTTTCAACAAAAGGGGCTGGAACCACTGAATAGCCACATGGGAAAAAAATGAACTTTGACCCTTAACTGACACCATACACAGAGATTAATTCAAGCTGAATCATATACCTCAAGGCTAATACTATAAAGCCTCTGGAAGAAAACATGGATTATTTTCATGACCTTGGAGTAGGTAAAGATATTTTAGACAAGACACCAAAAACTCATCTATAAAACAAAAATTGGTAAATTGAACTTCATCAAAAGACATCATTAGGAAAATAAATAGGCAAGTCAGAGGCTGAGAGAAAATATTCCCAATACCATGTATCTATCTGACAAAGAACTCGCATGCAAAAGAACACCTATAACAGTAAGGAGACAAAAGTCGGAAATTAAAAATTGAAAATATTCAAAATATATGAACAAACACAAAAGAAGATATAGGAATGACTAAGAAGCACATGAAAAGGTATTTAATGTCATTAGTCTTCACAGACAGGCAAATCAAAGCCACAGTGATTTGCTTCTTCCCAAAAGTAGCAAAGGTAAGAATTAAAGAAAAAAGCAAACACTGGCACGCTGTGGAGCAAATGGAACTCTCGTACATTGCCAGCGACAGTGTAAAATGGAAGCAAATAGTAAAACTGTTTCATAGTCTCTTATGAAATAAACAGAGAACTGTTTTATATTCCAACAGTTCTGCTTCTAAACACGGCATTCGCTCGAGATAAATGAAAGCATATGGCTACTCAAATGATTGTTCAAGAAAGATTTTTATAATTTTATTCATACTTACCAAAAACTGGGAAAATCGTAATGTCCATCCTCAGAAGAGTGCAAGGACAAATGCGGTGTATTCACACAAGGAAATGCTGGCTACATCACATACAAAAAATGAGCTGGGCGTGGTGGCGCGCGCCTGTAATCCCAGCTACTCAGGAGGCTGAGGCAGGAGAACTGCCTGAACCCAGGAGGCGGAGGTTGCAGTGGATTCACACAAGGAAATGCTACATCACATAAAAGAGCAACAAAGTACTGAGACACACAAAAATACTAACTAAAGCTCAGTATTACACCAAGCAAAAGAAACCAGATGCCAAAGAGTGTGATTTCATTCACATGAAATTAAAAAATAAACAAAATAATGCATAATCATCAAAACGATAACAGAGGTTGTTTGTAATGGAATGGGGGCAGTGATTAGCTGGAAAGGAGCATGGCTTAGTTTGCTCAGGTTGCTGTAACAAAATACCTACATTGGGTAAGTTATAAATAACAGAAATTTATTTCTCCCCGTTCAGCAGGCTGGGAAGTCCAAGATCAAGGCACCAGCAGGTGTGGTGTGTGCCAGGGCTGCTCTTTGCTTGTAAGATTGCTCCTTCTTGCTGCTTCCTGACATAACAGAAGGGGCAAGGCAGCTCCGACATTAATCCCATTCATGAGCGCTCCACCTTCATGACTTAATCACTCCCCAAAGGGTCCCATTTCCTAACACCATCACAACGGGGATTAAGTTTCAACATGAATTTTGGAGGAACACAAACATTCAGACCTTGGCAAAGCATAAAAGAACTTTCAGGGTATTGGTTACATGGGAGTATACATTTGTTAAAACTCAGCCTATACATTTACAACTTGTGCATTTCACTATATACAAATTATAGCTCAATAACAAGTTCATTGTTAAAAATGCATGAGTGTCCCACTTCTCCTATAAAGATACACACAGGCTGAAAGTGAAACAGTGGAAAAAAAATTCCATGTAACTGGAAACCAAAAAAAGAAGAAGAGTAACTATACTTACATTTAAATAGACTATAAATTAAATACCATAAAAGGAGACAGAGAGGCCACTGTATAATGATGAAGGGGACAATTTAGCAAGAGAAAACAATTATAAATATCTATGCACCCAACACTGGCATTCCTAAGTTATAAAGCAAACATTAATAGATATCAATGGAGAGATAGATTGCAATACAATAACAGAAGGAACTTCAGCACCTGACTGTCTTTAATGGACAGATCATCCAGACAGAAAATCGACCAAGAAGCATCCAAGTTAAACTATATTCTAGACTAAATAGGCCTAACTGACATTTACAGAACCTTTCACCAACTGCTGCAGAGTACAGTCTTTTCATCAGCATGTGAGTTCTCTAGAGTAGACCAATGTGGGGGCCACAAAACAAGTCTCAACAAATTCAAATAAGTAGAAATTATTTCTAGCATCTTTTCTGATCACAGTGGAATAAAACTAGACATCAATAGTAATAGGAACCTCGGAAAATACGCAAACACACGAAACTTAACATGTTCCTGGATGAGGAAATTCAGAAGGAAACAAAAAGTTCTTAACAAAGAAAATGGAAATACAACATAACAAAGTCTATAAGACACAGCAGAAGCAGGATGAAGAAAAAAATTTATAGCAATAAACATGTATATCGAAAAAGTAGAAAGACTTTAAATAACTTAATGATGCACCTCAAGGAACTAGAAAAGAAGGAACAAACCAAACCTCAATATAGAAGGAAAGAAGTCATAAAGATCAGAGCAGAAATTCATGAAATCGAGACTAAAAAAAAAAAAAAAAAAAAAACCACAGAAGATCAATAAAACAAAAAGTTGGTTTTTGAAGATAAAATCAACAAACCTTTAGCTATACTAAGAAAAAAGAGAGAAGACCCAAATAAATGAAATAAGAAACAAGTAGCTCATGCCTGTAATCCCAACACTGGAAAGACTGAAGGGGGAGGATTACCTGAGGCTAAGAGTTCAAAACCAGCGCGGGGCAATTAGGGAGATCTCATCTCTACAAAAAAAAAAAAAAAATTAATAAAAATGTAACCAGGTGTGGTGATTCCACGTGAAGTGTACTAAGTGAAAGATCACAGGAACCCAGGAGTTTGTGGCTACAGTGAGCTATGATTGTGCCACTGAACTCCAGCCTGGGTGACAAGGTGAGACCCTGTGTCTTAAAAAAAAGAAAAGAAAAGAGAAGAAAGGAAAAGGAGACACAATAACTGAGACTACAGAAATACAAAGAATCACTAGAGACCATTATGAACAACTACATGCCAACAAATTGGAAAACCTAGAAGAAATTAGATAAATTCCTGGACACGTGCAGCCTATCACCATTGAGCCGTGAAGAAATGGAAAACTTCAACAAACCCAAAAGGAGCAACAAGACTGATGCTGTAATATAAAGTCTCCCTTCAAAGGGAAACCCAAGACCTAATGGCTTCACTGCTGAATTCTACCTGAACATTCAGAGAAGAACTGATTCTACTCAAACTCTTCAGAAATAAATAATAAGAGGGAATACTTTCAAAGTAATTTCATGAGACCAGGATTTCCCTGATACCAAAAGCAGACAAAGACACAAGAAAAGAAAACTACAGGCCAGTATCACTGATGAACACAGGGGTAAAAATACTCAACAGAATACTCGCAACCTAAATTAAACAACATATTAAAAAGATAATTTATCATAATCAAGTGGGATTCATCCCAGGGATGTAAGAATGGTTCAACATACACAAGTCAATAAACATGATGTATTACATTAACAGCACCAAGAATAAAAAACGCGATCATTTTAATAGATACTAGAAAAGCATTCAATAGAATTCAACATTCCTTTATGCTAAGAAAAAAAGCTTAGCGAGGTGTGTAGTGGCATATGCCTATAGTCTCAACTCCTCAGGAGGCTGGGTCACGAGGAACCCTTGAGGATGGGGTTCAAAGCACCAGCCTGGGAAATATGGTGAGACCACTATCTCTAAAAAGCAAAACAAAACAAACCCCTCAACAAGCTGGGTAAAGAAGAAACATACCTCAAAATGATAAAGCCCATGTATGATAAACCCACAGATAATATCACACTGAGCAGGAAGAAATTGAAACTCTTTCCTCTAAGATCTGGAAGGAGACAAGGATGCCCACTATCACCACCTTTATTCAACATTGTACCAGAAGTTCTTTCCACAGCAGTTAGGCAAGAGAAACAAAGAAAGGGCATCCAAACGAATTTCATCTTTATAAATTAATGAATGAAATTTTCATCTTTATAAATTAAATAATCACATGTACTCCCCAAAACATGTACTTTTATTATGTATCAGTAAAAAAGTAACATTTTTAAAAATAAAAAAATTGTAAACTTCATTGAAGTTGACAATAAAAGAATAAGATAATTATGTCACTATCACAAATAGTTCCACCTTAATATTAGACTGAAAGTGTATTGAAGGTATATGTAGGTAAATATGTCATAAATGGGTCTGTGAAATTCTACTTTCATTCTGTGTTTTTGCCTCTTCTAAGGGAACAAGCAATTTTATTGTTTGTCTCCTTGTTTTTCCCAGAATGGGGATAGTCTTAAATGCAATTGTGTACCAAGGATTAAGAAGGAGATGATCCTTTTCATTCAAGTAGTCAAGCAGCAATCTTCCCAGAATTCCCTGGCAAATGTTTCAGGCAACATGGAGACTAAATTATTTATCTGCTGGATTCATATTGACTTTTCCAAGATATAACATCACACCGATTCACGTCCCAAAGGTTCAGGGAGGGCATCCTGCTACTCTAGTTCTGAAACTGCAGCTCTACATTTAAGTTAACTTAATCAATCCCTTTAGTACACAGGATGTATTGCTGGCTTTAAACACTAAACTCGCAGAAGCAAACCTGAAAAATATGGTTTCAAGTTAAGAAAACAAACACTATACACTATTTGCTAATATCTCCATAATTGCTTTCATTCTTTTGACATCACATAAGCTTCCTGACAACAATTACCGGAATTGGTTAATAAAAGTTATCATCGCTATCGTGGAGTTCCATTTAGAATGATCAAAGCCTTCCAGGTGCTCCAAGACGTCACTTGGTAAATCTTGTAGAATCTGGTGTTTTCTTTTAAATCTGTTTAAAATTCCTCTTTTTCTCTGTTTTGACTTAGTAACTTTAGATCTCTGCATTATGTTGTGCTTTGCAGGGAGCTATTGACTTCAGCTAAGGAACCAGGAACGATAATTATTTTGCATTACTAAGCTCTGGTACACCATTGTCAGACAGGCTCTTTACAGTACCACTAGTTTCAAAATTTAGAACAGAACTGTCAAACAAGCAAATGCCTACACCAAAGACTTCTATTTTCAAGCTACAGGCATGAGCTCTATGATGTGCAGTAATAGAGTGAATCTTTCTTTTCTCGAGAAAACTTCTGATTTGACAGTCCCGGAAACGAAAGCCTGTTACATCAGTGGTAGCAACAGTACACATTTTTAAGCAAGGCTGAAGTATGGCGTAAGTGCTGGAAAAGCACACTGAGATTATTAAGTGGCAAAGAGGAATTGTTTTTGTGATGAGCAGAGGACAACTTACCCCAAACCGAGAACTTCTGATTTGACTCACCTCAATTGGACATTTTTCCAACCACTCAAGAAAACTTTTACGGAGTTACCGATTTTTACGCAATTATAATTTTTATCCAAGAAACATTATATATACATCGAATACCAGTGTTTGCCAACATTTGACAAAGCCCCACATTATCAGGGACATGCATTTTATATAAGTTAAATGTCTTTTGTCTTTTCAGCACCGCCGTGTATGACCCACTTAGAAACACAAGGACAAACAGCTTCTGTTTGCAAAGTTGACCTTTTATCCCTTTACAGTTTTACAACACGTCAGTTATTTTTCTAGTGTCCTCTCTTCTACTGATAATTCAATTCTCAAAATAACACTTTAGAATAAGTATTATCTTCCTTTCATAGATAGGAAACTGAAGAACAGAGACTAAATGACCTTAAGATGATACATGGCAATTAAGAAATAAATGGAGGGTGGGAAGTGTGACTGATGAGAAGGTGGGTGGGCTAAAATGCTGAGCCTTCACAGATGTCTCTGTCTTTAACTACAAAAAAAAGTTAAATATTTCTTTCTTATTGGCCTATGCAAGGCTTCAGAATGAATTCGTACTCATACATTTATTATTGCTGAATTATAAATCAGAATTCCAGTTTCATCAGTAAAAAAGAGAAGTTTTGTCTTTCTGCTTGACAGCTACTCCACATGCTTTATAAGGTACTCCCTTCTTAGGTGGAAACCCAAATATGAAACAGTAAATTGTCCAGAGTGAAAGTAATGCTGTTTCCAGGCTATAGTAGAATTTGGATAATTATCTCAGGTTTTTATCAGAGGATGCCTTCTGATTGACCATAGAAATATTACTACAGTTTTCCTAACTCTAGTAGGAGTCTCTAGTTTTAGCCTCTCTTTCCTCACCTTCCACTTCCAGAAAGCCTCCCCAGGACTTTTTGAAGCACAGCTCAGAATAAGCCACCCCTCCACTAGAAACCCTTAGGGGGCTTCCCTTGTCTGGAATTTAAGCACTTTAATTTCTGCCTAGTCTACCTTTCCAATTTCATCTCCGGAATGTGTCATGTTACAATAAAATTAAAGTATTTGGGAAATGGAATGGGTCGTCTTTTACCTGGTTTGGTCAATGTCTGGGGTGTTAAGATCTTGACTGTAAGAGCTGGGTAAGATTCACCTGCACTCGGTGTTAACAGTATCTGAAGGGGTTATGTCACTCAAGCTTTCCACTTTGAAGAGAGTGTGAAAGATTTGTTGAAAATCACTAAGCAGGCATCTTGAAAATAAACATTAACCCTTAGTATACATATGGAAAATTTAAAATTTCTACCTACGAAAATTAGTAATTTGCAATGTCTGGCACCTTCAAAAGAGGTTGGCTACTGAAAATGAGAATTTAGCCAGGTCTAGATAAGACAGAAGGTAGACAAAAGGAGGAGATGGTTGCTGGAATAGAAACCTACTGAGGCAGAGTCAGTGAGGCTTCAGGAGCAGTTGGGGAAAGGGTCGAGACAGAGATGAGGTAGCTGGGGCAGAACAGATGTGACCTCAGAAGAAGAACGGACATAACTAAAGGAAGGAATTTTTTTTTGCACGAATTTATGGGGTATGTGTAAGATCGTGTTAAAGTAAATAATGCCCAGTGATCAAAGCAGGGTATTGACGGCATCCATAACCCACGCACAATATGTTTTTTCAACTACAGGCACCCTATTCTGTTATGGGACATTCAGTTGTGTGTTCGTACCCTTTAACTCACTTCTCTTTGTCCTCCCCACTCACCCCTTCCAGTCTCTCTTTTCTATCAGAGATTTTTACTCGGTTTTTAGACATAATGTCTAATGTAATCCTCCTCTCCTTTCCCCATCCTGTCTTCAATGGAGTATTCTGCTCTCTGTAAAGTCTTAGGAAATCAGTTGTCTTTTTACTGACCTGGGCAATTTAGTCTACTCACCAAGCGAATCATGAGAGTATAGAGCTGGGGTTCAATGGATGGGCTGAGAAGAGAGGGGTCCCTCCAGCACAGACACGTCTTGGCTGAACAACTCATGTACAGTAAGCATGGAGCGGGTTTTATCACAGTCCCAGTTCCTCCTTGGGAAGAAACTGGAATCATTCGATTTGATTACTCAATAACTGGCAATAACTTGAGTCCAAGTGGTTTTTTTTTTCTTCTGTGCGTTCTTTTTTTATGCCAGCAAAACCTATGCTGCATCTTACTACAGAGCCTGTATTGGGAAATCTCAATCTTTAATTGGAGGTTTGCCCAGAGGGCAGTCTTTTTACGGACGTCTATGTAGGACTTATATAGAAAGGCTTTTCTTTTCAGTATCATCTTTAAATGCTGACTGACTGAAAAACGATGCCCTCCATGTCTGCCATCTTTTTGAGGGAGAAAAATCCTTTTCTTCTGTTCTCTTATTCAAAGAGAATTGGAAATACAGAGATATCGTTTAACGTTCCTATCCTGATTTAAAAAAAATTGCTCCTTGCTTCAGATGAGATCTGTAAACAGGGTGCACTATGCTAACAGTGACGAGAGCTTTCCTGTGAACACCAGTGAAGCCTCACTCCTTCACAATCCCCGTGAACAAGGGCTTGGCAAGGACAAAATAAGTATTATGGGGCCAGTAGAAAAATGACGGCTATCTTAACTGTATATGAAATTCATGACGAGGCAGAGAACGTAGAAGAATAGATTGAAAGGATGAATGTGTGGAGGTGGTTCACTTACGCAGGTTCCACTTACTTCCATGACCATACCTGTCCTCCGACCTGGCTGAAGGTGTCTCCTTTCTTCTATCAGTCTCTCTAAATCCAGAGAGCCTAACCTACCTCCCACTGCTTCTGAATTCTGAAACCCTCACCCAGTTAAAAGTGATTTTATTCTCTGCTGAACTTCTGTAGTCGATTATACTTACCTGTTTTATGACGTTTATGTTATCTTGTAATTTGATTAATTTTGTAATTTTAGCACTCCTACTAGACCACGCTAACTCACTCTTGACTACAAACCATGGCCCTAAGTTTGTTGAAAAGCTATATACACACACACGCACATACGTACATGTATAGATGCATATTTGTGTATCCATATTCTTCCTTATCTCTGTTTTTCAAAATATTCATTATGATATATATTATTTACATATGAAATGCAATAATAAACACACGTGATCAGAAATACAAATACTGGGTTATGTCCCTTACCAACGGCACTTAAGGCCCTTTACTCCCAAGATCCTCTCAAGTGATAGCAACAAAAACGACAGGACACTTGCCACCTAGGATTATTTGCTAGAACAGATCATCTCGGTCCTGCTACTCCTATCACTGAGGCACACCCTGCTGTTTTCAAACTATGTTTTCCCATAGGGTTCTGCATTCAAATAAAATCTTAAAGATAACCTTGATATTTAAAATGATTGGTAGCAATATGCAAGTCTTTCATGTTCTAGAATATTTAATGACTGCAGAAAATAAGTAACTCTTTGGTTAGGAAATCCCTGAAGCATCTCCATGACATCTGGGGGTTTATCTAGCCCAACTTCTCCTTTTAACTGGAGAGGAAGCTGAAGCATGGAGAGGTGTTACCACCTGCTCTACATTACTCAGCTAGTAACTAGAACATACATGTTCTCGCTCTAAGGATCTACCTGTTGTATCACTGTCCTAATTCTTCTTTGTGATTACTTTAGAGCATGACATTTCTTGGACCTAATTTCAGACTGTGACCTACATCCAGTTTGAATCCTAGAGCTCCTACACTCTGCTTACACCCAGTCTCTAAAGTCTAGGGTCCTGCTTCATTCCAGACCCCGGGAAAGACCTTTCCTACCAAGAACCTCTCTCTCAATGGCTACGCTCCGGACCTCCTCAGGGCTTGTCCTCAATGCCTGGCCTATTGTCCAGTCATCTTCTCATCACCTATATTGCTTCTCCTTCGACAGATAGTGAAGATTTATTTGAACCTGAAGATACTTACACATTTTCTGACTATTCCACATCTGGCCTGATTTTGCAATGGAAAGCACTCCAGCCTCCACAGGGCTGTCTCTGAATTTACCACCCTCAGGCTGAGTAACAAATCTACACTCTCCCCCATTCTGTTCTCTGTCTTGCTCAGTGTACAGGGAATACAGCTTGAGTTCCTTCCACCTTTGTCCTCAAAGAATCAGGTTGGGTAATACCTCTCTCTTGCTTTCTCCTTCACACATACACAAGTGTACAAGGTACTAAGACAATAAATAACTACACGCTTATGAATAGAACAGGTAATACTGAGGGAATGTAATTAACTTCTCTTCTCAGGTCCACAAGGGGCGTGATTTCAAAGGCAAGAACTTCCTAGCAACATTCCCGGCCTGCCTTTTTTCACATCTCCATCTGGGAGCTTAGAGATCTTTGTTTAACTTTCATGCATGGGAAGACAGACTGCCCAGGTGAGCTTCCTTTGTTTACAAAAGCCTTCAAAAAGCTATGGGGGAACAGTGGGCCAAACAACAAATCAGATGTCAAAAATCAAAGATCAGTCACTCCAGCAGAAATTTAAATGAACTACTTTCATAGGCGAAAAAACTTCAATGGGGTGGGAATAACTCCCAGGTTAAAAGTCCCCTTCTCTCTCATCTACGCAGACTCCATCTCTGGATCCCCTCCCATGACAGCATGGGAGCTCGCTCACTCTCTCTATTTCTTTCTCTCTCTCTCTCTCTCTGCATAAATAAACCACTTCTGCAAAATTCTTTGGGGTTTGATATTGACTTGAATGAGCTCACTGTGCCCAGTGAGGTCTTCTCCCCCATTCTTGGGTGAATGAGGGACCAAGGGCCTGGAAGAACACATCCTACTGGGGAGCAACCTGAGCCCGTCATCCACAGTTCTGTCACAATATCAACTTCAGTGGCTTAGAAAAAGGAAAGACCAATGTTGGTGAAGACAAGCCAAAAAATGCTTTTAAAGAACATCTCTTTCCAGTACCACTGGATAGAAAGTTAGAGAAAGGGGGCCATGTCAGGGACAATATGAGCAAAAAAAGAGTCATCAGAAATATAAGGAACAATCTGAGCAAAAGAATCACCAGAAAGACAAGGAGATTGACTTGGACTGAGAAAAAAAGTGAAATGTTTATATAGGGGATTCCTTCAAGATTATTTTTCGCTGGGCTTTGCAATTAATGATTTTGTAGTCTATTACTATAACTTTGGTCACGAATCCTTCAAGATCTCTGGTTTCGATTTAGGTGATTATGACCACACCCTTCTCTTTACTTGTTAGTCATTAGGCGGGTCTTAGGCAAAACCATGAAGTAGGCAATAATTCATCTTCCAAAAACGGTCAAACAGACTTTTCTCTGCACATAGAAAAACAAGAAAATGTCTGCAATGCTATCCTGAATCCACCTCGTAAACAGCTGCCTTGGTTTGAATACGAAAGAGCACGGTAACTACCTACATCCTGAAGCTGATCTCAAAGACTTTGGGATCGTTGCCGGCCTGACTTCTCTCTGTATATTTGTTAAAACTTTTTATATTGCAGGTATGAGAATACCCTACACAAAGTCAACTAAAAGGGATTTAATGACTCATATAATTAGGTAGTCCACAAGTATATCTAATTTCTGTAAGGGCTTGAATCAAGTGTCATAAAACGAAATTAGGATCTCTCCCCATTTCTCTGCCCTGCTTCCTTGGTGTTGACTGCATTCCAGGCAAACTCTCTGCTCATGTTTGGGAGATGTGTCAGACCCTACAAGCATATTAAGTCACAGAATTAAACCTTCTCGACCCTAATTTGTTTTAATTGGATCTGATATCTATCTCTAAAAGGAGATGAAATGCACTAAATGTCTGACGCTGGATGAGCCTCCCTGGAGAGGCAGGGATGGAAGCAAACTTTAGTCATGTATCAATTGGGAAACTTGGGAAGAGTTTTAAGAACGGGGTAGGGATGCTTGTATTCCAGGCAATAAACAAATGTCCACTAGGACATAGCAATTTTCTATGACTCTTGTTCCCTCTGCTTCCTTTTATTGTTTATTTCTGGGGCCAGGCGGTTGACTGGGGTCGAATTTCAGTTCTGCAATATATATATATATACCTGCCATACACGCCCCAACACACACCCACATGCACACACACACACATATATTATCTTTAATAAGCTATTTGACCACTCTATACCATATACTCCCCTTCTGTAAACTAGAGATAATAATTGTACCTACCTCATGTGGTTTTTGACCGTTAAATAAATAAATAATGCACACAGAAAGTGTTCTCTCGTATTTATTACTATTATTTTATTATATCACCTCCTTTGATCCCAACTTCTTTCCTATTGAGTTTCCAGTTCCTTCAAAATGCCTTACTCAGAGTTCCCAAGGGAACTATTTCTTGGTCCAGTTTTTCCAGCCTTCTCTTGCTTCTTTATCCAAATGTGCCTATGCCAATGAGACTTTTATCAGAGCATTCTTTCTGTGATTTACGGTGCCTATGCCAATGAGACTTTTATCAGAGCATTCTTTCTGTGATTTACGGTGCCTATGCCAATGAGACTTTTATCAGAGCATTCTTTCTGTGATTTACGGTAGGCTGGTGGCTTTTTTGCCACCTTTCCCCCAAATTAGTATCAATGGACCCATAATCATGTTGGCCTCAGAATTCTTGGTTAGAGAAGTTTAGGGGCAGTGCTCTGTTTGGGAAGAGAAATCAGGAACTTATCCTAAAGCTGGTTGCAAATATACTGTTTACTTAGACATATGTTTGTTTGGAGTAGTACTTTAAGGGGGTGTTTCTATCATCTCCCCTTAACCCCCCCAGCCACAAAGTCCCCCAGCCATCGCTGGTTGCTGCCACTGGCCATCACATATCTCTGAATTACTAGCTTAGTCTTTCTGTTCCTTCTCAAAATCCTATGCAAACAACAATAAATTTCCTTTATATTCCTATGTGCTCTAAATAGCCACTATACTATGTAAACGGTTCGCTTTCAATTTAATAAGACTTCTCATCACTAAATCAAAACTAATTAGCTTTGTTTTTCAAATTGCTGACACTGGGGGTCTTCGCCATAACAAACCTGTGTGTGATTAGTGATATAACGGCTGGTGCTGAGCTTGGGCAAATATTTATAGAGTGATCATATTCGATAGGGTTGAATAACCTCTTGGATTAAGTGTGAGCTTCTGCAAGGCGATGCTGCAGAATTGTGGTAATTTAATGGTACAGTCCATTGTTCCGTCTGCTGATATAACCTCTGTCGACACCGATACACATATAATCAAGGATATTAGGGAACAGTATGGCTTCTTTATTGGCATTCCTGGCAGCAATATGCCAGAAGAATCCAAATATCACTTTGTAAATGTAAATTATGTGACAGGTAAGTAGAAGGACATACATGGAGCAGATCAAATACACACACACCTAGCACAGGTATGAGCCTAAGGTAAGTGAATTGCTGTTACGCCATTAATATATTAAACACTACAAGAACAATTTTGATTTTATTTACTTTCAAGAGCATTAAGTAGGTAAATGAACTGTAGAGTTAGAGGAGGCTTTCTTCTATATCAAGCTATATTGATATTAACTCCAACTTCTCACAGAGAGAGATACAGAAAATGAACCTGAAGATACATTGTTAATTCTTAATATGTAACTCTTAACCCGAAGTCTGAAAGGAAACTCACCCCTTGGAAGGAAGAGATGAAGGCAGTAGTTTTTCCAGATTTATGTCCCTAAGCAATGGCCAAATGGATACTAGAAATCCCATCTTTGCACACCCTGCTCCCCAGTGCTTTCCCAACCAGGTTACAGGGAGCCATGAAAGTAAAATACTATCATGTTGACACATGACTTGAAGAACCCGGGTCATTTCCTTATGCATATTCATTACTCATCATGTTATACAATTTTTTATTTAATAAAAGTTATATATTTGATATGTGTAGGTAAAAAAGACCTTGAGCTTTGTATTTGCATTGATTAATTGCAATTGCACCATGTTAAAAATACAGCTTCACTATCTGTCTTAAACACTCCAACCAGTTAGCTATATTTAGATGTGAGGAGGAGGCAGAGTAATTCTTAAAGAGTTCTGTGTTTCTTACAACTGACTTGACTGACAGTCCTTAAGTGCTATTTCTTTCAAAGCAAATATGACTCACAGCCCTTAGGTAGAGTGTGTGCGCAGGCTAGAAATATTGATCGTCCACGTCCTAGAAACATTCAAACACAATAAAAAAGAATTTTTAACTTAATTCTGAATAATGCAATAGCAAAAACATATGAACAGGACACAATCGACAATGGTAAAGTATCTGTAATGTTTTATAATGTCAAGGATTTAATTTAAACTCCAGAAACAGTAACTGTCTTTCCAGCTCGAACTCACCCTCTTCAGCTTAACTGTGACAATTCACAGAACAGGAGGTGCCTAAGGAAACTAATTTAAAGATATAAATAAATATGCACTTATTTAAGTCATTGAGTACAAAGTACCCACCTTAGGAGTAACTCTAGTCACCAGCTCAAAATTTAGAAATGAGAGCAACCAGGAAACAGTTTGGTAAGACTTCCCTTGGGGGTTGCTGATAACGGAACGAAGAAATGTTCCCCAGTACTCCACATCAACACTGGCCAGAGCTCTGTGGAGGAAGAGGCAGGTTTCAAAAGGTAACCTGGGACCCGGAGGTTCCAGTCAATAGTTGCTCCCCTCCCTTGCGTTTTCTGAGCTACTTGGAAACCCCTTTTTCTTCTTGCCCGTGGCCAGCCTTCTTGCTACAATTATTTCTGGTTCCCACAGAAGGCAGCAGAAAATAATCAATACTGCTGTGGGTTACAAAACATGAAGTTTTCTCAAATTTGACACCACAGAGGTGCCAGCAGCTGGATTTCTCTTCCTTCCAGCAGTGGTTCGATGACAGCTTTGCCATCTACACTTCTGTCACTCATTACCTTGAGTAGTATTTTCTATTTTTTTAAAAAAGTTCAGTTTTCTACAATTAGCTCTTTTCCATTTTATAAATGTATATAATCCTTTCCTGGGGTAAGGCAGATATGCTTCCATACAGTTACACGACTTGGGGAGCAGATGTCAATGAAAGAGAGAAACGAGCTAGAGGCAGGAATTGCCGGTGAATGTGAGTTGACAAAGAATGACATCCCCAACGGGCAATTTCCATGCCTGCTGACTTCTGTTTCCCAGGCCAGCCCCTCTGCAAGTCATTGCCTTCCTTTCTCACCCAAGTCTTTCCCAGTATGCCCTAGCATTGCTTGCTCTTCCAATATAGATCAGAGTAGCAACTGGAAAACTGTCTGCTTAGCCTTCGTCTATACAGTATAATCAGCCCAGTCCTTAGGCACTGATAATTTCAGGGCTTGTATTTAAGAAGTTTAATCTCCATACTCAATTTATTTTCTACCATAACACTGCGACTAGTGCAACCAAGTTTTTCCAAGGCTATATTTCTGTCTCTGACCACCTTTATTATCTAGGCCCTCACCTAATGGCAGAGATTGAATGTTTGCATGCCACCAAATTCGTTTGCTGAAGACTAATCTTCTGTGTAACCGTATGTGGAATGGAGGTAATTAGGTCATGAGAGTGAACCTCCCATGATGGGATTAGTGCCCTTTTAAGAAAAACACCAGAAAGATGATTTCTTACTCCACCAAGGGAGGACATCGCAAGAAAGCATCCATCTGAAAACCAGGAAAAGGGCCTTAACCACAAACCGAATCAGCTGGCATGAACCTGGACATCCCAGCCTCCAGAACTGCGAGGAATACATGTTTATCGTTTAAGCACCTAGTCTATGGTATTTGTTACAGCAGTTCAAACTGATAAGACATCTAATTTGATCCCCATCCCTACATGTGGGTTCTTGACATCTGCTGAATATCTGAATACCTGCCTTTTGACCTCTGCCAGTTGTCCACTGTGTTTGCCCCATAATAACTACCTGTCCCACCTCTGCTTAAGGTAACATATGAGTTTCACTCTAACCTTAGTCTATACATGTCTGTCCTTTCCTCTTTGACTCATCTCCCAATTTCAGATTCCCTTTCTGTGTTCCCACCCTTGCTCGCCCATGGCTAGATTAATACTCTGGTTAACAGTTCTATTTTAGAAGCCCTGGATGTGTCTATGAATTCTTGGTCCTGGTCTTTGTCTTTTCAGCCCTATACTCCAGGTATAACAAGTGAATTATAAGTAATAAAACCATAAAAGATCATAGTAACTTATATTCGTTAAATACCCACTAGGTATTTAACTATGTTTTTAAGTTTTACGTCAACACGGACAACCACCTTTTCATTTATGCAGGGCTGATAACCAGCTGATGGGCATATGAATATAGCATTTCCAGCTGTGAAGATACTGCAATGTTTTCTCACGAGTTAGTAAAGAGCCACTGCTCCAGTCTCCAAAGACCTCCCACCTGACTTCCAAGTTTTGCAGGCTTTCTTACCATCACCTGCTCTCAAGCCCCATAATCCAGCAATCAAAAGGCTGATTCCTGGCACAGTTCTCTGGCCAGTGTTGATTCTGATTGGTTGCTGCCATGCCAGGCTGGCTGTCAATTACCTTCAATATCAGCTCCTCACAATCTGAATTTTGCCTAATCTACAGATCAGCAAATTGGAGCTCAGAGTATACTTACTCAAGTTCATAGGTTAGTAAATGACAAAGCATAGCCTCAAACCTTTGTCTTCCTATCTGTGTAGACATTTCTCTTTTCCCTATACCAGATAGTTCATAAATGCAAAGAAGAGTTCCCCAAACTTAAGTGTTTTGTCAAAATCACAGCTTCCCAGGCCACTCCCCCTAGAGATTCTGATCCAAGCCAGTCTAGTTCAAGGCTAGAACTGGTGTTTTCAAGAAGGTGAGTTTTATGGTTATACAACTTTTGAAACAATGTACAGGGGCATTTTATTTCAAAGTATATTTTGAGAATGACTGGAAAATATTGTAATATCTTTATGTTTTAGGTGAGCCAGTAAAGACTGTATTACAATTCCCAACTTGGAGGAAATGTTTTTTGAACAGAATGGAATACGTGTTTCAGGCGGAAGACTACCTGGTGGTTCTTTTAGAGGGGGTGGTGTAATTCAAAAGTATAGTCCATCTTTGACAAATCTGGAAAGATCATTATTGACAAATAGTGATGAAAAGGAAGCAAGATTTTGGTTTACCAATAGGTCAAATCAAAGGACACAGAATGAAGCTAAAACTCAAATAAAAGTAATTTCATGAAATGTAGAAAAGGGCACTGAGTGTACTGAGGTAAAATTTTGGGTGCTAAAAACTATCAGTTTACCCAAATAATAATGCAGAATATACTTTGCAGAAAAATAAACTGTGAAATAATAACTTGAAGAATGTTAAAAGCATCATGTTATCTGCGACAGCCATTGGTGCTTTCTCTGCGTGTCACCATCATTCTGCAGTGGTGTATATTCTGCGAAGGTTTGACATTATGGTGTGTCACATATAACCTTTTTAGTAGCATCCCTCTCTGGACACTTCTCTCCCATTTCTGCTGTTAGCCAAAGCTAATAATGAAACATAAAAAGGTATCCAGAAAAAGGCAAGTACAGTATCACATATTAATTGCACACAGCCTGTTTATGATGCAGTTCTCTTTCACATGATGCAAAGGCTGAGAGAAAAAAAAAAAGGGAAAAAAAGAACAACATAGGTGAGCAATTGTCTCTAGTCTGGTCTTCTAATGGACACTGATTTATTAAATATTTCTGAGGGCAACAGAGTCCTCTAACCCAATAGAACCTCCTAAGGTGTTCTTCCTGACATGTAAATCAGCAATGAGCAGGGGAATCCTATGACGGAGCTGAAATTTACTACCACAGGACGTGGCCCAAGCTGGGTTGGTTCTCTTCCAAGTGACAACCCCTGCCAAACGCTGTCACACCTGCTGCAGTTATCAGCGCACATATTTCCTTAGACAACTGAGAAACAACTTATCGGATAAACCAATAAGTAAAATAAAGTGCCAGATATATCCTCAGCAGAGGTCGATAAAATGAAACATTTAAATACATGTAACTGAATACTCCCAAATGGCACACCTGACAATGACAGGAAAGCACAGGAGTAGGAGCCTTAGGGAGCAAAACGATAGACAAGGCTTTTTCTCCCCCTGTAATTCTACAAAACCGAGGTCAAACCTCACCCTCATCATCTGCAAAAAACGCGACTTCCTACCCCGGGATGAAGAAAAATGAAATGAAGTAAAACGACAGCAATAACAGTAACAAACCTTAGAACAGCGTGGTGCTGGGGCCAGGAATAGAGAATACTGCCTTCCCTTATTTATTTGAGTAAAAATCAAAGCTTTTCTTTATTTACTTGGTAGTTGTTTTTTGTTTGGTTGGTTTTGGGGGCGGGTTTTTTTCCCCCTCTAGTACTTAACACCTGTACGAAAGTCCCTGACTCTAGAGGTAGGGCTTAGCTAATGAGGGGTGTCTGCACAACTGGAAGCCCATTTCTAAATGAAAATTGCACTGTGCTGTGAGCATAATCCCTCCAGGTTGGAGAGAGCATTTATAAAGCAGCAGGGGTGGTAGCCAGTGCTTTCTTTTTAAGAAGGGGCCTGTAGGGTTACAGCAGCTGGGAGAGAGAGAGGCTGACCTAGAGCTATGGGCTAACGTGATAATTCTCCTCCAAATTAGTCATATTTCTCCAGGTTACCTTCATAGATAGTGAGGAAAAGCAGACATAATCCCTTTCCTAATTGTAAACCAGCACAAGCCTAATTATATTCCCATTTACCCCAGATACTCTAAAATCAGAGGCTTTCTGTTTGCTAATTTCTCTTATTCATGGTTTTATGACTCTGGAGGAGGCTTTGGGGAGTACGAATGGAAAAACAGTGCAGTGAGTTAGTTCCACATAGACATTAACTATGAAAAAGCAATGGCATAGAGGAGAAAAGGAGTGGAGATAAAAAATCTCATATGTAGTTTAGACTGATTTGGATAAGTGTTTGAAGCCTTGTCTAGTAAGTGCTGTGGCTAAGGGCACAGTTGCAGGAGAGCACGGCAGTGTTTTAGCCATCAACCCTGTATTTGACATCAATTAAATAGTCTTTCTGTGATAAACTTTATTCCCTTTGTCTTAGAATGCCTATTATCTTTACTCTAGTTGTCATTTAAGATTTATATAATTTTTGAGTATTTTTATGTCAAACTATTAACACTAGCCTGCAGACGGCCCCATGCACCAAAGCTTATGGGGCCATACTAAAGACCATAAGGTGTCAGGAACATACAGTAGGACAAAGCGTGGTGGTCGCAGTGACAACCAAATTCATTCAAGTCTTTCCAGATAATGTTGCCTCCATGTCCCTTTCTACCATCCTCATGCACTTACAATGTACATGTGTGCATATGTGTATGCATGTGTGTGTGTGTGTGTGTGTGTGTGTGTGAGAGAGAGAGAGAGAGAGCGAAAGGAAGAGAGGTATCAAACTACATAATTCTCGATGGAAAAATGAACACCCTAATATAGTTTTAAATGGTTTATTCTGGTTTTTGGTGTAAGCAAATAATAAAAATCTTCCAAGTTATTGCCAAGACCGCAAGGTCTTTGTCTCTTAAGTTTTCCCAAGGCCACACCTAAAAAGGGAGTTATGGCACCAGTGTTTAGTGTCAATATCATGGAAGGCCACGCACTCTTTTAGTCTGTAGTTGCAAACATGTTCATTGCTCGTTGAACAGGTCAGTACCAGTTCACAAGCTAGAGGAGGAGCATGAATTAAGTTTGAACAGGTGCCAAAGAAGTATTCTGAAAGAAAAAGCGTTTGCCACTTCTGGAAATGCAGGCTTTTCTGGTGGAGACACATTACTCCAAAGCTAGGATTTCACCTTCTACTGCTACAGGTCAAGAAATTTAATGGTCAACTCCTCCAGATGATAATAAGGCCCACATTTGTACTAAAACAAATTCAGCCTCACCTTACAACTTCGTAAGCAAACTGAGAACAGGGATGAGGTCTCACTCATTTCTGTACCACCCCCACAGCCTAGAAGAATTGCTTGCATACATTATGTACTCAAGCAACATTACTCAAATTGGTCATAGAGAGCAAATTTAATAATTTCCTATGAAAATCTATACCTTAAAACAGACAGTTGTGTTTTATTTTTTTTTTCTGAGTGCTTTCTTATCCAGGTCAGGAAACATTGCAAAATTGAATTTAAATTTGAAGGTTGTTTGGTAAATATGAAATCAGAGAACTAGAAATTGCATGGCCTCAAAAGATGATATTTTTGTCAAGCTACGAAGCCAGGTGAGTCATTCGTCTCCGCCAAAGCATCGTGTTTGCCAATGTAATCACATAGTTTTGTACCCTTGTCAGGTTACATTCTTTCCTTTGAATGCCATCCTGAAACACATTCATTCTTACCCTGCTTTTCGCTTTTCTAGATTCCACGAAACTATTTGTATTTATTGCCGTGTTCCATATTTTAATTTAATCTTTATCATTTTTTCCTACCAATCTGCAGAATATTCTTCCAAATAAGTCATTAATTTTAATGTTTAGCTTAGAACGTTTCTTTCCTCACCTATCCTGCTGACATTCTCAGACCCTCAACATCTCATTCAATTTGATACACAACAATCCCAGGCAAGGCAATGGATTAAGAGCTAAGTGGATACTAACATTTATAAGATACGGCCTTTGCTTTCATCATCTGGTATCAAAAACCACATTGGTGCACCTGTTAGGGTACCTAGAGCAGGGTGGTCACATTCATGGGCTCTGAAACCAACCTGCTTGCATTTACCTGCCTTGACATTTCCTAACAGTGTGATCTTGAGCAAAACTTACTCAACTCCTTTGTGACTATTTTCTCATCTATAGAAGAAGAATGTTAATAACAGTTTCTACTTTTTAGGGTTGTAGTGATAATTAGATGAGTTAACGTTGCTGAATTTCTTAGAATAATCCCTGGTAAACAAACAGACAGAGCTCAGCGTATTTGCTATTATGACACACTGCTTTCTCAACTTTTAAAACCTTTGTGTTTACTTCTTTTCCATTACCCATAGGTCCACGGACACCTTGTAAATTATCATCATGTGAGGGGTCTTCTTGTCACCTTATTCTCTGACTCTGCTAACCATGGAGCTATGGATGGGCAATAATTCTTCCTTATGCTCATTCTTTCATTCCCTCACCAATTATTTATTGTCTGCTCTGTGCTAGGCTCTTTTAACTTTGAAGATACAAAGATAAACAAGATAGACATAAAGCATCTGGCCTTGTGGAATTCTGCTAGAAAAGAAAAGCATATACAAATACAATAATAAAAAGGTAGTTAGAAATATGATACCAGATCTTTGAAGAAAATGAAAGGGGCATTGTGTTAATAAATTGCAGTAGGAAGATCATTCGTGACTGATCCGGACATATCATGAGCTGGGAGACAGCATTTCATCCTGATGAGATTAGTGAAAAAGCCCAAGAAAAAAGATAATCAAGAAAGAAACAAAAAGGGTTTGATGTTTTAAGGAACGGAAGAAAGCCCTGTGAATGATATAAAATGAGATGGGAGACCCGGCAAGAAGTCTACTTATGTGAGTAAATGGAGTCCATGGTTTGGGGTTTGGATTTTATTCTAACCAAAACAGGAATTCGTTAAAATTGGATATCATATGCAGAAGAAGGAAACAGGACTCTGACTCCTACTTCTCATCATATATAAGAAATCAGATAAAAAGAGATTGAAGGCTTAAATGTAAAACCCAAAACTATAAAACTACTAGAAGAAAATATAGGGGAAATACTTCAGGTCACTGGTCAGAGCAAAGCTTTTATGAAGAACTGAAAAACACAGAAAACAAAAACAAAAATAGACAAATGAGATTATATCAAACTAAAAAGCTTCTGCACAACAAAAAGAAATAATCAGCAAAGGAAGAGACAACTCACCGAATGGGAGAAAACATCTGCAAACTGTTCATCCAACAGGGGTTAATATCCAGAATATGCAAGAAACAAACAACTCAACAGCAAAAAAATAAATCATCATCATCATCTGATTTTAAAGTGGGCAAATAAGCCGAACAGACACCTCTCATAAAAAGTCATACAAACAGCCGAGAAACCTAGGAAAAAAATGTGCTACATTATGAATTATCAGGGAAATGCAAATCAAAAGTACAATGAGATGTTATCCCATCCCCTTTAGAATGGCTATAATTAAAAAGGAAAAGAAAAATAACAAATACAGGTAAGGATGTGGAGAAAAGAGAACTCTTACACTCTGTTGATGGGAATGCAAATTAGCTCATCTATTATGGAAAATAGTATAAAGGTTTTCCAAAAAACTGAAAATAGAACTAACATATGATCCAAGAATCTCACTATTGGGGATTTATCCCCCCCAAAAAAAGGTACATTAGCATGTCAATGACATATCGCTACTCCCATGTTGACTGCAGAACTGTTCACAATAGCGAATACATGGAATTAATCTAAGTGTCCATCAGTGGACAAACAGATAAAGAGTATGTGGAATATATAGACACAGTGGAATACTATTCAGCCATAAAGAACAAAATCCTGCCATTTGAAGCAACAAAAATGAACTTGGAGAACATTAAGTTAAATAAACCAGGGACAAAACCACACACACCACACATTCTCATTCATGTAGATTATAACAGTTGATCTCATAAAAGTAAAGAGTAGAATGGTGGTTCCTCCAGGCTGGGAAGGGCAGTGGGGAAAGCGGATAAGCAGAAATGGATTAACAGATGCCAAATTGCAGGTGAGTAGGATTAAGTTCTATGATTGTCACCCTACAGTGTTCTACAGCACGGTGGGGTGACTATAAAGTAACAATCTACTCTATATTTATAAATAACTAGAAAATTGGATTTTGAATGTTCTCAACACAAAGAAATAATAAATGTTTGGATGGATATGCTAATTACTCTAATTTGATCATTACACATTGTATACGTGTATCAAAATACTACAGTGTATCCTGTAAGTATGTACAACTGTTCTATGTCAACTAAAAATAATAAGAAAAGCAAAAAAGAATTCCTCAACAAAACCCCAATAATCCAGTGAGGGTTCTAAATACGGTCTCTGGGCCAAGAGGTGAACGATTGTAGGGAAGAAAAATGGAAGGGGGAGTCCCAACAGAAAACCACAGAGAGGAGAGAGGTGGGCAATTGAGATGTGTTCTTGAGATAAAGCAGACGGTGCACCTTTCGAGTAACTGGGTAAGCACCATGTTGCTGACAAGCTATTTTCCCAGTGAACTGGTAAGTGAGGTAGGTAGATGAGTCTTCCAAGGGGGTGGAGAAGGAGTTGCTTGAAATTGATTTGTATATTTATATTATAAAGTAAATGAATTAAGAGAAAAAAATTGGATCCTGAATCTGAACTTATTTATAAATTTTTATACCTCATCAAAAAGGTCTTTTATGGACAGTACTATATACATGGTCATGTTTGTCTTTAGCATTACAATCCACACCATTAAAATGATTAATAATTTGTGAGAGCTTGACATAAACTAAGTGCCCTTCATCCATTTTCTCATTTAATTCACAAAACAGCCCTGTAGATGGTCCCTATAATTACGCCCAATTTTATGGATGCAATGAAATTGAATCTCAGTTAAGTTACTTTTCCAAGGCATTAGAGCCAGGTAACACACAGCTGGGTCTGAACCCAGGTCCCTGACCCAACAGCCTGAACTGTTAACTCTAAATAGAACACTATTATTCCCTTTTACATCACTGATGGCACCCTGCCTCCCCCAAACACACACACACACACACACACACACACAAGCACATATATATCCATGTTTCCTTACCATCAAAATCTTCACTCAGAAAGAAGCTTAAGTCTCTCTAAACCCACTACCCAGTTTGATAAATTACATCTTTCAATGGTAGAATCACTAATTGTGAAAATCAAGCTTAAGCATGGCGGTAGAAGAGATACTTGGGGAGACAGAGCAGCCTATTTGTGCCTCTGATAGCACATCATAGCCAGCCCTGTGGATAAATGTGGCCTTAGCCAGGAAAGGATAAATGATAGATGATTTGGAAGAAATAAATGACAGGAGCGTTAAAATGTTTTAGGGCAAGGGACATTCAAATAAATGCTATTGGATGATTTATTTTCCAAAAGGTGTTACGTTCACTGCTGAAACACACCTACATGTCTGCCAGAAATGTGGTCGTAAAAAATCTATGTGTATAAAAAATTTACGCTGTAGCAAGCTGACCTCAACCCTTCATTTACTAAAGCTGCCACCTTAGCTGCAAGCACACATTTTCAACTTGCACCTAGATTTCAAAACCTGGATGTCCCAAAGCTACTTCAAGAAGAATATATTCAAAATTCAGCTCATTGCCTACTCTCCAAACACCTAATATTTGAAATCCCAGTTAACGCATCATTTCAGCAGTTTTCAATGCTATAAACTTCAAAGTTTTCATAATAGCCTGTCTCACCCTCATTCAGTTCTCCAATTCCAATCCCACACAATAGCAAATATGAACAATTCATCTCCCTTAATTGTCTCACAAATGTACCTACCTCTCTTTACCATCTTCATTGACTCCTGCAGTTCAAGTTTTCAGCATGACTCAAGTAAAATATGTAAGCCCTGCTTCTCTAAAAATCAGAGTTTAAGGCAAAACATCAGTGTTAAAATTGTATTGAGATAAAGAGTGAAGGGAAAAGAAAAGTGAGGCAAGAAGGGAGGAAAAGCAAAAATAAGATGATCTGTCACTGAACTGGCCACAGCTTCTTGAGGAAGTCTGGACAATGCCTGAGTTTCACAAGGTGAAAGGAAAGCACTGCTAAAAAAAGAAAAAAATCTATGAAAGAGGAAGCGTAAGTAGATGACCGGATCCTGTCTTCTATCTCTCATTGGTCAAAGTTCAACCCTTGGGGATTTATTTTTCCCACACTTCTGTTATAGTCCATTTCCCCACCCTGGACAACCGCTAGAGAAATTAGTCTCCAGGCATGCTTGCAAGTAGATCCTAAGCACTGAGCTGTATAGCTTCTCTATAGAATTGTAGTGCATGAGATGAAGGTTGCCCAAAAGCTCAGCCCTAAATTCCCGGGGAAGATACAAACGACTGGAGGTATTAGGAGATGGGATGGTTGAGGCTGCAGCCCAGCGTGGTGTGAGCAGTTGCTCTTTGGACCAATCCAGATAGAAAGCAAAGCAAACCGGGTGGAGGTTGGAGTGGGGAGGAAGGGAGGCGGGCTGATGTGAAATGACGCGTAAACTGAGTCTGCTAAAATTCACTGAGTGCCACTCCAGCCCACTTACACTCTCTAATAACATATGAACCTTGTATGTGAGCAAGGTGCCCTTCCTTCTTCCCCGGAGGGGAGGTAAAAATGTAATCTTCCAAGATGGTGCCAGTTGCCATCTTCTAAAACAACGTATAGAAGGTTAGCAACCCAAGCTACACCTCTGGCTGCATTTGCTGATCCGACAGCCCTGTTGACACTCATTGCCTCTCCCTTCCCTTAACCATTCTAGATCTTCTTTGCCCTTGGCCAGAATTCCAGTCGATCTGGAGTTCTTGACTCCTAACATGATCCAGACCTTTCTTTTGGAAGGATCTGAGGTCTTAGTCACCTTGTCAGGCTGTTATTGCTACAACTGCCTGTTAACACATATCAGAGTGCACCAAAGCACCAAGGGAAGAGCCAGCGAATCCCCACATCCTACCCCCACTGTGTAGTAGAAACCCTAGTTCCTGATAGTAATTGGGATCGATTAGCCCGGTCTATAGAGTAGCTCCTTTTTGCCTGATGATCTACTGGCAGGGAAATCCTAAAGCAGCCGAGCAGTATGTAGAGATTTCAGTTCCTAACTTTTCTAGGATAAGAGGCATGTGGGAGAATGGAAATGCAGTGAGAATGAACAAATCCTACTCATCTCTCTTTTTTTCTTCACCTCAAATATTCTTGCTATCAGGGACACAGTTCCACGTTCAGGTTGTAGGTGGCGCATGTACGGCACTAACCTCTTTAAGGCTGCCCCTGAGCTGGTGCTTAACTGAGCCTATTCCACATCTTATCAAGCTGTCGATATACAAGTCGTGAGTAACACACATCAATTTTATATGAATGAGCCCAGTGGTGCACCTCCTTTGCCAAAAAATGTATCTCTTGGCCCAAGGCAATGTTGTGTGGGATACCATGTCAATGGATACGGCTTTCTAAAAAGGCTTAAAATATAAGGCTGGCATTTGCACTGCAGGCAGGAAAAACAAACTCACTATATTTTTTTCCTATTGAAAATGACAAATTACCATAATTTACTGGCTTAAAACAGCACAAATTAATTATCTCACATTTCTGTACATCAGAAGTCCAACACAGATCTCACTGGTCTAGGATCAAGTCAGTGGGATGGATACATTCCTTTCTGCATTTCTCCACGGGAAAATCTGTTTCTTTGCTGTTTCTGGCTTGCAGAGGCTCCCCGCATTCTTTGACTCATGGTCCCCTTCATTTTCAAAGCTATCAGGGCTGATCTGAGTCCTCACATTGGCTTCTTTCTTCTGATTCTGTCTTCCAATTTTAAGGATCCTAATAATTATCTATTGAGTCACCTGAAAAGTCCAGGATACCCTTCTCTCTTTTTTTTTTCTAATGATACAAAAAGTCTCACTCTGCCACCCAGGCTGGAGAGCAGTGGCACCATCTCGGCTCACTGCAACCTTCACCTCCTGGGTTTCAGTGATTTTCCTGCCTCAGGAGTGAATCCAGTGAATCCTAGCCAAGTAGCTGGGATTATAGGCACACAACACTATGCCTGGCTAATTTTCATATATTTAGTAGAGATGCAGTTTCACCATGTTGACCAGGCTGGTCTTAAACTCCTGACCTCAGGTGATCCACCCATTACAGCCTCCCAACGTGCTGGGATTACAAGCTAAGCCACCATGCTTGGCCAACTCTTATCTTAAGGTCAGCTGATTAGTAAGTTTAATTCCATCTACAACCTTAATTCTCCCTGTCCATATGACCTAACATGTTCACAGGTTTTGGGGATTGGAGGTATATACGTTTGGGGAAGAGAGGGGCATTTTTTTGTCTGCCATACCCACATCCAGAATAGTGTTTTTGGTCAAGACACATTCAATCATCATTAATATAGGTCAAAAATCATCCAGTATTTACAAATTCACATTCTTCTATCTATTATTGCTTCTGATAAGGATGAATTGCCCCTCCAAGAGAGAAGAGGTTCAATGTAATTGACCTGGCCCTACGTGGACTGGCTGTTCCCTCCAAAAAATGGTACCAATCCAGGGCTAAGTATTAGTCATTCCTGCTGGCAAATTGTGCATTCCACAGTGCCAGCTAGATTAGCCTTCATTAAAAGGAAACCTGTATTGTTGAACTCATTTTTACACTCCATTTCTGCCTCATGACCACTCAGGTTACAGGCCCACTAGAGAAGTATTAGGTACTAAGAGCAGTGCTGTATGATAGCTTCAGAAAAGAGCCACTCGTTCACCTTGGTACTTACAGTCCCTGCTGAGGTGATGCTTTCCAGTGAGCCTGAGAAACCAAGGTTTACGCACCTAAAGCCCATCCTCAGAGACCCTCCTCCCAATGTCCTTATTCTTTTAGGATTATTCCTCCCAGACCTCTGATCATCTGCTGGACAAGTCCAGGAACCAACCGCTGGCCAGGAGTCTCTGAACGCCTATAACTCAATTCACCTTTTCCCTACACAAAGAGGACAGCCAGGTGAACTGCTGATTTTTTTGTCCACTATGAGAAGTTTCTGCCAACACATTCTTTGAGGACCACTTCTAAGTGGTGCTGTAATGAAAAGCAATTCATTTCTAGACAGCACCTATGTAACTTGCCAACCCACCTGTGAAACAGGACAAACTTATTGTTTCCTGGTTATGAATTGATCAGAAGGAAGCCTGTAAAGTCAAAGGTACAGGTTGAAGGAGAGTCATCGGCACATCAGCTGTAAGTGACTTGGAAGTCTCAGCCACGAGTATTTCACGTGCTCAGGTCCAGCTCTAAATGTACAGCTTCCAAGCGACAACAGTTTGCTGCTGTGCCCATTTGACATTATGATGTCTGAGGTACGCAGACACTCAATTCATGAGGGGCAACTATGGTCCCATTCTCTCTTTTTTTTTTTTTTTTTTTTTTTTTTTTTGAGACGGAGTTTCACTCTTGTTACCCAGGCTGGAGTGCAATGGCACGATCTCAGCTCACCGCAACCTCCACCTCCTGGGTTCAGGCAATTCTCCTGCCTCAGTCTCCCGAGTAGCTGGGATTACAGGCACGAGCCACCATGCCCAGCTGATTTTTTGTGTTTTTAGTAGAGATGGGGTTTCACCATGTTGACCGGGATGGTCTCGATCTCCTGACCTCATGATCCACCCGCCTCGGCCTCCCAAAGTGCTGGGATTACAGGCGTGAGCCGCCGCACCCAGCTCCCATTCTCATGTTTTATTCCAGGATCAGCCACTCAGTCTACATCGACGTTCTGCAACACGCTGGAAGCTCCAGAGCCCTGGAGTCTGCAACAAGACTGTCCTCCTGGACCATCCTTCTTCACAATGATTGTCACTTCTAGCACTATTGGAACTGCTGGGTTGTTTGGTCTAAATGATAGGGTGGCTTGTGCTGCAGCCCGCACCTATGACAGAGGCCAATTTTGCACTGCGCCAAATTATAAACTGGCAGTTTTCCAAATAATCCTGCTAAATAAGTTACATATGCTGCCTTCTAAATCTGAATGGGTCTACTAGTACTGGACCTTTTAATGATAAGAGATGCAAGGTACAGCCTTCTTAGTGATAAGAGGTACGAGTCCTTTTTCAAGAGATTTCCCAACATGCTCCAGACCCCTGCGCTCCTGAGCACTTCTTTGAGGTATCAGGCCCTGAATCTTTCTGAGTTTTTTCTTTTCTCTCCTTGTCACACGTGTTCTGTGAAAGCATCTAGGTTGTTTGCCGCCTCCTGCCAGCTAGTTCCAATTAGCATGATGTCATCAACATAGATGAGCAGTGTGATAATCGAAAGAATGTCAAAATTATATGGGTCCCTGTATCAGCACAGAAAGCAGCTGAGTTGTATAACCCTGTGCAGGAGAGTGAGAGGTATAGACCGATGGGGATCTAACAGGAAACACTCACCAAATCAGTAGTTGCTACCAAGTACCAGAGGCTATGCTGATCTACTGCAGCAAAAAGTCATAACCCAGACACTGTGATTGGGGTTTCCAAGTTTATGGTGTTTATTTTTTAACAATATTTGTCATGGTTTATCAGGTTATTACAAAATCCAGACAGGTAAATCGAGCAGGGATAGAACAGAAACTCCTATTCCTCAATGCTTCAAGTATTTAAGGAAAATGCTAATCTCTGCAATCCCCTCTGGGATGCAGTATTGCTTCTGGAAACATCGTGTTGTCCAAGGGGTGGGGGCAGGGACGGGAACTCCCATTTGTCCTTTCCTATCATGCTGGCCCTTACTCCACAGATCAGAGAACCCTTGATAGAATTCTGTCAGCAGTTAAGCCCATCTATCCCAATTATACCTTACAGGAATGGGAAATAACCACAGACCGGATCAGTGGACCCACAGGACAAGTTATGAGACATTCTTGGACTGGAAACCCAGTTATCACCTGCCTTCCATAAGCCCCATTCTACCTGAGTGTCTGTGACGGCAACTCATATAAGATCACAAATCGAATATTTTTGAAAAATTTTAATCCTCCCCTTTCACTGCCTAGTTTAGAGGAGAATTTACTAGATATCCCTGTGATGCTGCTATGGTATGTTTCTTAAAAAGATTTGACCTCCCCTTCAAACAACGAGATCTAAGAATTGACTTGGATTTGTAAACTGAATGAGTGGTATCAATTTTCCATTGTAGCAACTAAGTTCTCCTTGCCACTGTCTTTATTTTTATTTTTTATATACAAATTGAGCAATACATTATCTGTTCCTCTATCCACTCAGGTGAACCATGACCTATTGACGATTGTCACAGAATCCTGCAAGCAGAGGAACCCGG
Source organism: Callithrix jacchus (assembly GCF_049354715.1). Taxonomy (NCBI): domain Eukaryota; kingdom Metazoa; phylum Chordata; class Mammalia; order Primates; family Cebidae; genus Callithrix; species Callithrix jacchus. The sequence continues at coordinate 6,978,687 of NC_133510.1, forward strand.
ATTGTCACAATGTGCTGCCTTGCTTCCAATTCTGTAATAAAGTTCACCTTGTCTCTGATGTTTAAGTACAATCACCTGACCCCTGGCACAATGAAATCCCAACATTCCCTACAGATAACGGGGATCTTAGGTCCATGGTTGATCACAGCCTGCAGAGAGCGCACAACAACCAATAAGCATCTCAAAGACTTTGGTGTCTTCCTTTCCCAGCATTCCTTATTGCCTTCCAGCCTGCAGAGAGCGCACACAACCAATAAGCATCTCAAAGACTTTGGTGTCTTCCTTTCCCAGCATTCCTTATTGCCTTCCAGCCTGCAGAGAGCGCACACAACAAATAAGCATCTCAAAGACTTTGGTGTCTTCCTTTCCCAGCATTCCTTATTGCCTTCCAGCCTGCAGAGAGCACACAACAACCAATAAGCATCTCAAAGACTTTGGTGTCTTCCTTTCCCAGCATTCCTTATTGCCTTCCAGCCTGCAGAGAGCGCACAACAACCAATAAGCATCTCAAAGACTTTGGTGTCTTCCTTTCCCAGCATTCCTTATTGCCTTCCAGCCTGCAGAGAGCACACAACAACCAATAAGCATCTCAAAGACTTTGGTGTCTTCCTTTCCCAGCATTCCTTATTGCCTTCCAGCCTGCAGAGAGCGCACAACAACCAATAAGCATCTCAAAGACTTTGGTGTCTTCCTTTCCCAGCATTCCTTATTGCCTTCCAGCCTGCAGAGAGCGCACACAACAAATAAGCATCTCAAAGACTTTGGTGTCTTCCTTTCCCAGCATTCCTTATTGCCTTCCAGCCTGCAGAGAGCACACAACAACCAATAAGCATCTCAAAGACTTTGGTGTCTTCCTTTCCCAGCATTCCTTATTGCCTTCCAGCCTGCAGAGAGCGCACAACAACCAATAAGCATCTCAAAGACTTTGGTGTCTTCCTTTCCCAGCATTCCTTATTGCCTTCCAGCCTGCAGGGAGCGCACAACAACCAATAAGCATCTCAAAGACTTTGGTGTCTTCCTTTCCCAGCATTCCTTATTGCCTTCCAGCCTGCAGGGAGCGCACAACAACCAATAAGCATCTCAAAGACTTTGGTGTCTTCCTTTCCCAGCATTCCTTATTGCCTTCCAGCCTGCAGAGAGCGCACAACAACCAATAAGTATCTCAAAGACTTTGGTGTCTTCCTTTCCCAGCATTCCTTATTGCCTTCCTGAAGGGAGAATCCTCCCTGTTACTTTTCTGAAACCCTCCCAGGGACCATAATCAAGGGATGAGTCTTACCTAACAAAACCAGCCTAACATTGCCACCTCCCTGAGCCTTCTCTGGGACATTCTTGCATCTCTACTTTATTCATCGTAGGTCATCGTCACGACCAAGCTTCAATAAATCATTCCGACAAAACACCGGAACCAATCCCCAAGTGAACCTGCCACAACACTGAATGCTGAGTCACTGTTGAAGGCCCATGTGTCGATGGGTTTTTTCATATTCAGCTTTCGTTGTACATCCCCAGGCTAACACACAAAAATCCACTCTCATATATATTCTCCCAATTCCTGTTGGGATATAATAACAAATTCTATAATTTCTTTGTATCATAGAATTTGTATAGGCTTTTCCTGTCTCAAACACAGATTTTGATTCCCCACTCAGTCTGTGTTGAGAGTCTTTCCTGATACTGGGCTACAAGCATTGAATGGTGTTGGTGGCACATTTTGAGAGGAGCAAGCATCATTTTGTGTGGCATCTTCTGAGCTGAGGCTATTGAGTGCTGTTCAGGTGCTATGGTCTGAATATTTGTCTCCCCTCCATATTCCTATGTTGGAATCTAATCACCAATGTGTTGGTATTAGGAAGTGGGGCCCTTGGGAAGTTACTAGGTCATGAGGTTAGAGCCTTGATAAGTGGGATGAATGCCCTTATAATAGAGGCCTCAAAGACTGTCTTCCCTCTTCCACCACATGAGGACACAACTAGATGCCACCCCTTTTTAATCAGAAAGAGGGCCCTCACCAGACTCCCAATCATGCTGTCTCCCTGACCTTGGATTTTCCAGCCTCCCCAGACCTGTGAAAAACAAGTTTCTAGTTTTTGTAAGCCATCCAGTCTATAGTATTTTCTTCTCACAGCCTGAACAGACTGCAACATCAGGTAAATGGAGGCTGCTCTTCTCTAACAAAGGGAGAAGAGGCTTCTTCTGTCACCCAGGAGCATTTGGAGGAACTTCAGACCTTTTTGTTCTCAGACTTCGCTACTCAAATGTCAAGAGTCCTACTTTTTCCCCATCAGGCACTCAGTGTTGACACCAGAATGGCTGTGCATTTCGTCTTCTTTGAGCTCTACTTTGTAATGAGATCCTAGGCCTGATTTCTAGCATAGTCAGCCATAGGAGATAAAAATCCCTAAACCTGCCTGTGGCTTTAACAATATGCTTTAACTTGGCAAGTAGAGGCCCTCAGCCTTTTCCCAATTAACTATAAAAGAAAGCTTCTTAAAGCCATTTTACTGAGGTATCTGACATGCGTATTTATTGTGTACTAATTCATTGAGTTTGGGGACAAGTATACACCCATGAAACCATCACCACCATCAAGGCCATAGACATATCCATCAACACACAAAAAAAACTTTAATAACAGTGATATTATTGCATGCTAGAGATCCTAATGCCTTGAGACCAGTGGTCTATTCAATTTCAGAATACTATTTGAGAGTCTGAATGCTAGAATCACTCCTTGTACCGTTGTCTTAACCTATCCCAGAGACTGAGGCAAAACATACATGTTGGTGTTTTATTTTGTTTTATGGGGGTGAGGCAGGATCGTCCTAGGAAAGTAGGACTGAAGGAAAATAAAAGTGACATAGGAGATGAAACAAAGCAAAGATGGGGTGAGCTGGTTACAATGTCTAACAAAATCAAACAAACAAATGAAAACCCGCAGCTGATTGCCAAGACTAAGTAGTCTCTACTCAGAACTTGTCAAAAAGACGAATCTGCTGTGCTCCTGTCTCCTGTCTTCAACTGGTTCCAATCCCATTGGTGTTAACTCCTCTCTAGTTCCAGGTCACGTTACCTGGCCTCTCTGAGAAGCTGCTGGGAAAGCCAGTCTCCATGCACACTTGGTTCTCAGTATGATACATGATATATTAGTCCATTTTACTGCTGCTGATAAAGACATACCTAAGACTGGGCAATTTACAAAAGAAAGAGGTTTACTGGACTTACAGTTCCACATGGCTGGGGAGGCCTCACAATCATGGTGGAAGGCAAGGAGGAGCAAGTCACATTTACATGGATGGCAGCAGGCAAAAAAAGAGCTTGTGCAGGGAAACTCCCATTTTTAAAACCATCAGATATTGTGAGACGCATTCACTATCACAAGAACAGCACAGGAAAGACCCACCTCCATAATTCAATTATCTCCCACCTGGTCCCTCCCACAACACATGGGAATTATGGGAGGCACAAGACGAGATTTGGGTGGGGACATGGAGCCAAACCATATCAACATGCTATGAAGTTTGGTACTATTAAGAGATGAGATGACTCTGGCTGTGATAGAGGTGAAGGTTGTTGTTAGGTGAAGGATGTTGTTAGGGCTTCTCTGTTCAGTAAAAGAGTCAAGTAAGTGAGGTCTGGGTTACAGTATTGGGGGAACTAAGTTGACCAGGGCTGATGTGTGAGTTGAGTCTAGAATCATAACCATTACAACAGCTTCCTATGGCTTCCCTTCAAGTCTACCCTTGCGGTAAGAACTGGTTTTTCTAAAAGTATCAATCCTCTACAAATGTTTCTAAAATATCAAAACCTCTATATTCCTTATGGCCTACTCAGGACTTTTTCTTAATCTATCTCTGCTCCCAAATCTTAGTTTAATTGACTATGTCCCTCTTTTCTTATCTTTGAATGTAAGATATGGTATTTCTTCTACCTAGAATCCCTCACCTTAACCAATCTGCCTATCTCTGGTAGACTCCAACTTACTGATCAAGGTTCCTAGCCAATGATGGCTTCTCAATAAAACTTTCTATAACACCATGGCAGAAAAAAATCATTTTCACTTCTGTGGTTCCCACTAACTTTGCATTAAGGACTTAGACCTTAAAACCCAAGTCCAAGACATATCTGTTCAGAAGATGCAGCTATGATGCAGTAGAAAGAGCCCAGGACTTGAGTGCTCTGTGTTGGAATCTATTAGTTTGCCAAGGGTGCCATAACAAAGTGCCGTAGATGGGGTGGGTTAAACAGCAGAGATTAATTGTCTCACTGTTCTGGAAGCTAGATCAAGTTAATTGTCTCAAGTTCTGGAAGCTAAAAGTCCAAGGTCAAGGCATCATCAGGGTTGGTTCCTTCTGAGGCTATAAGGAAGGATCTGCCCCACGTCTCTTCCCTAGCTTCTGCTGGCTTTCTGAAGCTTTGATGTCCCTTGGTATGTAGAAGCATCACCCTGATCGCTGCCTTCATCTTCACGTGGCATTTTTCTTGTGCTGTGTTTGTCTCCAGATTTCCCCTTTTTATAAGGATATCAGTCATATTACATTAGGGGAGTATGTTCCTCTCGTTTGACCTCATCTTAACTAAGTACATCCACAATGGCCCTATTTCCAAATAAGATCCCACTCTGAGGTATTGCGGGTTAGGACTTCAATACATCAATTTTAAAAGGTGGGAGTAGGAGATGGGGGAAGTGGGAAGGGGGAACACAATTCAATCCATCACAGAATGTAACTTGCGGAAATTCTCATAAATTTTCTGAGCCTCTTTCCTCTAATCAGATAAACAGGAATTATAACACTGATCTAAAACCTAGATTAAATGAAGATCAATGGCAATGTGGTATCAAACTTCTCCAACTCACCTTATTTTATTGTTGTTGTTGTTCTGTTCTGTTTTGTTTTAGGCTTTTAATAGCCTAAAGCTAAGGTTTTCAGTTTCTGTCTTTAGTGATAAGTGGAAAAGGATGAGGAAGGGGCTTTACTCCCCAGCCAGAAACAGAAACTAAGAACCCATGACTGTGTTGTCTCCCTTGGACACCTGTCAGAATAGCAGAGGGAGAAGGGATCAGAACAAACAAAATTTGGGTAAATATTAGGTGAGAACACCTTCATTTGGAGAACTTGCTGTTTTAGACCAGGATCCAGCATTGAAAGGTGAGCCAAAATGTAGACTACAGCAAGAGAGCAGAAGTATAGACTACAGGAAGAATATAGAGTAGTGAGTTCCTCAGGGGAGAAAGCAAATGCTAAAGCAGGAAAGAAGATGAGAGTATATTACACAATCTTTCTATCTTTCTTTCTTTCTTTCTTTCTTTTTATTGCATTTTAGGTTTTGGGGTACATGTGAAGAACATGCAAGATAGCTGCATATGTACACACGTGGCAGTGTGATTTGCTGCCTTCCTCCCCTTCACCTATATCTGGCATTTCTCCCCATGCTATCTCTCCCCAACTCCCCACCTTCGCTGTCCCTCTCCTATTCCTCACAACAGAACCCAGTGTGTAGTGCTCCCCTCCCTGTGTCCATGTGTTCTCATTGTTCAACACCCACCTATGAGTGAGAACATACAGTATTTCATTTTCTGTTCTTGGGTCAGTTTGCCGAGAATGATGGTCTCCAGGTTCATCCATGTTCCTACAAAGGACACGAACTCATCGTTTTTGATGGCTGCATAATATTCCACGGTGTATAAGTGCCACATTCTCCCTGTCCAGTCTGTCATCGATGGGCATTGGGTTGGTTCCAGGTCTTTGCTATTGTAAACAGTGCTGCAATGAACATTCGTGTGCATGTGTCCTTATAGTAGAACTGTTTATAGTCCTTTGGATATATACCCAGTAATGGGATTGCTGGGTCAAATGGAATTTCTATTTCTAGGTCCTTGAGGAATCAGCACACTGTCTTCCACTATGATTGAACTAATTTACACTCCCACCAGCAGTCAAATCCTCACTTTCCACATCAAAAAATATACATACCTCCTACAGGTACAAGGAAAGCACCCTGAGTCATAAACTAGCCATGGCTGGAAATACATTAGCAAATGCAGACTCTCGCCAACGATTTGAATGAGTGAGCTGTTTTAATTTATGCTCGTCTTCCTTTCTACTTTTTCCTTTTACTTATCTTTCATTATTCAAGTACTGAATTCAAGTTTTCTACCTTGAGATTCTACCTTGAAACTTCTACACAGATGTTCTACACCATAATAATTTTGGTTTTTTAAAAATAGCAGTTTTTTGTAAAAACAAATCCTAATGCAAGTAAGAGACAAAAGCCTTTAGGGTCAGATTCATTCTCAGAAAGTGCTGGCATTGAAAATATCTTATATCCGTTAATTGAAAATGTTGAAAAGTTGTATATTGAAATCCTCCCCCAGAGAAGCATTTTTTATTATTCACAGTGTTTAAATGAAGCTGTCCAGCTCATTACACAATAAAGAAGGAGGTTATAGCTGTTCTGCAAACTTGAAACTACTAATGCTTTTAGATTTCCTAGTCGCCATTTACATATGAAGACCCCACCATACACACACACACACACATGCACACTCTCTCTCTCTCTCTCTCTCTCTCTCTCTCTCTCTCTCTCTCTCTCATCATCATCATCACTGGTCATTAGAGAAATGCAAATCAAAACCACATTGAGATACCACCTCACGCCAGTGAGAATGGTGATCATTAAAAAATCTGGAGACAACAGATGCTGGAGAGGATGTGGAGAAAAAGGAACACTTTTACACTGTTGGTGGGAGTGTAAATTAGTTCAACCATTGTGGAAGACGGTGTGGCGATTCCTCAAGGCCTTAGAAATAGAAATTCTATTTGACCCAGCAATCCCATTACTGGGTATATATATACAAAGGACTATAAATCGTTCTACTATAAGGACACATGCACACAAATGTTCATTGCAGCACTGTTTACAATAGCAAAGACCTGGAATCAACCCAAATGCCCATTGATGATAGACTGGATTGGGAAAATGTGGCACATATACACCATGGAATATTATGCAGCAATCAGAAATGATGAGTTTGTGTCCTTTGTAGGGACATGGATGAATCTGGAGAACATCATTCTCGGCAAACTGACACAAGAACAGAAAATGAAATACCGCATATTCTCACTCACAGGCGGGTGATGAAAAATGAGAACACATGGACACAGGGAAGGGAGTACTACACACTGGTGTCTATTGGGGGGAATACGGGAGGGGGGAGCTGGGGAGGGATAGCCTGGGAAGAAATGCCAAATGTGGGTGAAGGGGAGGAAAGCAGCAAAATACACTGCCACGTGTGTACCTATGCAACTATCTTGCATGTTCTTCATGTGTACCCCAAAACCTAAAATGCAATCAAAAAAAACTCATAGACATATGTAAATAATGTAAGACAGACTATTCCATAGAGAGAAACCAATTCAAATGTATATTCAGCCAAGAAAGAAATTGTATATTGTGGGTAGGAGTGAAGGGGGACCTGGAGGAACTTCATGAAGCAACAGTATCAGCAAGGATTTTTAACAATTAGAAAATTTTTACAAAGACATAGCAACGATAAAGAAGTCAAGCTCAACTGAAATTGAGCATATTTGTGGAGGAGTAGAGAAGACAAATTATGTGATTGAAATATATTAAAAATGTTGTTCTTGTAGGTTCCAAATTGTTTGTTAGGGCTAAACTGTAGATAATCTTGAATGTCAGAAAAGAATCTGGGCTTATGCTCTTCAATAAGTGTGAGACCTTTGTGGGGACAGCATGTGCGTGCCACATTTTAAAGAAGATTCACTTGCTAATTATGAGCTTGGGTTGAAAATAAGAAGTGCAGTGGGGAAGCTCCTGCAATACTGGGTACTAACTGAGTTCCCAAACCTCTACTAGACTTCATGCCACTGAATGAAGATCTCTTTCCTGTGTTTACTTCCTGTCCCTTGTACATTCCTTTTATTCAACATCCTTCACCAACTCCTTCGACCTCACTTGCTATCCCTGCCCAGTCATCAGGATTCTTCCCTCTGCACCTGGATGGGAAAGCCAAGCTCAGGAGGGCCACGGGGTCAGTCAAGCTAAACTTGCAGTAACAGCTGTCATGGTCTTTATTTCATTTACATAACATTTGTTTGTATGTCTTGCTCTCCTTCCTCATTTGACGGTGGTTTTCTGAAGGGCATGCTTAATGCCTTATCTACGTGCTGGGGCCTAGCAGGGCACCTGGCACCTACTAGGTGCTCAATAAATATTAATTCAGTAAAATTGCCTCCATAGAAACTCAGAAAAAAAAAGTAGCTGCTTTATTAAAACCTTCTCTGGTCTCCTGCTTAACCTCCCGATAGCATGTACTGAGCCTATAGCCTGGGTTTTCTGGGATAGCCCCAATCTAAAATAGTTTATAATTACCTTAAAGAATCTCGATTACCTTGTTTCAAAGAGCCATATTTAGCACAACTTTTCACATCTTTTTAATTTTCCTTAGGGCTTGTCATGCACAATTCAGTTACAGACACATGTAAGTGCTCAATAGGTGTGTTTATTGATTGAATAAACATTTCTGAAATTTTAATTGCCAATCAACTAAATAAGGACAGGTAAATCATATTTTTCAAATCATGTGTCCAACTTTGGTGGCAAAAAGAACATATTTATAGTCCATGCTAGATAGATGAGTACTTGAGTATATCCTGTCATCTTTCGTTTCAATATTACGGTAATTTTAATGTAACTAGTTCTTAAGACCTTTCTAAGTCCTATTTCCAAAGCTCCCAACAAATCAAACTCCAAAAACTTCATAAAGACATATTTTTACTGAGGGATTCCTGGAAAGACAAGGAAGTTGTTTACCTCACATATTACCAAGTAGGATTTATTTAAAATTCACTAAATATTTCTCTTTGACTCTTTAGAAGTGCTCTGAGATCCACTTTTGGAGCCACTTCGCTCTCTTTTCTACTCCATGCTCTCCCTTCTCATGCAAAGCTCATCACCATTCTGGCTTTTCTCACTCCATTCTCTGGCCACTTTTAGCCTCCTACTCTTCATTAGAAACTTAGGAGCAGTTTTCCCTGTTCTTTTTTTTTTTTTTTTTTTTGAGATGGAGTTTCACTCTTGTTACCAAGGCTGGAGTGCAATGGCGCGATCTCGGCTCACCGCAACCTCTGCCTCCTGGGTTCAGGCAATTCTCCTGCCTCAGCCTCCTGAGTAGCTGGGATTACAGGCACACGCCACCATGCCTGGCTGATTTTTTGTATCTTTAGTAGGGACGGGGTCTCACCATGTTGACCAAGATGGTCTCGATCTCTTGACCTCATGATCCACCCGCCTCGGCCTCCCAAAGTGCTGGGATTACAGGT